>NC_133323.1:8237827-8288945 GCF_012295235.1 Primulina huaijiensis | reverse complement strand
ATATCTACATATTTCTATGCTCTGCATTTTCTTGTTTATGCTTTTTATTAAAACTATGCTTTATTTATTAATATATTCACATTTTTAATTTTATATTTATTGATATCAATTTTATCATTTTAATTTTAAAATGTATTGTTATTTTTTTATATTTAACTTAAGAATAATGACATACATAAGGAATAAAAATTCAATTTATTAATTTGCTATTTCAGTAGTTTTTATAGTAGCAAATAAGTTTTAACTTTTCTTGAAAAGAATGTGTTGGGAATTAATAATTATTTTTGTTAGAATAGTGATTGAAGTGTGATGCTTAATATGTTGTACAATTTAAAACATTTGAGTTGTATCATTATTTTTTGTTGTGATTTTAATTAAAACAGTATATGTTCAATCATGCTATTGATATCAAAGTAAAAAATTATATGCTCGACTCTCATGAGTTGTAAGATTATGTAATTATTGGGAAGTTGAGTGATGAGTAACAACAATTGTCCGTTCCGAGAGAATGATCGAAACGTAACACTTGAGCTATTATATGCTTTAAAAGATTTGAGTTGAACTATTATCAGTAGCTATGGTTTTTGATAAAACGAAAAACAATGAATCCTATATTTCAAACAGTTTAATTCAGGAAAAAATTTTATTGCATTCAAATTCATTGCTAATCTAGTGTATCGTATATGTGCCCGTTTCTAACTTTTTTAAATAAAAAAATAGTATTTTATAATATGTCCGATAATAATATCATCGTTGTATCCATTTCCATATCCAATACTTTTAAATTAGTTGCTGATAAGATATCGACGACGATAGAAAATTATTCAAAAGTGTATGTTTTTATTTATTTTTGCTTTTGATATTTGATAGATGGGAATAATTGGGGAGAAGATGGATTTGGATTTTGTTATTTCAACTGGTGACAACTTCTATCCCGATGGATTGACTGATGTAAATGATCCAGCCTTTGATCAATCCTTTACAAATATATACACAGCTCCAAGCCTACAGAAGCAATGGTATAGTGGTAATTTCCATAACCCTCTCTCAAAAAATTTTAATTTTAATTTTTTTAATGGTCTTTTTGGCATATAATATGTATATATTATATATATATTTTTTTAATCAGTTTTGGGGAACCATGATTATAGAGGAGATGCTTTGGCACAATTGAATCCTCTCCTCAATCAAAAGGATAGTAAATGGTTTTGCCTAAAATCATTCATTCTCAATGCAGGTTCGTATACAATCGATTTATAAGGGTATTCATATATATTTATACATGTGTGTGTGAGATTAAAATTCTAATGATCTTTTTAGCTGAAAATTTTTTATTCGATTTAAAATATTTCTCCAATATTTAGTATATCGGGTCATATATGAGATTTGTCTCACAAAATTGATCTGTAATACGATTTCATGAAAGTTTTTGCGTATATAATATGGGAGAGAGATTCATATCTACCTAAATAACCCACACAATTGATACTCTAACCCAAAATCAATTTTATTTTTTCGTCTTTAATTCTTGATTCCTATGGAAAACTTAGAAACTCCTGGTGTAAAAGGCAATTGTCTATCGAGTTTTTTTTTTTTTTTAAAAAGTCGATAGTATGTTAAAACTTAATATAATATTATATGCATAATTATCCTATTGATATTTCATTTTTGTGAAATTTAAGGGTACAAATAAAATTTACAAAACCATTAATTTTACTCGTGGATTTCGCCAAAATCAGCCTTTAGATAGAAACAATGTATACAAGTCAAAAATTACATACAAAAACATAAAAAGTGAAAGCGATGTTGGCAAAGAACTAAAAAAAGGCCGAGCCACCATGTCAAACCAGAAGGGTGAGTTCACTTTAATGCCATTCCAAAGTTATATTTATTCAATGATATTATCACATTTGATTTTCCCCATTTTTCATCAGAAATTGCAGAGTTCTTTTTCATAGACACGACACCATTCCAAGATAAATACTTCACCAATCCTGGAGATGAAGTGTATGACTGGAGAGGGGTGCTTCCCAGAGACAAATATATTTCAACTCTCTTAAAAGTAAAATTTATACATCCTCTCAAGAAATTAAGTTTAACATAGAAAAAGTGTTCTTTAAATAAGAAATTATTTAGTTTAATTCTGCAGATGAAATCAGCTTATATTTTCTTACAATGTAGGATTTGGAGTCAGCATTAGCAGAATCAACAGCAAAATGGAAAATTGTTGTTGGCCACCATACAATTAGAAGTGCTGGGATTCATGGAAATACTCAAGAGCTTGTGCAAAAACTTCTCCCAATCCTCCAGGTATATTACATTTGTAGAACTTTTCTTAGATAAGATTCATATTTTTTTCCCATATGCCCGTTACTCGCGACGTTAATTAGAGTATTCATAGTATGTCGTACATTTAGCCATTTCAATACAACATATAAGAAACAAGTATAGAAAGTTCGAACTAGTCAACAACATATTTCAAATTTATATCCATCAACTGCATAATCGGATTATAATGTGATATTTTGGTTATGGAGAGGTTTCGATCTAGTAGTTTCTCATTGAGTCGAGATAACAGAAAATTATGCACCTCCCATATCAGCTATGTCAAACCTTTCAAATATCCCGAATTTTACTCTGTGGGTGTGCCATTTCCTGTGTTACCCGTGTCTCCTACACATCATGATATCTTCGAGAAGTGTATCTGAGTAGGACAACAGAAGAATAACGAATCAATATAAGAAAAGATGTAGAAATAGTTGCAGATTATTTACTTTATGCTCAGTTAGATGGATATCAGCCATGCATTTGATATATGGATGTTATATGCGAGTATTGAATGAACCGTAAAAATTTTGCAGGCAAACAATGTGGACCTCTACATAAATGGGCATGATCACTGTTTGGAACACATCAGTAGTGCAGATAGCCCACTTCAATTTCTAACCAGTGGGGGTGGTTCTAAGTCATGGAGGGGTGGCTACAATTGGTCAGATCCAAATGAAATGAAGTTCTATTATGATGGGCAAGGTTTCATGACCATGAAAATTACTCAAACTGAAGTTGAAATCAACTTCTATGATATTCTTGGCAATGTAATGCACCAGTGGAGTGCATCGAAATCATTGCTCTCCAAAATTTAGATTGTATATTTTGCGTAACGCAAAAATATTGTATGACCCTGCGATGTAAACGATTATAATTTGTAATATATTATCCAACTTTGCACGATTTTCGTGTTCCCTACTTCATAGATGCCCCAAACACTTACAAGATTGAGGGATGTTAAAGTAGATTTGTGTCCACCTAATATAGCATAAATTCAGCTTAGTCCAGAGTCCAGACACATTCCATGTTGTCTTCCACATGAGATAAGAGTATTACACTACTTACTCGCCCATGCAAGGCAAAATATTGTCAGGTGATACCTGATGGATGACGTCTATTACTCAACGAATCCAATGTCAAGACTGAGGCAAACAGAAAATAGCTTGATACATTTGCCAGTGTGGTAAGCTTGTGAGTATATCTTTTTGCAGGTTACAGATATAACCTTCCCACTCGAAAATTATGGCAAAAAAACTAATCCATTCGAAGGATTGTTGAAAATTCTTCTTGCCATGTGTCAAGTGTCCAAATCTTGTCTCTGCAGATTGAAGATCCTTCAGAACAGCGGCTTTCAAGCAGTCAATTTTCTGCCTCTGTGATTCAGACAAGGGTATTACATTGATAGATGAAGAACCTTTAACCTCCGCTGTGTCCGATTCTGATGCTTTCCAATTGTAAAAGTTTACCACCTAATTGATACAAACGAAAATATATAGCGTATGCATTGCAAAATAAATGAAGCCTAAAATGTTTCATTTTCTTTGAATAGACTTCACTCAGGAAAAAGAACCACATTATGGATTATTCATTACCGCGACAAATTGCCCAGCAAATAAAGAAAATACAAGAGCGCTCGTGTAAAAGTGATCTTTTTTCATATTTCAAACTCGTAAATGCTATATTAACCAGAAAATTTCAACATGAAGGTTCTGATCAGCTAATAATACCACATTTGGAGTAAAGTACGGACCTGTAAATGCACTTAAACGCAAGTCATCAAAATTAAGCATAGCATAAAAATACTCATGACATTCTAACACTCATTTTACAACCAGCTAGTCAATTCTCAACCGATTGCATAACAAAATGAAACTTCCGATTTCAATTGAAGGAACTATTAAAAACCTTCACTACTACCAATTCCACATCGGGCTCCTTCTAGCACTTTCACGCACAGTATAATTTAGAGCAATTGTCAAGGAACAAATACCTGCAGGGCATGCAATATATTGACGAATTCCCATAAGAGTAACTCATCGCCACGTGCCAAATGTAAAGGTTTCTCTAGTAAATTCAAGTTGCAAGATGAATCCAATGAAGGTACAGAACTTTCTTTGTCAGATGCAGAAATGTCAAATCCAAGAACATGTATCCTTGCAAAGCATATATCAAATCCTGATTGGTATATTGAAGCTTCTTCCGGAGGGAACCAGTACATATTATTGGAAGCTCGTAGAGGAAAATACGAAGGAATAGCTCCTTTAGAGATATTTAATGTATATTCAGAAAGAGAAAAAAGAAGTTTAGCATCTTCATCATGAGATGCATCACGGCTGAACCACAAAGTAAGGGTAAGCCTTTCTCCTTCAGTGATCTGTCAATCAGTGTGTACATATAAATTAAGTAACAAGAATGAGCTTGAAAAACATGGAACTGTTGAAACATTACGCATACCATGTATGATTAAGTACTACAAACGAACAAAAATCAAAACATTTTTAATCAAAGTAAGAGTAAGTCTTTCTCCTTCAGTGATCTGTTAATCAATGCACAAAAATTAAGTAATAATAATGAGCTTGAAAAAATGGAATTGTTGAAACTTTAAGCATATCATGTATCATTAAGTACTTCAAATGAAGAAAAATCAAAACATTTTTAACCAAAGAAATATGAAGTTGAGAACATGGTACTAAACCAGTAAATAAACATTCTTATGCACATACAGACCAAGTAATAAAAAATGTGTACAAATATAAACATTCCATCAAAAGTTCATTCCTTAATGAAGTTCTATTCGCAAGTCATCTATTTTCTTTTCTGCTGACCACATTTTCAGTTGAACCTTTAGCTAAACTCGCACCAAGAAGTTGGCGAATAACAATTTGGCTTATCCCAAAAACTGCAACCAGATTCTTTCAAAAAATCAGTTTGACGTGCAAGAAAGAAACAACAAAAATACAGGTTCAGATCTCACGACCATTGCTAGAAACAAGTATATTCAGAGTCAGTATCTTAATAGAACTATAAGAATTTCCTAGTCCACTTGTCTTCTAAACCAGTACAGCATGGGTTCTGAAACGGTGAGGTGGTCTGACTGTCAATATTAGTTTATACATTGTGAGCAGAATTTAATAATTAATCTGGTCTCACTCCTTCACTGAGAATAAGAAACTTGCAATCTAAAGTTTCAAACAAGTATCGAGAATGGAAAACATACTCATGAAATCTAACCATACAATATTAAAGCAAGTAAGCAGAGTGCTTATGAGGCAGGTGAGTACACAAGTGAGAGAAAAACCAATGAGTGGCTACCTCGCCAACAGAATGAACATTTTTGTTGTCCGCTGTATATATGATAACATCCTGAAATTATGTACAAAAAGAATCACTAAGGAGTGAAGTAGCATGGTCGCAATAATATCTCTATTTTATGAGAAAGGAACATCAATCATCCACATGTAAAGAAGCTTTAACTATTTCAAAACTTTCACCATCAATTTGGTATTTCTTTTCTCAAACATCAGATTACTAACACATATTCAATTAATCAATCAGGATAACATAAATGATTGCTTAGGATATTTGCAGACTCAACTTTAGTATCAAGGACATTAGATCCAAAATAAGGATAATTTGATATACATCTTATGCTTATGAGGCTTCATTTCTTTTAGTAATACAAGTCCCAAGATTATATATTTATAGTTATCTATGTACTAGGTCCTATTAAGTTAAAGAATAAAAAAATTGGCAGCCCAAAATTCTGTAATGATCCACGTCATATATGTGGAAAATGATCTGGCTTTTTTCAGACTTTCAACATTTGCAAAAGCAAAATTAGCAACCTTCCACAACATTCTTTCCCCTTCCAGATTCTAACTCCCTTTCTGGTGGGGTGCGAAATTTCTTTTTGGTAAGCTGGGATCACTCAAGATCAAATAAAGCAAGTGAGATTAGCGAATTTTGGATGATTTCGGATTTAGACGAAAAAATAAGCTACTTTGATTGTAAACGGGACAAAGAACAAGACTCGTGCTTAAGCCATGAGCCTGAAAAGCTTTTAGGCAAAATCCTCCATTCAGACCTTCAAATTTGAGTTTTTTTCGTTTTTGGTAAGTTATTGTTTTGTCAATAAATTGGCCTAAAAAGATCGAAATTCAATTTTGATTTGATTTCCTTATTCCTTAGGCAAGATAGTATCTTTAATTACAATAATTATTTTTTTTTCATTTTGGAAATATTTTCCCATTTTGGTTATTGTGAGCTCGTTCTATATAAACGGACATACTATTGAGGTAAAGAAAGTTTTCGAATTGAATTATTGAGTGTTATTTTACATTATTTTCGAGATTGTACTGGCATTCTGTGTGAATCGACTAGTTAATCCTTGTTACCATACGCTTATGCTACATCACGTTCCACCAATTGATAAGTATCATAGGCATCTCATAGGTGCACACACTGCTGACACCACAACAATATTCTCAGCAGATAATAAAGATTTGTCACAAAAGAATGTCATTTCACAATCAACGAAAACCACATACATAGATCAACAATCGAACTGAATCACCTCTCTTCTCAGCAATCCATTGACTGCTATCAAAAGGCCTTCCACAACTCAATTATGATATTTTCACAATTGCATTGAACCCCACTATCATATTAAAAACCATGAACTGCAACCTTTCTTAACTTATTCCTGTAGAAAACTCAGGGCACAGCTGCACAACTAGTTTTATTATGGCTTTTTATCTAGTGCTTCCAAGTTCACAATTGCTAACCCCCAAGAAAAAACTATAATGCCTTGGCCAATCATAAAATAAAAACTCCAATAGGAATCATCGATAGAGGACAAAAGTTTTAATGGGAATACACATAACTATGCCTCAGGGTATAGGTATTCCAACAAAAAATATACCTTTTGAAAAATTAATGTTCAGAATATCTGATGGAAAAGTTACTTACGCCAGCCATGGGTGCAAAAGTTGAGGGTTCCCCATCCTGGAAGTAAAAGAGACCTCCTTTGAAATCCACCTCGTAATTATTTAAATAACAAACTGCCTTTAACCATAGAAAGAGAGAGAGAGAATTAGCTGTGGTTCCAAATCCACCAAACAGAGCACAATGTAAGTGAACTGTAGTAGTCATGCTTGCTTCACTTTAATAAATATCATTTAAATGATAAAAGATAATATGCCCTAACAATCACTAACCTGGAATAGTATAACTTCAAATAAAAGACATGTGTATAAAAAAAGGACTACCATTGATAATGCAGTGCCACAATAATCCCAGCTTAACTCTCCAAATTTAGTGATCAAATTTATAACTTTTATATATTAACAATAATACTCATTATCTGGACAACAAAGTTTCTACCTGTATCTACTTTACAAGATATCATCCACGAACATAGAGTATGATAAAGAAAGTGATGACAGGGTTTACAACACTAGTAAATAAAACAACTTATTTGCAATCCTAGATATGATTTATGATAATTATTTCAAATAAGATGGCATTCACAAGTGTTTTCAAAAAGAGCAATATACACACATATATACATATATATATATGCCAAAAGAATTTCAGATGGTCGATGCGATAAAACCACAAACCAAAACTAACTAGAATAAAAGATGAGGCCATATTGGAAGCCCCTGAACAACTAGAGTAAGTAATAGAACACTGACTACAATTATGCGAATTTGTTTTGACACATAACTCTGATTATTTCAACTCCAAAGAAAAAGAAAAAAAGGTAAACAACCTTCACAACTCAAAAGAATAATAAGTTAAATTGCTTCACATAAGGCCATATCAAGAGTTCATAAACTGAAAACTATATATTCTAGCATGCACCATAGATGCCGTACCGAAAACTAACTATTTTAACATAGTGTAAGCTAAAGGATTAAGGTATTAGCAATTCATTTTGACACAAACTACCATATCAACTTACTAAAGTTAAACATGTCTGTATATAACTTAATTCTTGCTGTGCATTGTTAGAAAGATTCGATCAATAATAGTATCCTCAATACATGAGGGGAAGTTCTCACCAAGGCTGTAGCCCTTGCAATGAGGATGATAGCTGCACCAATGTGTTTTCCGGATACACCAAATACTTAGTCCTCACTTCAATATTTAACTAGCCTACCTTCAACGGCGAAGACAGGGATATTCGAAAATGCATCTGAATACATTGTTATTTTACTTCTTCCAAATATTTCATGACCACGTTTTTTATTATGCAACTGAAACAACACCTAATATAACCAAAAGTTTGATACACGAAAGGGCAAGAATAGCTAAAAAACAGACGAGGAATGTTATAAAGAGCATGTACACACCGCAAAATCCCTTTGTTTAAGATAGTCTCTGTTATCATCACTGTGCCATCCAATGCTAGAGCCCTTGCACCAACTGGTATACAAAACATAAGATGAGAGGAAAACTTAGACAAAGGATGGCCAAAAACAAATAAAACCGAATTTAACTAAAAGAGAAACAATGATAACAACTAATATTAACACGCTTACAAGCATTTAATTAGATCGAGTTGGAAAGGCAACCAAAAAATTATTTCCTTGATGTAACCAATTAAATCTTTCCCAAAATTTTACAATAAAATTTGTTCAATTCAACAACAAGAGATTGATAACAAATGTACCTAATTAGTCCAGTGAACTCTACAAACAACTCATACTCACATCCGAAGAACTCCTCCACTTTCTCCTTTAACTTTTCTGCAAACGCACAAGAGTAATCAAAGATAAACCCATTAACAATTATATAACGAAACAAAAAACACCCACTAGTTTTGGATGTTAGAAAAGGATTAAAAGGAATATAAGAACCTCGAATGGGAACGAAGGGCATAATGAGATGGGGAGAATTTGTGGCAATAAGATGAGAGAGAGTGGTGGAGAAAACGTTTGGTCTGTACCCAACTGTGCAACAGCTCTTGTGTATGAACTCCAATTCCTGAATTTGGCATGCAAACAATACCATTGAAATATCGCACGTATAATTATGTGTATACATATACACAAACAGTAGGACTAAGTTGCGTGTAGAAATGACCTTGCACAGATGTAGAGAAAGGAAATTGCGAAGGATGAGACGCGGGTGCTGCTCAGAATTCGCCATTTTTGTTTCCCCAGGCTTCTGTCCAGCTTTTTTGCCTATTCGCAAACATTATGCGGCGGCTTTCTCCTGACTGCTAATATGATGAAGCTTGCGGTGAAACTACGCATCATAATCGGGAAATGGGTTTCAGGCGAAGCCTCCCATTTGTTTCCATCTTTCTTTGTTTACTGTTTTCTTCTTTCGTTTTTCTATTTTCCCCTTCCTGAGAAAAGAAGCTCAAAAAATTTCTTTATAATAATATTTTTAATATAAAAAATAATAATTTTATTTAAATCAATATATATAACACGATATTTATTTATAACATAACAAACAAAAAATTTCTTTTTACGATGAAAAATAATGTTTTTAACTCAAAACAACATATATTACACTATATTTTTCATAACTTAACTAACAAAAAATGATAATTTTTAAAATGAAAAACAATATTTTTTACATAAAAAATAATTATTTTTGTTCAAATCAGCATATATTACACAATATTTTTAATTACATAAATAACAAAAAATAATAAATTTTCAGTGGAAAATAATACTTTTGACTACTACCTGTATATATTACACAATATTTTTTCATAACATAACTAACAAAAAAATAATAATAATAATAATAATAATAAATAAATAAATAATTTACATTGTATGGCGACTAGTTCTGGTTTTCGCTAAAAGTAGGGCTTGGCTTGGTTTGTTTTGATACATTCACTCATTTATTGCTCGTCTTGTTAATAAGCTCTACTATAACATCATCAATCACTCTCTGGTATCTCTGCTACTCTCCTTACTGTTATTTGAGATGCGCACCTGCTAGGGTTCTCGATTGGTGTTGATTTGGTTCCATCGATTCCTTCTGTTACTATAATTCAAAGTTGCTGCCTAAGTGTTTGTTACATTGCCACAATGAGCATTGATGCTGCTGCTGACACCATTGTGATTTCTCACTCCGATCTGCCTAGTAACTCACAGCTTCCCAATGGTTTTAGTCATGGACAACACGTTGATGGGGGTAATCATAATGCCTCTACTGCTGCAACTATTCTGAATAATATGAGTAACACGGCTACAAATGGGCATGAAGACAATGCTGGGTTGATTAATAAGCAAAATCGAGTCTCTTATGTTAGTTTGTTCAAGAATAATAGAATGGCTAATGTTGATTACAAGCTGGAGTTTATGGAAACGGGCTCGGGTAAGTTGAGGTTCGGAATGGGTGATATTGATTCTATAGAAAACACTTATGGTATTTTCTTGCTTGGGTATGTCGTTAGCGGCAAACCACCTACTGCTGCCCTATTTGATTTGGTAAGACGCTGGGGAAAAGATATTCATTTTCAGACACACGATAGTGGATGTATTGTGTTTACTTTTCCGAATGATGAAGCTAAGGACCGAGTGATGAGGGGAGGTTCTTACATGGTTTTTGGGTTCCATCTCTTTCTTTAAGAAATGCCGAGATGCTTCAGATTTAGGGAGGAAGACATGAACTCTCTACCATCTTGGGTTCACATTCATGGGCTACCTCCCGGATTGTTGGAACTTTAACATACTCAGTAAACTGGCTTCTAGAGTTGGCAACCCGATTCATATGGATATGCTAACCCATGATCGGAAAAAAGTCAAGTATGCTTGAGTGCTTATTGAGATAAAAGCTTCGAAACCAAAGATTATAGAACTAGAGGTTGAGTTACCAATTGGAGATGTGAAGGTGAAATTTTAATATGAACATGACATCAAATTTTGTGAGATTTGCCATCGTGTTAGTCATAACTCGGCTACTTGCAACAGAAACATGAATACTACTATCACCGTGGGTGAAAATACTGATAATCCTGCTATCAACAACACCAAGAAAAGCAGATCGACAAGTGTTGTTTGGCGGAAAGACAACTCGCGGGGAAGATCTAGATTTGGGAAAAATTATAAGCATGCTCCCCTTCGACCTACATCAAAGCCTATGACAACTACTACTGATATTGAGATGTCAAGACAGAATGATGAAATCAAGACTAATGAGATAGATCAGCAGAATGTTGATACCACGGGTGTTGATGGTGAAACTCGTGTTGATAACCATGCTCACATGGTTGAACCTACCAAAGTTGACAAAGGCAAGAATCCAATGGCCAATGCAAAACATGATAGCAATGACATGCGCTATGGTGTTGCTACAGAAGAAGATGGTTTCAAGTGGTCTCCAATAAGAAGAAGAACAAAAAGAGCAAGAGGAAAAGAAAGAATAAGGCTAATCAGCAGCTAGAAAAAAGCAAAGAATATGGTTGTATTTTTCAAAGAAATGGAAGATTCAAGCTCGTGGGAGACCGAATATGTGAATGTGGACAACATTAATAAGAAGATGAGATATTTTGGAAACCAAGAGAAGGGACGGCAACCCGAAATTGCCTCCGGTTCTAAATGAAAACTGTATTTTGGAACATCAGAGGCTTTCAAATTTTAACGCTAAATTCAAAGACGTGCATTTGAAAGATTTATGCTGGGCGGGAGGTACTCAAAATCAAATCTGTAAGTTTGAAGCAATAATTGAAGCAATCAAGCAAAAAAACATTTTGGCGCACCGATATTTGGCTGGAATTGCTAAAGAAAAATGGTGTTTGGCTCATGACGGTGGTTGGCGTCGTGGGGTGATGACATCCAATATGTCGGAGTGTTTAAACAGTGTGTTGAAGGATGCTCGTAGACTTCCTATATCTGTCATAGTACACTTGACACTTATGAGGTGCATGCAATATTTCATTGAACGTGTGACAAGAGGTGGTCGTACGGTTCAGGAAAATCAGCTGTGGTCAGATTACGCATATCGGAAATATGAGAAATGGGCGAGAAAATCTAGTGAACATCGTGTTTCCAAATACGATGTACGTGAGCAAACTGCTTCTGTTGCAACGGTAGGAAGACCAAGTCGTGGCCAACATATGCAGGTCAAGTTATCAACGAGTGGTTGTTCATGTGGTAAATGGACGATTTTTGGCATCCCATGTTCCCATTCTATTTGCACAGCTAAGTGGCACTCCTTGGATCCCACGACACTTGTGCAGCCCTGGTATAACAAATATGAGTACTTAGCAACGTACGAGGGCAGATTTCAACCTCTTGCAGATGAGCGATACTGGGATCCTCCAACTTTCGAGTTGCGCCGCAACCCGGTTAGACGTGAAAGAAGAAGAGTTGGTAGAGACAAAACAACTCGAATTAGAAATGAGATGGACACACCGGGTTTAAGAGAAAGACAACAACGCTGAAGCCTTTTTTAATTTGTATTAACGTCTGATATGTAAGCAACTTATGTGGTAACAAAAAAAGAGTTGAAACAAATTTCATCTTACTCATTGCGTCGACGTTAAATTATTTTTTTTTCCAGAAGTTGTGGCGCCTCGGCGCTCATACATAAGCGCCTCGGCGCCAGATTTGCGCAAAACTTAGCGCCTAATCTGGCGCCGAGGCGCCAGTTTTGCGCAAATCTGGCGCCGAGGCGCCAGTCACCCAAAGATGTAGCGCCGAGGCGCCAGTCACCCGATGATCTAGCGTCGCGGCGCTAGTCCTCATCTTTTTGTAAAAAAAAAAAAAAAAAAAAGCCCCTTCTCCCCACACTCATTCCTCTTCCTTAACATCACCAAATCCTCCCACTTTCTCCTCTAACTAAAACCAGAAGTCGCTCCCGGTCGAAGTGCAATACAATTTTGGTTCTAACATAAGGTAACATTATTCGTGTTATGAATCATTCATCAATTTCACGTCAAATTTTGAATTAACAATGTTATATAGTTTATGCATGTAACATGTTCGAAAATGCTTCAATTAGGTAGTTGCTATTCATATGTGGATTTTTGCCTTGTACGTACTAGGGAGATTTATGTGTTTGCTATGTTTTCGTTTCTGACAAGGTCTAGGTTATTTGCGTGATTTTAAAAATACCGCAGAGGAAGAAAAACAAGCAAGTTCAGTCTGGGGATGTGCAGTCGTCTAATGCTGGTTTTGATAGACGACGTTTCTGGGATGCAGTTGCAGATGAAAATTATAATAAATTAAAAAAGAAAAACATGCAGCGAGAAAGAGGGATGGATCAGAGTAACCAGGGTTGTGACACATTAGATCTGGCTCGGTATTTGCATTGGGCTGATTTTGTGAAGCCACCACCAGATGTTGTGATGTCAGTTATCCGGGAATTTTATGCTAACTTGATGGCTAGGCATGAGGACTATCACGTGATAGTAAGGGGGCAGATGGTTGCCTTTGACGGCAGAACTATTAACTCGTTGTACTCCATGCCTGACTACGAAAACGACGATTACTCGAGATTTATGAGACACCCCTATCCCTATGAGACGATAATCAACACACTTTGTGACCCGGGCACGGTTTGGAAGCTAAATAATCAGCGAGCTCCGGTCACATTTCCTGCGACATGCATGAGTAGGGAGGCATATAACTGGTACCATTTTGTCGCAGCGCGGTTGATGCCATCTGGGCATGTTTCTGATGTCACAAAAACGAAAGCAGCATTGGTGTATTGCATCATCACCGGGAAGAAAGTGGATGCAGGTCGGGTGATTATGAATTCGATTCTGCAGGCGGCACGGGGCACATCCACAGTTAGCATGCCCCATTCTTCGACCATCACGGAGCTCTGCCGCCTAGCTGGGGTTATATGGGATGATAGTGATCCAGTCTTGCACAAGAAATGCGATATTTTAATTTACGACAAGATCGCGAGAGATAAAAGACGGAGGCAGATTGAGAGTGGCCCGCGCGAGGCTTCAGGGAGTGGAACACAGCCACAGCCCGCCAGACAGGCACGACACACAGGACAGGCACGTGCAGAGAGTGGACGGACCGCACACCAGCGTCTTGATGACCTAGAGCGCATGATGAGGAGACAGTGGCATATAAGCCACGAGCAGTGGCAGATGACACGCGAGCAGTGGGATTACGTGCATGATTTTAATCGTGTGCTTGCGCAGCGCTTCCCTGCGACTAGCGCCTCCGAAGAGCCATTTACACACCTCCAACATTTTCACATCGGCCCGTCGAGGATGATTTTGAGTATGATGAGGATGACGAGGTTGAGCCTTCAGGCGAGGACAGCGAGTCCTGATGCATTTTCTGATTTGGCATCTTACCTTTTCGTTTCTGTAATTTATTGTTTTGCAATATGAACATCTTAAAACATTTGTAATTTCAAACTTTCGTTTAAATTTCGTTAGGAAATCATATTATTGATCACGTGTTTTTTATGACACGATGAGTTGAGGTGTATGTTTTTATTATTGAATTTCGTTATGGCTTAAATATGTTTATTTGTTGTGCTATATCTCAATCGATATAAACAACTTGTATAGATAAAAACAATTTAGACTATGCAACAATGCAAACTGTATAACAATAGAAATTATATAGTTACAATTAAGTTGAAGAATCATCGTCATAGTTAAAATGATACAAATGGCTCCCTGTTCCACAATCAGGTGGATTGCGTCTTCTCGTCCCTCTACGCAATCCTACATTTTCAGGAATTTCCTCATTTGAGTAACCTGGATAAGTGATAAGTAAAATAACATTCCTCTGTGGTCGAGTGTCATGCACAAAATGCTGAGGTCCAACATTAAGCAAATTCGTAAAACTTTGTGTGTTCGACCAATAAGGAGTCTGAAAATCCGACTGACCAAACGAACGAAAGTCAGCAAACCCTGAATCGCTGAAAAAACCAGGTTGGGTATTAGAGGTTTCTGCAACATTCAATTCGGTTGATGAAATAATAGTAGAGGTTCCTGCAAACCCAGTTGATTGCGTAACCATGTCACCTCCTCCCCACCCGAATGATGACTGATGTGAAAATGAAGATGGCGTACTAAAATTTTGTTGAACATTAAATTTTCCAACTAAAGTATTGTACGGATGTGGTTGAAAACCAACGACAGTAACTGCATGTGATATGGTGCGCACAGTTATTCGATTATACCATTGGAAGTAGTCTTCGTCAGTTTGCATCGATTGCCCTTGTCGCACCCCTTTAGAAACATATCTCAGCCTATAATTCCACAACTCAATTGAATTTCTATGATAATCTCTCCAATCGGTGTTTCGATGTCTTATTCTCGTGATATTATGCATATCGTCATTGTCGACGACAGACCCTGGAATTGATTGTCGTCTTTGAAATTGTCGCATGACCCGATTAGGACGATGCATCTCCACGATGTCAAAGCATATAAGGGACAAACACATCGCCATATTTTGTTGTTGTATGAATCAATAATAATCTTCACATCTATATAATTCTTCTGGTAAAGGATCCAATTAAACTGTAAAAAAATATGTTAAAATTAAATATTAAAATAATCAAAACAAAATAGTTTTCATTTAATCATTATTAAATATTAAAATTCTATAATACCTCATTATTATTCATACGATCTAGAGAATTCCTTATAATTCTTACAGCATGTGTTGGCAAATGTGTGTAACTAAATCCAAATTTCCACCTACAATTATAAAAAAAATTTACATGTATAGAAAATATACAAGATATATATGATATTACCAAAATAATTTTTAAATATTACCGTGCACCATATGGAGAAACTGGAATAAAAGCATTCGTATCAACGGGAGGTACAACTAATGTTAACCCATCTCGATCGGGGTTAACACATTTAATCATACTCCATGCCCATATCTGCTTATAATAATTAAAATTGTTCAACAAATTTAACAAAAAAATTGTGTTAAATAATCACATCACATTAATGATACCTGCAGGATATATAAAGGTCCAGCCATTGTAGTCATCTCTATACGTGAAGCGTTACACAACTCATGGTATAGAAATGCTAAAACTGCACTACCCCAATTATAAGACTTCACGTTATCAAAATCTCGTAGCAGTTGCAAAAATATTAGTCTAGCAGAGCCTCTTTGATAGTCAGGGAACATTATTCCTCCAATAATCATTAACGCAACACAACGAGAAAATTTTCACAACATCTACTTCTGAAGTATCATCATTAACAAGGTTAGACATGCAATGATCGTGTAATGCAGTCATAGACAGATGACCACCTTTCAAATGTTTTGATGCTGGCAAAAATCCCAACATATCCAAACATATGTGTTGTCATTCCTCAACTTTATGTGACACATCTACTCCAGTTACTGCTTCACTATCAATTGTTAGACCTCAAATTATTGAAACATCTTGTAACGTGACTGTTGCTTCACCACATGTAAAATGAAACGTGTGTGTCTCGCGTCGTCAACGTTCAACAAGCGCAGTAATCAAATGATTATCATAAACTTATGAGCCACATTCTAAAACTCCATAAAAACTCATATGATTTAAATATGCCAGTACACGACTGTGTAAGTAATTATCAGTATATAACTTCCAAATCAAATTATCTGACCTCTTCACTTTGACAATATCATCAACGGTTATGGAATAAATTATTGATGACATGTGTTGCTTGTAAATATAGGACACTGGGATCTTCTGGATTTCGATTATCTGCCATTCTGAATTATGTTGTAGATCTTCTTAACTTCGTCTCAAAAAAATTTCGGTGAGGAAAGGAGAAACTGAGAAATGCGAAAATGAGACGGGAAAGAAAAGAGGAGGAAAGAAGAAGGAATCGAGGAGATAAGATCCGCCGAATGAGAAAGCGCCACGTGGAGCGTCCGTGCTTGGTAAGCGCGGACGCTCCTACGTGGGCACCGTCCGCACTTACCAAGCGCGGATTGCAGTATTTGTGCAAAATTTTTTTTAAAAATTTTTTTTTGAATTAATTTTTTAAAATTAAATTATTTATAAAATAAAGCCAAATGTTAAATGAGTTATCTCTGTATTTTTTTGTATGTCTATATATTTTGTAATGAAGATGTAAAAGTTTGTTTTGGATGAAGCAATACTCGTGTGGAAAACAAATTATCGATCTTAAGATAAAATTGAGACCTAATTTGTATTTTTTTCTGAAGACCTTTAGGCTATGTTTGGTTTGTAGGATAGGATAACTAATTGGATTGATGAAAAACTGAAAGTAACGATATATAATGTGTTGTGATAAAGCATGTTTTGTTTAGTAAGATTTTAATAATTATGATAAATTTTAAATTTTTTTGTTTTTGAGACAAAAATACCCTAAACTAGTATTGATGACAATTTGGTGTATAAAATAGCAGTGTTTTCAAAACCATGTATTCAATTGTTAATAAATAAATATTTTATCTTATACTTTATTTTTTTTATTAAAAATTAATTTGAAAATTTTTTGACAATAAAATAATTAATAGATTTGCATTATATGTAGTACCTTATTTAATTTGCGTTTTTATCTCATTTTTAATATTGATTTCTAATTATTTCTATTTTTTAAATTTTATTTAGATTCATCATGAAATTATTTATGCAATGTGTGTACAAATTTAAAAAAAAAATTTATCAAAGAATAGAGATTAAATCACGTAAATTCTAACATTCAAAACTCATAATTTTCAATTTAATTTATATATCAACTAGTTGATAAAATTCATATTCTTGAACTAAGTTAATGCCCAAAAACATAATTTTTAAAAAAAGTTTACTGAACAACAAATACAGAATGTTAAAAAAAAAATTCTTTGACAAAGAATGTCCATATATTGTTCAAATCCTTTTTAAATAACATATGCACTCAATTTAGCCAAAGAGAAGTTAGATCTAGAAATCCAAATTCTTAACTTGATTTGAGGAGCCTTTTGACTAAGCTTAGCTTACCTTCATGACCATGACGCAAGAAAAAGGCCAATTTTCTCGGGTTATCAACCAACAACTCTGCACAAGAAATTTTTCCTCTGCACTTAGCTCTTGAATTACTTCTAATGTGTCTAACGCTTTGTCCATTGCATTTTCCATCTTCTCATCATTTGCTAGTTGTTTAACAAGGTCTGCTATAGAAGTCTTGGTCACTTCTGCGACATTGTTGATGACCGCAATGATGCTATCTTCTTCTTCATTTAAATTCTTACGTTTCTGTGATTTTGACTTGTTGCTTGCAGTTTTCTTGGATGAGGGGATTTGTGTCCCAGAAATGGAATCACCAACTCCTTCAACAACACAAAATACGTCCTCAAGCCCAACCTCAATGTCATTAGATACTTTGTAATTCATATTAGGGACATTTTAACAGAATTTGCAAAGTCCTCTGTATGTTCATCAATTTCTCGATCATTTCCAAATATTTCACACCAATCATGGTAATACGACAATTATCTATGCCGCAAGAAACATACATTATTGTCTACCTGTAACAAATTAAGCAAAACTTGAGGAGACGTTATTGTTTATAAAAACAAACCAGATAAAGAAAAAGGATTCACATGTATTAATTTCTCAACAGAAAAAATTATTTCAGCTATTAACCAAACAAACAACAATGTAAAATAATATCTTAATCATTGATTTCCATGCCTCATTCATAGCTTCAACCATTTTGTCTATCTTATTCCAACCGATCCCACTTTTGCTTAAGATTGTCACCAAAGAACCATGTGTTTTCTTCCACAAATGGATTTTTGAATTAATATGTGGTTTTCCACATAAGTCTGTATCTGGTAGCATTTTCTTCATAGCATCTTTTAAAAATGTTATGTACTCATATTTAAATCCATTCTCACTTTTCCATCCATAGTTGATAGTGTCTTCCAATGCTTGAATAAGAACATCTTACTCATGTGTACTCCAAGTACGCCGAGTCTTCTCTATTTTCTTTCTTTTGTCGCCAAAATTTGTGGAGCTTGCCCTAGACTCCATAGATTATATTCCTGAAAAATATAAAATAATTATACTAATTTAATTAGTGAACAATATGCAATATTATATGATAAATACAATTAATACAAGATAATAACACAACTTGGATGTATAACATTCATTGCAACATAATATGCACTAATGTATCTAAATCGAATAGACGTAAATACCAATGTAAGTGGTTAATACATGTTTCGGAAATGAAAATAGTTTAAAACTGAATCACAACTACTGTAATAATGTTCTACTAGTTGTGATACATGGACATTGCTAAGTTATCTCCTCATATATCCCACATTTCAAATGACTCAAAATTTTCAATGAAATCATCTTCATTTTAATGGATCGGGCTATTTGTCTGCTCTTCAACTTCCTCAATAGGATCGTTAGGCATTTGAGATCGGATGAAGTTGTGTAACAAAATGCAAGTCAATATGATTTTATTTTACACTTCCAAAGGGTAAAACGAGGGACTTCGAAGGATAACTCATCTCTTATTTAGCAAATCGAATGCCTTTCAATCACATTACTAGCTTGGGCATGTCTCCAATTGAAGAGCTCTTTGTAATTGGGCCAGTTGAACGATTTCTCCAAGCATCTCTATGATATCATACTCTTCTGAAAAGAGTCCAAAATCTCTCCAAATTTGCATATCCATTGTTAGACATGCAATAACACCCTGTCGTTATGATTACATGACAAGTAAGCAACATAAATTGATTTTATAATATATTGAGACAACATAAACATGTTAATGTTTATATGACCTCTTTGAATTCTTAGAACATCATCACGAATCAGTGCATCGCGGATAACTCTAGCATCTGCCACTGATCTCTCCCACCCAGTAAGTGCATAAACGAAGTTCATATCACGGTTGCAAACCCCCAATACATTTACCGAATAGTACCTTTTTCTAGTTTTGTATTTTGGTTTCTCTTAGGCAGGAACATGTATGCTAACATATGTACCGTCCAATGCACCAAGACAATCCTGCAAAATTTATCATACACAGTAATGTTACATGTCATTGAATAATGGTATGTGCAAAATAAAAAACGAAACAAGTGTTAACACATATTAACAAGTATTTGTACATTACTTAAACCATTTCCAAGTTTCGTTAGTTCAATTGTCGTCGACGGAAATAGGCTTAGCAAGTAGTATAGAATGCAACTTAAGAATTAATTGAAAAAATTCATGGAAATGAATGCTGATTGTGTGGCCACTACGCATGAAATCGTGACCAGTAATTCGGTTTTTCTTATGATGGGCCAAGAAAGACAAAAACATAGCAACTTTCTCCTGAATCTGGACATATCTAGATTCTACCAGTCCTCCAACATTAGTTAGCTACTAACACAAGTGTGCAAATGCATTTGGATTCATCCTCAAATTGACCACACATTGAACATCTCCTATTTTAATAATCCGATATAAGTAGCTCATTTGCGCATTAATTCTTCGTGTCATATTGTATGAGGCTGGTGCTCTACTCTCCAAACGTCGTCGTTTAGCGACTAACTTCTTGTATTTTAGTGTTAAAAGACATATCATCACAAAAGACCGAAACATTATTTGCTACAACAACACTAAAAGTAGAATTTGTCAACGTTTATTGTTCATATTTATGAGATTCTAAGAAAAATTATGATCAAATAAGTTTATTTTGGCTAACAATTCTGTAAAACTAAAAGTGAAACTTCAATGAAATACCTTCTTGTAGAAGCTTGGGATTGTGCTAGCTTCAGCGTTCTTCCATTGCTTCTCTTTAAAAATTTCTAGCAAACTCTTTATATTTTCTAGTTTTGAAAAATAGAAATTTCATACTCTGATATTGGAAGGATACTTTGTCAGTATTTGATTTTATATAAAAAAAACTTTGACTACAGCTGCATAGTGTAATGATACGATTAGATCACTTAGGCAAATCCATATCCAAACAACCACAAAATTGAGCCTAAAGAATTGCAACCAATTGTATGCTTGCCATTTAACTCACGTCACAAATCCTTTGGTGGTCCACAACATTGAGGGGGTCTTTTTTTAAAAATAAGATTTCATTTCCAAAAATTATATGCCTTAGGAAAATATGTTCTGACAGCTCGATTTCAAGAATCAAACCTATTTGATCTTAAAACACACCCACATTTCCATTTCCTATATTTCAAAACCAATTGTTCATACGCATGAGCTCTGAAATAGACAAATCAAACAACTTCGCATTACAAAATTCTGAAGTAAAAAACCATGCCTCCTCCGTGAAATCAAAATATTAAGACGAAGATACCTGTCCATTTCCTATATTTCAAAACCAATTGCTATCTAAACAGCTTTATGTGTTTGTTTGAAGTTATGTACTTGCATCCAAAAGTACCCACAATAGCTTTACCAATCCCAAGCAAGGTTCTAAAATTTTCTAGGCGTTAGTCGGGTGCCAGCCCAGCGCCTAGGCCACCTAGGCGGGGACTAGGCGCTGCTAATTGGATTCTACGATATCAAAACATAATAAATCACATACTACAACTTCAACACAATAACATCAAATTTAAAATACATTCAAAATATTCCCAACATAGTCTAATATATTATCTCAATAAAATAAGAAAGAATTCAGATTTCTTCCAAAATTCACAATAAAATAGTCTAATGTGTCATCACAAATTTACTCAACTTTTTTTTCTAATAAATTTTCAACAACTTGTTCTTCGGATACAAAATCAATATCATCATTGTGATCATCACCTTCTGCTTCAGATTCAAAATCATCCTGGTGAAGTTCTCTAACTCTAGAGCTTCTTCGGGGCTGTAGATTCTCATCTGCCCCAGTTGCTTCATCAACTAATTGCCAAGTGAGCCCCAAACCTGGTTCGACTTTATTTTCTTCCCCACCATCCACAATCCAACCTTGTGAATTTGAAGCTTCTTTTTCAAGAAGAACGTCGACGTTCCTTTCTTTCTCTCTTTTTTGCTTGTTAAACAATCTAGCATTAAATTGGATAAATACTAGATTGTTCAACCTATTGACATCCGACCTATTTCTTTTCTTTCTATGAATCTAAGAAAGTAATTAGTATAGTTATGAATATGAACATACACTTTAAAAATTAATAATTTATTTTAATTAAAGTTTAAACTTACTCCTTCAATGCACTCCAATTTCTTTCACTCCCAGATGAACTTGTAGTTAATGAAAGAATCTTTAATGCTACTCTTAGCAAGTTGGGTGTGTGAGCATCATAGGTACTCCACCATGTACATGGATCAAATGTATCGTCATTTTTTTCACATGCTTTTGCAGCCAATACTCTCTCAAATAACCAAGTCTTCTCTCTATATTCTGCAAATTTCTTATTAATAATTGTACCTTCTAGTTCAAACTCATCGGCATACAAAACTTCCATGCATTCAAAAATCCTTGCCGCGATCTCTCCATAAAGAGCAATAGAACTATCTTTGTAGTAGAAGTAGGGATTCAACAAAAACGTTGTGGTATGTAATGATGTATCAAGTCTATCCTTCATTTTTTTACTCAATAATCACTATGATAGGTTGATAATTTGATTCGACATTGTTCAGAGCCACCTTGATATCTTCTTTAGCTCGAAGAAGCTCTCCATATAAAAACCCCATAGATGGCTTTTTATCTCCGTCAACCAATCGAAGAACTCTTACCAAAAGAGCAAATATTTTCAAACAAAGTGTCACACCATTCCAAAAACTCATGCTCATCACAGTAGAGTAAGCCAATTTTCCTTTGTTTGTTTTTGACCATTTGCAGTTCTCCCACATATCATTTATAAACATGGCCCTTAAACTAGATTTTTTCTTAATAAAACTTTGCAATGTGAAGAAGTTTGATGCAAACCTGGTAACTCCAGGCCGGACTATGTCTCTTTTCTTCGTAAAACTTCTCATCAATGACAAAGTCTTATGGTGAACATAAATGAAAATTGTAAAATACTTGGCTTGGTCGATAATCTTTTTAAATCTTGGAAGCTTGCCAATACTTTCAAGCATGAGATTAACATTATGAGTTGCACATGAACTCCAAAATATCTCTGGCCGCTTCTCTTTCATCAATTTAGCCGTAGCCATATTGTTGGTGGCATTGTCTGTTACAATCTGTACAACATTCTGAGCTGTTACTTGTTCAACACACTTGTCAACATACTCAAAAATAAGTCCAGCTGTATGTGCCTCGTCTGAAGACTCCTTAGACTCTAAAAATACTGTACCCTCCTTGCAATTAACACACAAATTTAATACGCTTCTTTTTTTTCTATCACTCCATGCATATGTCATAATTGAGCACCCATTATTCTTCGTGCTTCTTCAACAGTTGCTTTGTTCTTTCAACTTCAGCTTTCAAAATTGGCTCTCTAAGTTGATATTGAGTTGGAGGTTTGAACCCTGGTCCAAATTGACCTACTGCCTCCATTAGTCGCTTGAAGCTATCATTATCAAGAGCATTGAATGAGATTCCATTTTCATAAGCCCATCTCCCAACATATTGTTGAACTTGTTGAGTTCTCTATTTGAAAAGAGCCTCATTTATATTTTTTTGGCAAAGTACTTTACTCCCACTTGAACTTACATTTTCTGGAACAATCATCGATGCATATATATCCATGGGGCCAAGTAGATGAGGTTGTTTAATTCCATCTATCCCTTCAATTTCAACATCTTCTTCTTCGTCTAGAGAAACATTCACCTCTGCTCTACAACTTTCTTCTTCCAGTATTTTATTTTTCTTTTTGTTCCTCCCTTCTAAAATAGCATGTTTGCACTTATTACGATCTTCTTGAGATGCGTTTCGACACCCAGATACATTTTCAGGTATATTTCTTATGTGCTCCTTGATTCTATACACTCCACCGGATATCATTTTCCCACACAACTTACATTTAACTTTGTCGAGGTTCTTAGGATCAATCAACATACCAAACTCCCATCCAATGTCATTTGACTTTCTCTTAAGAATCCCATATTTAGACTGAGTGACGGATGCAGTCGATGATGATTGCTTGCCATTGTTATCCTCCAAATAGAGATGGGATGAAGCTTAAAAACTAACATAAGAGTGAGAAGGAGATGACATGAACAATAATATGTTAACAGTTAGCAATCAGGAAACATTCATATATTTGTACCAAACTGCAAAACCAAAGAAAAAAATTTGATATCCATAAAAGTATTTTTAATGGTGCTGATCAAATGATGATATACATAAATGGCATGAACTTCAACTGCTCAAATAATGATATCCATAAATGGTGCTGATCGAATAAGGGTGCTTGATCAAATAATGATATCTATAATTTGCAAAACCAAAGGAAAACAATTTTTAATGGCGTTGAGAAGGAAATGTTCGTGAATTTCAGCCTAAAAAATGTCACCCCTCCCTCATGGTCGAGAACAACCATGATAGATATGAACCTGTATCATGCATAAAAAAATAAAAAATAGAGATGGACCTGTATGCTGAGAACTTCAGCCTAAAAACTGACACTCTTCCCTAAAAAAGGCGTGAGAAGGAAATCGCTTGAACTTCAACCTAAAAGCTTAAAAATAGAGATGGAACTTAACGATGTAGGAATGGCGTGAACTTCAAACTGGAAAGATTGCAGAACTGAGAAGAAGGATCGCGGCCAAGAAAGTCTCTGGAATGAACGAGAGATGGAAAACAACGAGAAGGAAAGAAAGCCAGCAAGCAGATCTAGTGAGCCCAACTTTTATTTTTTAAAATGGGCTTGTTAACGGATCTTCAAATTTTAAAAGCCCAATTTTTTTTAAAATAGCTAGGCTGGCCCGCCTGGCCTCTTATCGGTGCGGCTGGCCTCCGCCTAGCGTCTAGGCCGCATTTTCGAACATTGATCCCAAGACAAAGATACATGTGGAAGGCTTTACGTGAACACAAGAGCTCATTCAAAAAAGCAATATGTATTTTGTTCCGTTAAACATGATTAAACCTTAGTACTATAAAAATGTATTACACTAAAAAAATAATATTGATGCTCATTTTGAGGACATTTCTTCCGAAGGTAGGAGCTAATTAAAATATGGATGTCCCAAGGAAAGACAAATCATATGCCTCAAAGTGAAACATAAAAGGAG
This sequence comes from Primulina huaijiensis, assembly GCF_012295235.1. Classification (NCBI taxonomy): domain Eukaryota; kingdom Viridiplantae; phylum Streptophyta; class Magnoliopsida; order Lamiales; family Gesneriaceae; genus Primulina; species Primulina huaijiensis. The sequence goes on along the minus strand of NC_133323.1, from coordinate 8,263,544 downwards.
ATTTGAAAGTCCAAATTTGATGACTCCTTAATTACAACTTCTAACTCGTATCACGGTATAATACATAACTCCAAACTGAAATTTCTAAAAAATCAAAAAAGTTTATGTGCAACACCTAAAACGAAAAAACAAAGCTTATACGTACATTCAAAATCCAACAACTTACCAATTCTTTGTTGACCTACCAATCGTATAATGGAGCATATATGATTTACCTTCAATAACAATCGATTACGACTTACTATGAACCGCCATTCTTCCCGACCTCCTAATCGCGATAGCAGATCTAAAATTCTAGATCTTGCTTGTCGATTCTTTTGTGGGTAAATTTTTAATTTATGTTTATATTTTAAGAATTTGATTGTGAATCCGTCTAAAATAAAGAGACGTCTTTTCAACCAAGTAGGGTTTTTTTTACGCGGACTTCTTGATTAGTTGGGCCAATAAAAAATGAGACAAATATGGATGATGTGACTTTTTTGAAATGGATGAGTCGGGTAAGGAGCTCCAACAGGTCAAATCAATAATTTATAGTTTTTAGGGAATTTGAGTGAAGGTAATGGCTTCAATAGCACCTGCAAACAATGAAAGAAACTCGTGAATGGGCGCTGGAGGGGTATCCGGCGTGGCCACTCCGATGCTTAAGTCAGCAGGTTGAAGATGAACACAAGCAATATTTGGGAGAAAATATGTATAATGCTTGAGAGTTCAAAGATTTCAGAATCGGTAAATGACATTTATACCTGCTATTTATAGTTTCCCCGAGCCAGGGTGTAGTGCCCTGGGCTTTTAAGAACCAAGGTGCGGAGCCTTGGGCCGGGGAGCATGTCCCGGGACTTGGGAATGGTCGAGGTGTGGTTCCCCGAGCCAGGGTGTAGTGCCCTGGGCTTTTAAGTTAGTTCTTCCCGAGTCTAAGATACAACAAATAATATAATGCTTCTCTTTGAGAAAAACAGATCTTTCACTATATCTTCAACCAATCAATTACATCTGTTAGGAATAGTACTGCTTTAAATTAAATACATTCCAAGGCCTTTTGAGAGAGCGTCCCTGCGTGTCTTCTAAATAAAAAGATCCTGAGCTAACCCTCCGGGTAATTTTATAAGGTCCTTCCCACCGAGCTTCTAGTTTCCCAACATCCCCGGCAGGATTAACTTTTTTCATGACTAAATCCCCTATTTGAAAATCTCGAACTCGGACCTTTTTATTGTACGATTTCATGATTCGACCTCGGTATGCTTCCATTCGAATTATTGCTCGGTCTCTTCTTTCTTCTACCAAATCCAATTCCATGGCCCGACTTTGATCATTGCCGCCTGGATAAGATTCTACCCGGGGAGAAGTTTGCCCAATTTCGACAGGAAGGACTGCTTCAGAACCATATACCAGGTTGAAAGGAGTTTCTTGAGTAGGTGCTCGGGGAGTAGTTCTGTACGCCCAGAGAACACTGGGTAATTCTTCCACCCAATCTTTTCCCTTGCCTTGTAGCCTGGTCTTCAATGCTTGTATAATAATTCTGTTAATAACTTCTGTCTGACCATTAGCTTGAGGGTAGGCAACAGAAGTAAAAGACTGAGTGATTTTCATTTCANCCAATCTTTTCCCTTGCCTTGTAGCCTGGTCTTCAATGCTTGTATAATAATTCTGTTAATAACTTCTGTCTGACCATTAGCTTGAGGGTAGGCAACAGAAGTAAAAGACTGAGTGAATTTCATTTCACGACACCGGGATGTAATTCTTTTGCCCTGAAATTGTCTCCCGTTATCTGAGATTAGTCTTCTGGGCAATCCGAACCTGCACACAATGTTCTTCCACAAAAATTTCAATACTTCCTGCTCAGTAATTCTAGCCAATGGCTCGGCTTCCACCCATTTGGAAAAGTAATCCACAGCCACCAGTAAGAACTTCTTTTGAGCCCTGGCAGTTGGGAAAGGACCAACAATATCCAGGCCCCATTGATCAAAGGGGCAAGATGCCCAGATAGGCTTCATGGGAGTGGCCGGACTGTGCTGGAAGTTTGAGTGATGTTGACATCTCTTACAAGCCTGGACCACTTGAGCAGAATTCTGGCTAAGAGTTGGCCACCAGAATCCGGCAAGCATTGTCTTCCGGGCCAAAGCCATCCCTCCGAGATGCTCAGCACAACATCCCTCATGTATTTCTCGGAGGACATAATCCACTTCTCCTTCAGACAAGCATTTTAGCAGAGGTCCCTGGAATGATTTTCTGTATAAGATTTTATTTAAAAGAACGAACCTGGGAGCTTGTCTCTTGATTCTTTGAGCCCGAGTCCTGTCTTCAGGTAATTCATTTGTTGTAATGAATTTAATCAATGGCGTCATCCAGGAGTCCTCGGGTATTGGTAGTATTTCTTCCTCGGTGGACAGGACCAAACGGGAAACATGCAAAATTTCCCGGGTGTTGACTTCTGATAATGAGGCAGCCATTTTTGCTAGAGCGTCTGCCTCTCCATTTTCCTCCCGGGGTATTTGTTCGATACTCCAATCCACAAAGATGGCTGCCTGGGTTTTTATGAGCTGTAAATATTTGAGCATCCTATCATCTTTAGCTTCATAAGCACCCTTTATCTGCTGAGTGATTAATTGTGAATCAGAATATACAATAATACGGGAAGCTCCAATCTCTTTAGCAGCTCGGATTCCTGCAAGGACAGCTTCATACTCGGCTTCATTATTAGTAACCCGGGAATCAATCCTTAAAGCCAACTTAATCTTCTCTCCTGGAGGAGATATTACTACCACACCTATTCCGCACCCTGCAAGGCTAGACGCCCCATCCACAAACACCCTCCATACTTCATCTTCAGCAGGTTGTACCATCTCAGACAAAAAGTCTGATAGGGCTTGCGCTTTAATGGCCACCCGGGGTTTGTATTCGATATCATATTCTCCTAACTCCACTGCCCATTTGATCATTCGCCCTGATACTTCCGAATGAGTCATGATTCTGCCTATAGGACTATTAGTCAAGACAATTATTTGATGTGACAGGAAGTAAGGCCTTAGCTTCCGGGCAGTCATGATCAAGGCCAGAGCAATCTTTTCCACTTCACTGTACCGGAGTTCGGGTCCTCTCAGAGCATGGCTGACATAATAAACAGGCCTTTGATCGGAGCCTTCTTCTTTTATTAGTACTGAGCTGACAGCATACTCTGTGGTGGATAGATAAACAAATAATTTTTCCCCGGGCTCTGGTTTTACTAACACAGGGAGCTCTGCAAGATGGATCTTCAAGTCCTGGAAGGCCTGTTCACATTTATCATCCCATCCGAATTGTCGTGCCTTCCTTAATACCTGAAAGAAAGGATAACTCCTGTGCGCTGATCGGGAAATAAATCGAGAGAGGGAAGCAATCCTCCCGGTCAGCTTTTGTACGTCTTTGACAGATCGAGGAGATGGCATGCACAGCACGGATTTGACTTTCTCCTGATTTACCTCAATTCCCCGATCTGTCACTATGAATCCCAAGAATTTTCCACTCTTTACGCCAAAGATGCACTTGGCCGGGTTAAGCTTGATTCCGTAATGTACGAGAGTGGCAAAGGTTTCTTCTAGATCCTCAATAAAGCTGGCCACCTGCCGGGTCTTCCCCAGGATATCATCCACATAGACTTCCACGTTTCGCCCCAGTTGCTTCTCGAAGACTTTGTTCATCAAACGCTGGTACGTAGCTCCTGCATTCTTTAACCCGAAAGGCATTACAATATAACAAAATGTACCTCCCGAGGTGATGAAGCTAGCTTTATCTTGATCACTCTTGGCCAGGGGGATTTGATGGTACCCCTGGTATGCGTCCATGAAACTCAGTAATTCGAAGCCCGATGTGGAATCCACCAATTGATCAATACGGGGCAGAGGATAATGATCCTTGGGACACGCCTTATTGAGATCGCGAAAATCCACACACATGCGCCACTTCCCTGCTGATTTAGGTACTAATACCACATTCGAGAGCCAAGTGGGGAATTGAATTTCCCGAATGTGACCGGCTTTCAAGAGCTCTTTTACTTGTTCCTCAATAACTTTGTCCTTTTCGGGGCCAAAGTGTCTCTTTTTCTGTTTTATCGGGTGAGATCCCGGGAGGATATTTAGTTGGTGCTCAGATATCAAGGGAGAGATTCCCGTCAATTCCTGCTGGGACCATGCAAAAACGTGAATATTATCCTTTAAACAGTTAAGTAGACTGACCCGGGTGGATATGTTAAGATCTCGGGCCACCCGGATCTGCTGTCCTGGTCCAATCTCCACAACTTCCTGCTCCTCTTCTGCCACAAAATGCACTTCCCCCTTCTCAACTGCTCCTCCACATACTTCATCAGTTCGGGCCTTCTTCCCAGCCTTCTTTGCTTTGCTCTGATCTACCCGGACAGCTTCTACATAACATTTCCGGGAGGAAGGTTGGTCTCCCCAGACTTCACCCACTCTACTACCAACCGGGAACTTAATCTTTTGGTGATAGGTAGATGCTACGGCTTTTAATTCATTCATAGCGGGCCTCCCCAAAATTATATTATACGATGAAGGGGAGTCTACCACAGTAAAAGTAGTCATCACCGTCTTCTTGAGATCCTGGGAACCCAGGGTTAATGGAAGGACGATTTCCCCTTCCGGGTAGACCACATGGCCAGCAAAACCAAAGAGGGCAGTTTCCACGGTTTCCAAATGGTAGCCCTGCAAATCCATCTGCACAAAAGCATCTTTAAAAATTACATTCACAGAGCTTCCCGAGTCAACAAAGACTCTCAGAATGTCATAATTGGCCACTCGGGCTTGGATAACTAGGGCATCATTGTGGGGTAAGTTCACTCCCTTCAAATCCTCTGGGCCAAAACTGATGACCGCTTCACTCCTTCTCATTCCATCTACTTCCATACATTCCCTCCTACTCCTTGACTTCCTTGCCCGATTGGAGTCTCCATCAGTGGAGTCTCCTGATATCATTTTTATCAATCCTGTAGCAGGGGGTGACTTCTTTATCGTCTCAAGATCGGGCTCTCTTCTCCTAACGGGCTCTCCCCTCGGTACCTTCCTCATACTTCCTCCCCGAGCGTTGGGCCTTGGCTATGAAGATGTCCATGCCAATCTCGGCCTCTTATGAGCTTGACTTTGCTCTGGGGCGGAATGGAAAGAATCGTTTCCCCTCAATGTTTTGCAATCTTCGGTGTTGTGATAACACACCTTATGGAGAGTACAAAATCCTCTTTTCTCAGGTCGGGATAATTGATGGTCCGCGGCCAGATCCCTACTGCATTCCTGAACCTCTCTGTCCCGGGTAATCTTAAGAGGCACGTGGTGAGAGAAGTGTCCTGGATTATTCCTTCTCTGCCCTTTCTCCTCGGGCCTAGCTATCCGGTCCCCCCTTTCTTTTCTTACAGCTTCCCTTTTCTGCTTCTGAGCTTCCTCCATGTTCATGTATTTTTCTGCCCGGGATAATAAGTCTTCGAAATCCCCGGGCACTTTTTTGGTCAACGACTTGAAAAATTCACCCTCCCTCAAGCCTTGGGTGATTGCCGTAGTTTTTGTTTCAGTAGCGCAAGTAGGTACATCCAAAGCCGCTCTATTAAATCTTTTAATATAAGCCCTCAAACTTTCATCCAGGTTCTGTTTGACTTCAAAAAGACTAAAAGCGGTCTTCTTGTATTTCTTGCTGCTACTGAAGTGGTGTAGGAACACCTTCTGGAAGTCTTTAAAGGAATTAATACTCTGAGGGGACAGTCCCTCAAACCACCCATGAGCTGAATCCACCAAAGTGGTGAGGAACACTTTACACTTGATTCGATCTGTGTAACAGTGTAACATGGCCATGGTTTCAAACCTGGCTAGGTGCTCCTCAGGATCCGCATTGCCATCGTAATCTTTTACTTTGGCGGATTTGAAGTTCCCGGGAAGAGGTTCCCGGACAATGATATCGGTAAATGGGCAACCCTTAGCAGTAGCTCGAGAAATGCTACGACTTTCCAACTGCCCTTCCAGAACTTTCATTTTCTGCCTTAACTCCAACAACTCCTCAGCCACGGTAGGTGATTTGGATCCAGCACTAGATTCCTCATCCTCTCCTCTCACTTCCTCCTCCCTCGATTCTTGCTCTTGCTCCTGCTCATTGATTTGCACATCTCCGGGTGGTGTAACTTGACGAGAAGTTTCTCTCCTGGCCACAGCCTTCTCCACCGCTTCGGAGATTATTCTTGCCAACTCCTCCGGGGTCATGGTAATAAGATTGGGTCCCGTGGGAGGAACACCCTCACCTTGCCCCGAAGTACGCGCATTATCCCCATGAGCCCGGGAATTTTCTTGGTTAGTTCTTCGAGTATGAGCCATATCAACGCCTTAATCTCAAGTTTCCCACAGACGGCGCCAATGATGTGACTTTGTTGAAATGGATGAGCCGGGTAAGGAGCTCCAACAGGTCAAATCAATAATTTATAGTTTTTAGGGAATTTGAGTGAAGGTAATGGCTTCAATAGCACCTGCAAACAATGAAAGAAACTCGTGAATGGGCGCCGGAGGGGTATCCGGCGTGGCCACTCCGATGCTTAAGTCAGCAGGTTGAAGATGAACACAAGCAATATTTGGGAGAAAATATGTGTAATGCTTGAGAGTTCAAAGATTTCAGAATCGGTAAATGACATTTATACCTGCTATTTATAGTAGAAGATGAGGTAGGTACCTTGATTCCAGTGCTACCTACTAAGTATGGTAGGTCGGCTGCCCATACCCTATCTTCTGATGACTTTTAGGACACTCCAAACCCAAGTTGTTCTGACAGATTAGACGTCCTGTATCAATCATACTTGAGTATGGTTCAATTCTCGAGGTGGCTCGGGCAATTGATTACCCGGGTACTTATATGAGAGCTCGGGCGATTATTGCGCGGGAGACCGGGCTGTTCGAAGAATTCTTGGGAAACATGTAGTGTTCGGGCTCTTAATAGTGTCCGGGTCGTCAATCGACCCGGATCCTTATGGCAACGACTCGACCCGGATCCTTATGGGGGTATCAATGGATTTAACAATTTATCATTTACTCATCACCCACACCAAACATACCCTTAGTGTTTAGACAATAAAGACCGGCTCCTTTGGGAGATAAGGCTCAATTTGAGAGAGAGATAAATAGGAGATCGATTTTTTATTGTGGTATATTGTGATATGTCTCACAAATTGGGCCAGGTTCGTTTGGATAGTTAGATTAGGTCAAATCGGACAGGAGATACAAATAGATAAAACTTTAAAATACAAGGACTTAACTATAAATAGATAGAATTTTAGGGGTATGAATATATTTGCAATTTCCAATTGACCCCTTTACGTTATTCTATTTTCTCCCTATTTTCAGTTCAATTGCTTCGTCCGAGTTCCTGGCGCAACGATGCATCCTCTGATCTGAGTCAACTCGCTCGTATCATCGTTGCGAGGCCGATCCCCTTGAATCTCTGTAAGTATACACAATCATTGCGGGGATTTCATTTTACTTGTGTTGGTCTGGGGATGAATTCTTTTACTTTGTTTGATCCATCAATTTTCGATTTTTTTGGGTGTTTTGATCCATCGAGCAGAGCTTCTGGAGGAAAATGAGCGAGATTTATGAAGGATATGAGAGGCAGTACTGTGAGCTATCGGCGAATTTGTCGAGGAAATGTAACTCTGCCGCTGCTCTTCCCGATGGAGGTACTTAAATTTTCTAGAGGATTTGAATTAGGATTTGGCACTTAATCCGATCTTTTTTATAGGCAGTTGATTGAACGCTTTTTTTCCCCTAAATTTTGTTTTCTAAATAACATATATTTGGTTTGCTAACTTTCAGCCTTGATGTGTTTCGTGTTGTATTTGTGTTAGAATTTTGTTGGTTAAAATTTCGTCATTGAAAGAAATCTTTGTTGCTGTTTGCTCTTGTAACACTGTCTGGATTGAATGATCTTGTTTGTAACTTGAAATTTACTTGTAACTTGTTTTTAAGTAGGTCTTAGTTCATTAGCAAGATCCTTGTGGATTTAAAACAAAGAATATAGTGCCATTTAATTTGGATCTGATGAACTTCAAGCTCTGGCCCTTGATCAATCTAAATATTTGGATTGAGTTGATAATAAGGAATGAAAATAGATTTTTAATCATATTAATTAAAATATTCAGTCGTTCCTTCATGTAGGGAAATAAATAGACTCATTGCTAAGTATATTTAGGCTACCTTCCACGAGCTGTAACTTTTGGGAGAAATATTTTTTGACATGCTATTGGAGTCAAAGGTCACAGCCGTAAAGCATCTGCCGTGCAAAACCATGTGTATATCTCTAAATTGGTCTTGGGTGCATAATCATAACCCTTTGGCTATGTTCCATGAGTTCAAATATTTGGGAGAGTGGTTTCCAACACTCATTAAGTCACCTCAATCTTTGATTACAATTCTTGTGCAGCTTTTCCCATGCCCATATGATTTTGGCTGGTAGTTATTGTTATTGCTGCTTATTGGTAAATTTATGGATTGTTTGTCCATGTACATTAATTGGAATTTGAAAAAGTGGGTTGAATAATAGGCGGATGGAGGCGTTAGTTCGAGGCAGATAATTTAATGTATTTTGTGGAGTCACTAGAACTTACATTTTTGAAAAGTTTAAATTATATATATANTTCTGGTAGTACTCAAGCTTCATATTTTTCAAGTCGCTGCAATTTTATTTAGTTTTTGAGTAACAATTTTATTTAGTTTTCATATGGGCTAACACGTTTGTTTTACCAGATTAGAAAAATGGATCTTGAGGCCCGAAGTTTGCAGCCAAGCATAAAAGCTTCGCTACTTGCAAAGCTCAGGGAATATAAATCGGATCTGAATAAGCTGAAAAGGGAAGTGAAGAAATTGACATCGTTTAATTCTAATCAGCCTTCTAATGAAGATTTAGAATCTGGAATGGCTGGTGCTCACACGGTATGCATATATATGTGCCCTATCTTTCTAGATCTTTCGTTGATTGTTTTCATCATAGTCAACCATTGGTTACTTATGATTCAACCTGTCGAGAATAACAAAATTTTAACAGGTATCTGCAAATCAAAGGGACAGATTGGCAATGTCAACTGAGAGGCTAAACCAATCAACTGACAGATTAACGGAGAGTCGGAGGGCTGCGCTGGAGACTGAACAGCTTGGCGTGTCAATCCTTGAAGATTTGCATCAGCAACGTGAAACTCTTTTACACTCTCACAAGAAGGCATGCCACACGCACCATTTCGATAATTTCTTATACAATCATCTGGCTTCTCTTTTGTGGATCAACTATTCGTTCTGATCCTTTTGTGCAGAATATCTTTAGCTTAATCTTGTTTCTTCGATCTCTTTTCATATCCAGGAGATTGTAGTTCTAAATGGTTTCTTTCCATTTGCAGCTTTCCGATGTAGATAGTGCAATTGATAAGAGCAAAAAGGTATTGACTTCCATGTCTAGAAGGATCAGCCGGAATAAGTGGATTGTTGGCTCCATAATCGCTGCCCTCATCTTTGCAATAATCCTTGTCCTGTACTTCAAAATGTTTCATTGATGTGTGACAAGTTTCTGCTGGCATGTATCTAACACATTCTATTAAGCGGTTTTGACCCGAAATCGAAACCGGGCTTGATTGGTGTGAAGACATGCTACTTCTTAGTCATACAGCGTGCTGCGTATTGCTTATGCTGTCTTTTATGAGTTGCAATTACAGTCAAATCCCAAACCTCAGTTCCTTTACCAGTATGAAACATTTTGGTGAGAAAACAGAGTGCATGACAATAGGATTTAGATATTTAGAGATATTTACAAGGTAGTGTTATTAACACTCTAATTAATTTACTATTAGACAAGATTTTCCTTATAATATTTTTCCTTGTATAACAAAATTTCGATTTACATTAAAAAAACTCTCATACAAATATTTTTATATGTCGATAACTAAAATTTAATATTTTAAAAAGTCTGTCATAAATTTTTTTAATATATAAATAAAACATAAAATAACAAAAAAGATTTTATTTTGACCTTCAAATTTAATGTTATTTATATGTCATTCCAAGTTTTAGTATGCATATTCAAATATTGGTCAATTTTTTCACAAAAATACATAAAATATTGGGATGTAAAAATATTTGATTTACATTTGTAAAGCGACATAAAATACAAAATACCTTAAAATTTAAGACTAAAATTAAGATCTCTAACTTATTTGATATTTTATAATATATCTTCCAGTGATTAACAATATAATTTTTTTCGATATAAAGATATTATTTTAACTCTATTTATATTATTTATATAAATTCAAAATATTAAAATTAATTTACGTCCANTTTACATTTAATGATATTAAGAAATTTAACTAATATTTTTTGAGTAACTAACATTTTAGATAACTTATTTTAAGAATTAAGCTATTATGAATTTACTAAAAATAAAACCAATCAATTAAATCCTAAATGGTATTATTATCAATTTTTAATATAAAAATTAAATATTGTATTTAACAACAAAATAGAGTGTAAATATCATTACTCGCAAAAAGTGGAGTCTAAATAACAAAAATGATAGTTATAATTATAAATACCTAAAAGGCCAAAACTATTATTCGTGTTAAATTATTTTGTCTCAATTAAATTCACTTAAGTCCAAGGAACGAAATCGGTCAGCAAGTTTTAACGACAAAAGCTCGTTAAATTCAAAAATGAGTGGGTCTCATGTGAGACCGTCTCACGGATCTTAATCTGTGAGACGGGTTAACCCTACTCATATTCACAATAAAAAGTAATATTCTTAGCATAAAAAGTAATACTTTTTCATGGATGACCCAAATAAGAGATCCGTCTCATAAATACGATCCGTGAGACCGTCTTACACAAGTTTTTGCCTTCAAAAATAGTTTGAATCGATCTGTTTTTCTATTACATTTCCAAATATTTTACATCTTTTTCATTTCAGATTTCAGCAAATTTTGTGTAATTTTTATAACTGCGAATTCCTAATGATTTATGAAAATAAAATCGTGTTAAAGGGTTTGTTTTCTTCAATTCCTTTTATTTTAGGTAGTAGATTTAACTCAAAAGACTAAAACTAACCTGTCGAATTTGAGATTCGAATCATTTGAGTTATTAGGATTTAGTTTTTTACAATTTTCATTCAAGAAAACAATTAAAACTTCACTTGTGTATAATCACACCATTTTATATGTTAAAATTTTACCTTTTTGAAATTGTTTATCATTGAAAATATACAACTAATTTTAAGCATGCATCACATTGATATTGTAGAATTTCTTGAATATATAAATTAAAGAGATATTCCTAATTAAACGTAAGAAAAAGTGATTATAAATATATAATAAACTAATCAATAATTCGTAAAATTTCCTTCCATACAATATTTTTTAAAATTGCAGTCCCACAATTTACAACCGACATGTGAATATCTATACTATCTATACTATTTTATTAAGTTTGAAACACTTAGAGTAACTAACTTTGGTGTCATGGTCTGTTTTAATAATTATATATATTAATAAAATGTTAAAATTTAAATACAAGTTATATGTACTTCAACGGATAGATTCATTGTTTCTTGGAGTTTAGGTTTTATGTTCAATTTTTATTGAGTTCATTTTTTTATTCTTTTATTTTTTTTAATTTATATATCAAAATTACACTGTAGTCCCTCAATATTTCTTATAATTATATTTTGATCCTCGTTTAAATATAAATCAAATGAATTATAAAAAATATTATGTCGTTGCACTAGTAATGTATAAAGCGTGATCATACGGCCTGTCAAAGACCGAATTGAAAATTGCTTACACGAAACTAAAGGCACCAAATAAAGCTTCAAAACAGCAAGAATACGATACTCGTTCCACATGAAATCGTAAAAATTACGAGTAAAATACGGAGAGATTCACACAAATGAGCATGTATAATTTTATTTTCACGAAAAACTGTTGTGAGATCGTCTTGTCAGTCAACCTCATGAGACGAATTTCAGACCGACTCGAACCATGAAAGTAATGCTTTTTATGCTCAAATTATTATTTTCACTCCAAAAATTATCATTTTTTGTTTGTTATGTTATGAATGAATTTTGTGTCATATATGACGATTTGAGTAAAAAATATTATTTTTCAATATGGTATGGACAGATTCAATTTGTCTCACAGATATAGATATGTGAAACGGTTGTACATGATATTCGTGTCCATATATAACTTAGAAATGTTTCATCTTACCCGTACAGACAATGTCTGTGTCAGGATCTTGACATGTGTCATTTTCAGAGACATGTCACGATCTTGCTCGGACCGTCCACCTGGACATTGAGATTACTCTAATGCTCACAAAGCAACCAAAAACCTATGGTTAAGAATCAATGAAAACAACCCTTCAACCACACATTATTTCCCAGGACACAAACATTTCTAAGACTAAAATTCTGTAACAAGAAACAGCAGGTTGTCTTTCCTTTTCAAAAGGCCACCAACCCACAAGGACCCAGCCAGATTCTAATTTTGTGAAAATGAGTTCTACCTTAAACAATATAGCAAGTCATCGTTCGAATTAAAATCCTGGATCCAATGAGCCCACAACTTCTCACTTAAAGTTAAGCAAGCAATTATGCCAATACAACAGTTGCCGTATCTTTTTCTTCAAGTGAGAAATCTTGGTTGTTGGAGGATGTCATTGCTTAGCATATTTTACAAAGCTAACGTCTCATTTTGCTTTACACGTACTCTTCCTAGGAATATATTCCCTTACTTAATATGATTATGGTATTATAATGTCTGGTTTATACAAATAAACCAATTTTAGTCCTGCATATACGTTGTATTTTCTTAGAAACTACATTTTCTTTCGATTTTCGTATACTGTTTTTCGAGTTTAGAGTACGAATGTATAGGTATTTTCTTGAAATAACTCTGTAATTTCAAGAAAAACGGTGTGATAAATTCATTTTTCGTTGAGAAAATCAGTTGTAACAATGTCTTTGATTGGTTTAGTCTCTGCTTGGAACAAGCGTAGGAGAAGCAAGTCTGAAGATCAAATCAATTCCTGTATGTTACAGTTCCCGATTTTCGAATAAATTTTTTATGTTGACACAAGATTTTGATCTTGGTTTGGAATAAAATTCTTGATTTTCAGGTATTTACAAGCCGCTGGAATACTGGAAAAATGAATGTGGTAATCCGCCAGCAAAAAGGCGTAACGCTTCATCTGTTTTTACATTCAGAGAAATGGCAGAGGCAACTTGTTCTTTTAGCGATGAAAATTTGCTAGGAAAGGGTGGATTTGGTCGAGTATACAAAGGAACGCTGCGTTCCGGAGAGGTACTTTCTATCACGAATTTCTTGTTCCCTTTTAGTGTAAAATTCTTGCCTCGAATTGATGATCAACAACTTTGTTGATCTACAAGGTTGTAGCAATCAAGAAAATGGAGCTGCCGTGGTTCAAAGAAGCGGAAGGGGAGCGAGAATTTAGGGTGGAAGTTGATATTTTGAGCGGACTAGACCATCCAAATCTTGTAACATTAATAGGGTATTGTGCAGATGGGAAGCATAGGTTTCTTGTTTATGAATACATGAACAAAGGGAACTTGCAAGATCACTTGAATGGTCTGTCTTTTCACTTTTTGTTTTTTCGAACATATTGTTTCTGAAATTTCATATTATGGGACAAGTGACGAATATTCAGAGTAAAATAGCAGATACGACATTTAAATTTCGCAAAATATTTGAAATGATTTGATCATGGGATTTTAGGGATAGGAGAAGTGAAGATGGATTGGTCTGTAAGGTTGAAAGTGGCTATTGGAGCTGCTAGAGGACTTGCATACCTGCATTCAAGTTCTGCTGTTGGAATTCCTATTGTCCACAGAGACTTCAAATCCACCAATATTCTTCTTGACAGTAACTATGAAGCAAAGGTAAGAATGTGTGATTGATAAGCCTAGAGAGGGGAGATTACACCTGTTCATCGACTGTTCGATCCACTCATAAAGTGTAAAACTACAAAATTATATCTGATTTTACGAGATATGTGTTTGTTTTTATGCGGATGGGTGCAGATATCAGATTTTGGGTTAGCAAAGCTGATGCCAGAGGGCCAAGAAACATGTGTGACGGCTAGAGTGCTCGGTACTTTCGGCTATTTTGATCCTGAGTATACATTGGTATGAATATGTTTTAAAGAAAATAAGATAACTTCTATAATTTTCTGTTGCAAGAACATGGAGAGGACCTAGATTTTCAAGTGATTTGCCCCAAGATCAGAACTTCTACTCTATTTTTCAATGAAGAATCTTAGATATTTTTGGGTTTCCTATCCTAACTCGGAGTTCATCTAATAACTTATGAAAGGGCTTTTCTTTATCTTTCTGTAATTCATTTCTTTGGATGGGAATTAGAAACTAAGAACAGAAGGTCTAATTCTAACTTTAATTGACAAAATGGCAAAAGGGACTGAGCTGTGGATGTGTATATACCTTGGAAACAGACAGGAAAACTCACTTTACAAAGTGATGTATACGCATTTGGAGTCGTTCTACTCGAGCTTTTGACCGGAAGGAGAGCAGTAGACCTAAACCAAGGACCAAGTGATCAAAACTTGGTACTACAGGTACTTGGGAAACGCATGACTCTCTGAGGATCAATTAGAATGTTCAAAAACCAGTTGAAACTATCACAAGCAGTAGCAAAATTATAATTCGTGTACTTGAAACTTTCACAGGTTAGACACATTTTGAATGACAAGAAAAAGCTGAAGAAGGTGATTGATCAAGAACTGGAACGGGGATCATACACAATGGAGTCAATAGCCATGTTTGTGAATCTAGCATTGAGATGTGTCCGATTAGACAGTAGAGAACGACCCTCGATGTCAGAATGTGTAAAGGAACTTCAAGTTATTAGGTACACTAATTCTAAAGGACTTGGGATGACTATGCATACACTTAGAATGATATAAAAATTGTTCTGTTCAAACAGAACGTGGCACAGAACATAGTTGTTAGACTTCGATTCTTATTCATCTTACAGTGTCAAAGCTAATAAAAGATTAGCAAAATATACAGCACATATGATTGTAATGTTTCAGCAAATTGTAAGTGTTCAGGAGATAAATGTGTGTATTTTTATAGAGGATTGAATATATATTGCTCCGTGGCTTCGGTACAGTTAAATAAATGACATATATTAAGATGATAGACCTTTAGTTGTTTTTTTATGCTGAATCATCAACTAAAACACAATTTGTGAGAAAATAGTCTTTTTCAGAATAAGATGATGCCTTACTGCTCCCAACACCTTCACTCAATCTCGAACATAAACTGGTAAAGGACCTCATTTTTTCTCTCTTGTATTCACCTTCCAACCTCTGAATCAAAACGACGACGACTTCCCCTGCTAGTCACCGTTAGGCCTTGTCTTGATCATATCTAACAATATTTCATTCCACGTGTCAATTGCCCCAGGCAAACACCAATGTACACAATCATTCTGCACAAGTTCAGTTACTCCATTAGCAAATGGGAAGGGGTTCATATAAGGTCCAGGATGCCCATCTGGCCTTAACAAAGTCAACTTACTAATATCCAAACCCTCAAATATAACATTATTTCCGTATTGTTTAGCCATTAGTTTTGCTTCTTTAACTTCCTCCAACCCAAATCTCCTCATTTCTGCATTCATCCCTTCAAGAACTACCTCATTTTCACCAAATGGTTGAATCTTGGGGCAAGCACCAAATTTGTCCCATTCCCCTTCAAAATGGTGAGGTGAAAATGTTACCAAAAACACATGAATCGGATTTCTTTGAAGCCCTTTTCTCTTCTTGATCACTTCTTTAAATGTTGTGTTTAATGCCTTGCCAAAAACATCATAGATATTAATCTCAGAATAGTTCTTACAGTAGTGGCAACCTAGTACTGAATCCCCATAGTAGTAGACTGCAGGATGTAAATACCAATGTCCAACAGATAAAACAAGCATATCTATATGGTCCAAATCGGCTGCCCAGTTCTCGTCCAAGGAATCCAAGAAAAGGGTGTTGAAGTTCTTCTCTGTGTTTTTCTCAATCCCTTTTACAAGAAATGGTGACCAGTATATGGAAATGTTGATGTTTCTATCTGGGAAATTCCATTTTCTGAACTTGTTTTCTCCCCCATCCGTGTAGAAAAGTTGGGGTTTTTCAGCGACGGAGACCATGCAGAGGAGCGACTCCAATTGGTTCCTCGCTATGGAGTCTCCTACAAAGGCCATGTGTTTGTTTTCGAGGTGTGTAAGGAAAGTTTTGGGGTCAAACCTTGGAAGTTCGCATTGTCTTGGCTTCCATTTCCAATGGAGATAATCCTTGTCTGGCCGGCCAAAAAGCATGCAGTTTTGGCCGTACTTGATTGTTTCACATGTGGTGCCATTGTACAAAGGGTCTAACCTATTTGGCACCCATTTCCCATATGTGTAGTCGCATAATGTCTGAAATGTACCATTTTTGGCCAAAACTTCTGCAAGAAAACAATATAAATCGGACATTATTATGCATAAAACAAGCACCAACAACAAAAAGGCTATAGATTCCTGAAAATCTCCATTGTTATTTCACAAAGTTGAGAATCAATTACAAAAAGATGCATGAACGGAAATGACATACCTTGTGAAGGTGGAGAAAACAGATAATTTTGCGAAATAGAAAAGGGATAAATATACAAATGAATGAAGGCTAATGGGGTGAGGCCAAAAACAATATAGGGCAGTAATCTCTTCAAGAAATGGGAAGGCGTTTGTTCTTTGAATGGATTGATATTATTTGACGATCCCATTTGATCAAACTTTTTTCGCTTTCTGGTATTTTGTTTTGATAAGAGGAAGATGAAAGATGAAGAGGCAAAATGGCAGTGCCAAGAAGAGGCAATGTGATGATTCCATTATTTTTTGAAAGAAAATTGTTAGTTTTTGCGTGAATTTATGTAACATCTTCGAATTATGATTTATTGCCATGTCATTGAATGTGCAAATATTTGGAAATAAAATGTAAATCCGTGATGATGTAGTCAAAGTGACTCAAGAATCATACTACTGTTTTATCGCATTCAAAACACAACAAAAATTTAAAATTCTGTAATTTGAGAATTAAATCAAGTTAATTGTTGTATGTTTCTAAATCCATCCGTAATGTGTTTAATGGAAATTTGTTTTTAACGTTTAATGTTCGGCTCCAACTATTTCGAATTTTAAGCGAATATTACTCTTCTTTTATATCTATAGGAACAATCGACTAGAAGTCGCCTTTCTTCAACCTCAACAATTGTGTTCTTTGGACTCCCACAAACAACTTTATCTAAGAAGGTGACATTCTTATAAACACACACTTTTGTTTCTTTGGGATCATAGAGGTAATATCCAACCGAATTCTTTGGATATCCCACAAAGTAGTACAAACTAGATCTGCTATCCAATTTTTCTCTCACTGTCTGTTTCACACAAGCAGAGCATCCCCGTACTCTAATATAAGAATATTTGGGAAGCTTCCCATCCATATCTCATATAGTTTTCTGTCCATTGTCCATGCAGTCTCAAGCGCATATTTCCAAAATGATGGCAACAATTTAGTGAATCTTATAATAGATCGAACCATGTCTATCGATGTTTGATTACAACATTTTGACACACCATTCAACTGTGATGTGGCAGGAGTAGTCCACTGTAAGACAATCTCATTCTCTTTAAGATAGTATAGGAATTCAGAACTTAAGTATTCTCTACCTCGATCAGATCAAAGTGTTTTAATACATTTTTCTAGTTGTTTCTCCACTTCAGCTCTGAATTCTTTGAACATTTCAAAGGCTTCAGACTTGCATTTCATCAAATACATCTATCCATACCCCGAGATGTCCTCAATAAATGCAATGAAATAAGATTGCACGTATTTAATGCTAACAGTGAACTAAACACACACATCTGTATGAATCAAATCCAATGGATCATGTCCATGTTCCACTTTCCCCAGGAAAATGGCTTTAGTAATTTTCTTTTCACACAAGACTCACATGTATCAAAAGAATTTATGTATGGTAGAGCAACAATAGCATGCGATGGTGTGAGGGAGGACTCGGTCGTGGATATGCTTCAAGGGTGGTGCCCAAAATCTTGTTGTGATCAGAGAGAAGAGAGGATTCCTGACAATCTTGATTTTCTTGAAAAAAGTTTGATTTAATTGTGTTGTTAACTATTGACAACATGTATTTATTTATTTTTCAATAATTGAATCATGATCCTACTAGAACACTCTAGGATTATGTGTTTCACCCTTGTCAAATCTCTCATGTTTATATTGTCAACTTTTGAATATATATGATAGGATTAGATAAGTCATTATCATCCAATGATTTCTAGACTCTTCTAGAACTCTCCATGGATATTTCGACTTAGTAAACAATCTACTAATCAATGTTTGAATATGAAACTCTAAGTTTATTGATCAAACAATCTATGATTATGTTTCATCATAATCACGATCGACAATCAGATGTCGTCTATGTGATAAGGGTACAAAACTCGTTATTATGATGTAAAGTAAAAATTTTGAAGATCAAAATTTTTCGCTAATTCATTTTTTGCAAATGCCAATTTTGGAACTTCTTCACAAATTTAAGACAGTTACACTCTCCTTACAAATTTAGAAGTCATGCTAACTCTCACAACTTCCAAATATGTAATCCACTTATAAACACTTTTATAAGTAATATGTTTAATCTATATCAAACTAAATCATCAAATTCAACACCTTGAACTTAATTATTTCAACGAAAATATAGAAATTAATACTTGTGCTTAGTCATGGGTTCATAACTCATATGATTCGAGACAACATTTATCTCTTATATGAGCTTACCTTCGTTTGCCTTATTTTTGCATCAATCATTTGATCACAAAAATGTCAGAAATCAGTTCAGATTGCACCCATTGAATCATAGTAAAAACGCCTAGTAGCATCACCTCATGATTCCCTAGGTATCACTGATATTGCCTGCAAGAACCAGTAAGTTATGGTTAATATACAATACGGTCCCTTCAACACGTATATCCCGATCGAATATATAAACATTGGTATATCGAGAGTTGCATGTGGATTCGATAACGATATAATATATATTTGAATAATCATAATGACATCATATGTGCAACTAGGAAAACACTTTTCCCTAAAGCACAATTAATATTATGGCCAAAGATTCCTTGCACTATTAACTCATCAGATCACATAGTATATTTACACCCGTAGATGAACGATGAATCCCTTACTATAATGTATCACCTCCTATGTGTTTTGAAATACACCAATCTCGCCACCTCATGTCCCTCAAAGAGTCGATAATGAGTCAAAAAGTAGCAGTATTACGCAGAGCTTCTATGTTGTCTTGAGTCAAATGACTAATGTTGTACAACAATAAACGCAGACTAATCAACTCGATAAATATAACCATTTGGAAAATTCTAGGGAGAGTTGTTCAGTGATTCATGATATGATCACACATCTGTATGATTGAACATCTTCATGAATATACCAATGAAATGTGTCGTTTGACATCACATATGTTAGTTTGAGCTCGAGAGTTCTTTATCTTTATTTTATGTGACTAAATCGACTATGAATGAATTTAAAGTATACAGTAACTAAAATATGTTTCATGATCGGCGTGACATATACGAACTCATTGTACCATAGTATATTCAAGATTTTTATCTATGTAGCTTATATGAATATACAGATAAAGTAAATGTCATAATTTGTTAAAAAGTAAAAAATTATTAAAATAAAAATTGTTTATCACCTAAAAATCAATAAAACCTAAACCACAACTTGACTTGATGGACGACACCTACTCTAACATATATTTTGAGGAAATCACATTAATTGTTGTAGTAATTGTAGTTATATTTCCTTTATTTATCCTACAAAAACCTTTGAAAACTTGCCAGTTTTGCTCTTTTGTTTACTTGTTGTGGCTGGGAACAATGAAGGGTTCAAAGAAAAAGGAAAGAACAAAACTAAGATAGCTTTTTCTCAAAGAAATAAAAAATTGTGAGATTGAGAAATAAATCGAATGTTTCCAGGTTGAGGCCCAAAACAATGGGCCCATTACGCGTAATGGGTTCGGTTCTGCAAAACAAGAAGTCATAAATTATTTTGGTTTTAGTTTCAATTTAATTCCGTTTTTAATTTAAAACATAGTTCTATAAAATTTAGTGGTAAAAAGTAATTGTGCAACTTATGAGATAATATAACTAGTTAAATTAAATGGTTTACAGCTATGTTACAAAATAGTATTAATATTTGATATAATTATAAAAATTTGTGATTAAATCTAATTTATATTGATCAAGTAGTTCAAATTAACTGTTAATATATAAACTTAATATTAAGTTACAGTCCAGGTTTCAAAGTTTTATTCATATTTTCTAAAATTTTTATATAAGTTATATCTTGAACAAATATTAAATCAATGTTTTTCCAAATCGTATGAACTCAGGCAAAAAATTTAATAGGATGGGATCCCACTTAGCAGAAACGATAATTAATTAATAACACCATAATATTAATATATTCAACTTTGTTGGTCCCAGATACCACTGTAAAAATAATAATATTAAATTGAAAATTAAATAAACATCATAAATTTTTACGTAAAAAGCCCCGAAACAAATTAGGGAGAAAAAAAAACCATTGACATCCATTATGATATTTTGTAGATCAAAATATCTCAACAAAATACAAGGGTGAAATAATTGGATCACTCTCTTGATAATAATAAGATAAAATTAGCTCACAATAATCAAATCAAAACTCTATATTCTCAGGATGATTAAATTAGGAAAGATTAAGTCATATTCATTGGGAACTAGGGATGTAATCGAGTCGAGTCGAGTCGAGTCGAGCTCTTGAATGTTTGAGCTTGACTCATTTATAATCGAGCCGAACTCGAGCTTTATTTAACGAATATATTAATGGATCACGAGCTTATTCAAGCTTTTATCGAGCCCAAACGAACTTAATAAATATAAATTATGTATTTAAATTTTCATTACAAAGTAAATTATATATTTAGAGAAAAATATAACATTCTTATTAAAATTTGTAAATTTATTATAATAAATAAATTTAATAGATTTTTCTATATATTTCATGAGTAATGTGCAAAATCAATAAAGCAAATATAAAATTATTATTTTTTCATCTAAGAGTTGACTGATGAACTTACCAACGAACATGTTCACGAGCCAACGAGTCAAATATTGTAAAGTTTGAACTTAGTTTATTTTTATTAACGAGTCTCATTAAACGAGTCAAACGAGTTTTTATCGAATCGAGTTTCGAATAGCACAAACGGTTTGATTCATTTATATCCCTAAAACTCTCATCATGACATATAAGCAGACATGGAACACAAATCTTTCCAATTCCATTTGAGAAAAAGGTTAATGAGATACTATAACAAGAATAAATTATTATTTTTTATCGAATATAATAATTGAATTTATCAAGAAAATAATATTCTCTACGAGTAATTTTTCAATTTTGTCGGACCAGTATAAAGTTATCGAAAGGCATTTGACGAGTATATTTATACTATATTAATTATAAAAGTTATTGGACTATAGTAATTAACTTTGGTATCATCGAGTAATTTTTAAAATATCAAAAACAACATTATCAAATCACGAAAATTATCATGTCACATCACATATCAAAAGGTGCTAGTAGAAATTGTATCTTCATATTCTTATATCAACCAAAGATAATAAATAAACAACATCCTTAATTAAAACATCCAACCACTTGACCTCTCTATTTCCCTTCACTGTCTTCATTGATTTAAGCACTTGAAATTATTAATCTTGGACATTCTTCATGATGGTACAAATACATTTAATGTCTTGAAACTTCACCATTTAATGTCTTGAAACTTAAGTCCCCAACAGCTCACATGGCTTAGATGGACCTGTGTGAGTTCAGGTTTCTTAATTTGAAACTAAAGTCTCCAGAAACTAAGCTAAAATAGATATAGGAAGTGAAATTGAGTCATGAATATTGCATGCAAATCATAAGATAGCATAAATTTGTGTGTCACTTTCGATTTACCTATCCACTTCTCTCACATCTTCAAGAATCCCTCAACAAATTTTTTGTCCAAGCAAATCAATAATTATGCACCACTCGCTATATAAGGATTACAATTTTTAGGTAAAGGTCGATTTACAGGATGAGTTGATAAATGATATATAATATGTAGATAATAAACTGAAAATATGGATAATATAACTATTTTTAGTGCTTATTTTTGTATAAGTCAAACCAAACGCGGGATGAAATAAAGATGTAAAATCTCACTGAAGTTTCAGATGTGATTATGAATAAACAGATAGTGAGGCACAAATCAATAAAGTACATATTAATTTATTGTGTATATTCTACAACATATATACACACACACACATTCATTATTTAAAATTAAATTATTATACACTCACAAAAATCTAATTTATGATCATATTGTACTTTAAATTGACGTTTCACTCTATATAGTATGTATATATCCGATCTTGCTTGAACTTCTGCGAAGGATAATAATTTGGTTTTTATTTTCTTTAGCCCCACTTTTCCAAGTGTTCGGAAGACAATAAATATTATATTTTTAGAAAAGGGCGTGAAAAATCATGGGCTCTCTAATGGGCGTGGCTAGCTAAATATTCCTCTATAACCACCCGAACTTGTAGTTAAAAAGAAAATTCGTTGACTATCCCAAGTTGACCATGTCCAAGATCACAACCACTGAAATCCCACCACGTGGAAGCTGACCTCATTTGGCTTTGACAAAATAAAGAGAACAATATTTCAGCATGAAATATTAAATAGAACACAACCCAAAATAGCATTAACGGGTCATATATTACAATGAAATATTACAAAAAAATGGGGGCAACCACACATTTCATTCCACTGCTTTAAATTACAGGGAGATGATGGAGACTCGTTTCCTTAGAAAAAAGGACCATTTGTCTCCTTGCTTCCACCCTCTCATCATCTCTCCAATTTCTTCAAATTTGGATCACAGGTTCTTAGAGAGAGAAACCAAAACATTTTAGAGAGAGGAACCCGATGGGGAATTGTCAGGCGGTGGATGCTGCGGCACTAGTTATACAGCATCCAAATGGGAACCTGGAGAGGATGTACTGGCCAGTAACAGCTAGTGAGGTGATGAAAATGAATCCAGGGCATTACGTTTCTATTATCATTCCACTTCCAGCTCCTGGTGGAGGGGGACAAGAGAATGTAAAGGACAATGAGACCGTTCGTTTCACCAATGTTAAACTTCTCCCACCAAGTGATGTTCTAGTTCTTGGCCGAGCCTATCGGCTTGTCACCACTCAAGGTTAGCTTATGCATAATCAGACTCTTCTCTTATTGATATGGAACAACGTTTCTTGAATCTTATTGGGGGTAGTGTGGTTTTAAGTTTTCAGTTGTTTTATGTTGCAGAGGTTATGAAAGTACTAAGAGCAAAGAAGCAAGCCAAGTTGAAGAAAAAACAAGCAGAATGGAAAGACAAGTTATCGATGAATTCAGAAACTAAGAGTACCAATTGTAGGTCTGATGCAGAAATTTTGGCTTCCGAGAAGAGCAACGATCAGGTGAACTTTGTACATTGAGCTTTCAACTCGGACTTCCCTTTATTCGTTTCTGCAAAAAATTGAAAGCGAGGAACAAGAGTCAAGAATACATCTTGATGTGTTTAACATCATCTTCTTTACAATGATTCTAATGAATAATCGGACATTTTTCAGGCTATAAGACCTGATAGGCATCAGCGGAGGTCAGCATCAGAAAATTTGACCACAGGAAGGCCCAAATCTTGGCAGCCATCTCTTCAAAGCATTTCCGAGCATGGAAGTTGAAATTGGTTGATGGTTCAATAACATAATCATGAACCTGAAAAGAAGTGGAATCATGAGTCCTTTGTATAGTAATTTTAGAAGAGTCTCTCAAAACAGACTCCTTTACTCTTTTCTGTACTGATAATGCTAATTATCGAGTAAAATTGCAACAAAATATTCTTGCTTTTTTTTTTTTAATGATCGAGCTACAAAAAGATTGGTGTAATTTGGGGTTTCTATCTTTTCAATCTCGATCGACATAAGTTTGACCCATAATAACGAAGCTCGAGTGGCACACTGCTCCAGGGAGATTTTCCTCCTTTAGTGCCAGCATTATCTCTGTGAAAGGCTCAACCAATAATGTTCCAGGTCCTCCATATTCATTATGCAAGAAATCATTGAATACCTGGAATATCAGGCGAGAATTACAGACTGTCAGTGGTCATTTACTTTTGATACCCAGTGCATTTTTAAAGCACAAAGAAGGTATTTCATCAGTTAGCTTTTCCCACCAGAAAGTGTTTTATTTCCATCAAAATTGAGCATGCTTATTTCCAGCGAGTATTGGTTACTTTTAGATTGCGTGGAAGACATGGACTCTCTAAACCCATGAGATTCCAAGAAATCATGCACAATGTGATCGCTTGGATGTTGAACAGAAAATTGCAGCAAATGTGAAGAGAAATCAAACTATTTTGATGAAGGAAATGCAAGCCATGAGGGGCATTCCCCACTTAAATTGCCTATAGATTATCCATTTTTATATGATGTGTACATACACACAAATATTATTTGGCCTCCTAGGTTTTTTGAGTTTTAGTTGCACCCCGTCCACGAACTTCAGGTTCTACTGCCGAGTTTTATAATTACATCGTCAAGTTTGTTAGTTAGTTACATACTGGTTAAAGCGGTTATGTAACTTAATTTCTTTTTCCTACTGTTGAGTACTTAAGCACACAAATATGTTGATGACATTCTACTCATTGGGAATGATGTAGGGATGTTGCAATCAACTAAGATATGGTTAGCAAGTAAGTTCTCGATGCAGGACTTGGGTGAAGCATCTTTTATATTGGGAATACAGATCTATAGAGATAGATAAAAAAGATTGCTTGGTCTCACCCAGTCCACATACATTGATACCATCGTGAAGCGGTTCTCGATGGATGAGTCCAAGAGAGGACATCTACCAATGTGTCATGGCGTGTCCCTATCCAATTCTATGTCTCCCAAGACTGATGCAGAGATAGCGGCGATGACAAGCATTCCTTATGCATCTGCGATTTGTAGCATCATGTATGGGATGATATCTACACGTCCTGGCGTGGCTTTTGCACTAAGTGTAGTGAGTAGATATCAATCCAACCCTGGTCTTCCACACTGGAAAGCTGTGAAAGACATCCTCAAGTATTTGAAAAGGACCAATAAGTTGTTCTTGGTCTATGGGGGTGGAGAACTGAAATTGGAAGGCTACACCGACTCTATCTTCCAAAGCGATATCGATGACTCGAAGTCAACCTCTGGATTCATATTCATGCTCAATGGTGCTGCTGTCTCTTGGAAGAGTTCCAAGCAAGACAGTACTGCGGATTCCACCACTGAGGCAGAATATATTGATGCATCAGCTGCAGCAAAGGAGGCTGTTTGGATAAGGAATTTCGTCCAAGAGTTGGGCGTCATTCTTAATGGAGTTGCTCCTGTCCCGGTGTTTTGTGACAACACGGGAACCATTGCTCAAGCAAAGGAACCGAGGTCTTATCAGAAGTCCAAACA
>NC_133323.1:8177332-8236821 GCF_012295235.1 Primulina huaijiensis | reverse complement strand
GGTATGCTCATATAAGGACATGTTTAGTCCGAATCACATGGAGATGTGAACCCACGGCTAGTTGTATCAATGAACCATTGAGGGCCACACAAGTGCTAGCTTTCTAGATCCCGTTGAGAAGTTAAAATAGTTCAATGTGTTGAACGGCTTATAAATGAGTTTATAAGCGTAAAGAAAAATTGAAGTAAGATTTCTATGAGAGAAATGTAATTTTTAATTTATGAATGTGTTCCTAAATTAAAAGTACGCCAAGTGAATAATGTATTTGAAAATTGTGATTTTCATAAACATTATTATGGACTAAATTAAATTAATTCAAGTGTTGAATTAATTAAATAACATTGGGCCTTGTAGAGCCCAATTGGAAATAATTATTTAACTAGTGGGTTTGAGTAAAATCAAGTAAAGTCTAATTGGGCTCAAATATATTTGAGACAATTAAATTAAAAGTCCATGGGCCCTTTGTAAATGTTACAAGCCCACTAGGTTTTGCATGCTAGGGAAGTGAAGAGTTGGGGAATACTTTTGATTAAAATATTGCATGGCATGCAAAAAGTAGTCTCAACTTTTTCAAGCACCAAGACAACTCATTCACTCCCATTCTACTCTCACCTTGGCCGAAAATTTCTTTCTCTTTCTCTCTCAAAATTTTGTTCTTCAATTGTTGGAGAAACAATTATCTTCGCAAAAGAAAAATCCTTACATTTTCTAGTGCAAACGTAAGGAGGCTCTAGCTTGCAAGTGGTGGGCTTGATTTTGAACAAGGAGTGTTCAAAGGAAGGCTTGAAGATTGTCTACCATACAAGAGCTAAAGTGTTTACACTTTACTTGGAGCCATCATCAACCTCAAGAGGTTGATAGGTAAAATTTCTTAACACCCTATGTATGACAAAGGTGTTTAGTATATGTTACACACTAGTACAATGGTGTTCAAATTTTTCCTTGAAAAATTTCGATTTTCATGTTTAGAAAACAATTTAGTGCTTCCGTTGCGATTTCGAACACCTAAAATCGATCCCTTTCACTGACAACACCTACAATTCCAGAAACAGTTTTCAATTTTTCTTCACACTAACTTGTAAACTTTCTGAACATAGAAGTGACAGCTCCCACACTAGAAGAACAGTCTTCAATGGACTCTTCTAGGTAGCTTTTTCCATTTTCTTCTATTTCTGTGTTAATATTTAGAAGGGGTAGCTCCAGCACTAAAAGTCCAGCCTTCATTGGGCTACTTTAGACAGCTTTTTCCATCTTTCCTTCTAATCACAAATCAAAATTTTAATCACAATTTTTCAAGTTCTACTTGGATTACTTGTCACATTGGTTAAGGTCAAGTGACTATTCTTCAATTCTTTTGTGACCAAATTCGCATGTAAAGGTGTGAAGTTTTAATAGGTAACTAGGAATTGTAAGTGCATCAGAAAATTATGCTACACAGTTTCAACACAACATATCAAAATATGAATGCAATGCAGTATGTCTACGTCCTAAAGATGCGGATGCATGGTAGATGTTGTCCGAGATGTTGTAACATCTGAGACAACATCCAAGAATGATTAGACAGAACACATGCTGAGAGATTTCCTAAGGTTGGAGAATCTCTCGAAGTCTAATGCTTTGGTGAATATGTCAGCCAGTTGGTTATTGGTATCAACAAATTCCATTCGAATCAATCCTTTCTCTACTAGATCTCTAATAAAGTGATGACGGATATCAATGTGCTTAGTACGAGAGTGTTGTACCAGATTTTTTGAATGTTTATTGCACTGGAATTGTCACAGTACATTACTAAGGGTTCACTCTTAAGTCCGTAGTATTCTATCATTTGTTTCATCCACAAAAGTTGAGTGCAACCACTTCCAGCTGCCACATATTCAGATTCGGCAGTCGAAAGTGAAACGCAATTCTGTTTTCTACTATACCATGATATCAGGTTATTTCCAAGATAAAAACAGCCTCCAGTGGTACTTTTTCTATCATCCAAATCCCCTGCCCACTCAGCATCTGAGAATCCTATTAAGTTCGAGTTGGTGTCATGAGTATACCATAATCCTAAGTCAATTGTTCCGGCTATGTATCGTAGAATACGTTTTATGGCTTTTAAATGAGAAATCTTAGGATTAGATTGGTATCTAGCACATAAGCAAACACTGAACATTAAATCTGGGCGGCTAGCAGTCAAGTACAGGAGACTTCCTATGATGCTGCGGTAAAGGGTGTTGTCAACATCTTCGGCCGCAACATCTTTAGATAATTTTTCATTTGAGCCCATATGTGTCCTCATATGCTTGGTGTTTTCATTTGAAAATTTCTTAACTAGATTCTTAGCATACTTACTTTGACATAAGAAGATGTCATCATGCATTTGTTTGATTTGCATACCAAGAAAGAAGTGTAGTTCAACAACCATGCTCATTTCAAATGTAGTAGACATGTATTCAACAAAGTCATTAGCATGTTTCTGGGATGAGGAGCCAAAGATGATATCATCTACATAAATTTGACATATAAGAATCTCAACTTTGGATTTCTGAATGAAGAGTGTTTTATCTACCTCACCTTGTTTAAATCCAATATCAAGTAGGTAATCAGTCAATCTGCCATACCAAGCACGTGGTGCTTGCTTCAAACCATAGAGAGCCTTTTTTAACTTGTACACATGATTCGGATTGTGTGGATCTTCGAATCCTTTAGGCTGTCTAACATGTACTTCGTCACTCAAGAAACCATTCAGAAAAGCACTTTTTACGTCCATTTGAAACAGTTTTATTTTCATGTAGAATGCAATGGCTAGCAAAAGTTGAATTGACTCAATACGGGCGACAGGAGCAAAGGTCTCATCAAAATCAACTCCTTCAACCTGTGTGTACCCTTGAGCAACCAACCTTGCTTTGTTTCGAATGATGTTCCCTGACTCATCAGTTTTATTTTTAAAAACCCACTTTGTTCCAATTATGTTGCTATGGTCAGGAGGTGGAACTAAATCCCAGACATCATTCCGAACAAATTCTTCAAGCTCATCATGCATAGCATTAATCCAAAATTCGTCTTTTAAAGCTTCCTCTACATTTTTAGGTTCAATTTTAGATACAAAACATGAAAATCTAACCTGTGAGTACATAGTACTCATGCACACTAGTCCAACCAACTTTCGGTAGTCAACTTTCTCTTTCTTTCGAGTTTGAACTTCCCCTTGCATACCTACAATTATTTGAGATGATGGATGATTTTTCTGGATCTTGGTAGGTATATTCAGCCCATCATCTACTGTGTCATCCTCATTGTTTGCCTCGTCCTCAGATTCAGTGACTTCAGTGTCACATGTTGCGCTAGGTGTTGCAACATCTGGGGCAACACCTGCATTTTCCAGAATGGTCGGGTTTTCCAGAAGATCATCGTTATCATCCTCAGCAGTTTTCTTCTTGAGATCTGCACAGTCATCAAAAACTACATTAATTGATTCCATAATAGTCCTTGTTCTTAGATTAAACATACGATAGGCTCGACTATTAGTGGCATATCCTAAAAACAGACACTTATCACTCTTTGAATCGAATTTAGCAAGCTGATCCCTGTCATTTAAAGTGTAGCAAATACAGCCAAAAATATGAAAATATTACAAATTTGGCTTCTTTCCCATGATTATTTCATAAGAAGTCATGGTTGAACCACTTCTCAAATACACTCTGTTTGAGATATGACAAGCCGTATTTAAGGCCTCTGCCCAAAATCGCTTTGAGATATTCTTTGAGGTCAGCATCACCCTTGCCATTTCTTGAAGTGTCCTGTTTTTACGTTCGGCTATTCCATTCTGCTGTGGAGTTTTTGGGGCCGAAAACTCGTGTGAGATACCTTTCCTGTCACAAAATGATAAGAATGAAGAATTCTCAAATTTCTTACCGTGGTCAGTCTTGATTCTTCTTGCCTTCAGACCATGAAAGTTTGTGATTCTTGTGATCAGTTTTTTAAACGTACTGAAGGTATCTGATTTCTCCCTAATAAAACTAACCCATGAAAATCTTGAGAAGTCATCAACACATACGAAAGAATATTTCTTACCTCCAAAACTTTCGACTTCCATGGGTCCCATAAGATCCATGTGAAGTAACTCTAGACATCGTGTTGTCCCAGATGTTGCCAACACTGGATGTGACATGCGAGTCTGTTTACCTTTTTGACACTCACCACACACATAGGGTATTCCAGATGAGATATTTGGCATACCTCGTATTGCCTCGTATTTACTCAGCTTCTTCAAGGTTTTGAAATTAACATGGCCGAGTTTCTGATGCCAAAGTTCAAGCTCAGTGAATTGTGCTTGTTTGCACAACATTTCTTCACCAATTTGATAGCAATTGTCCGAGGATCTTGTACCTGTCATGATGCATTCATTAGATTCATCATAAACTTCACACGCATGCTTATTAAACTTGACATGCAAATTATCATCGCATAATTGACTTATGCTTATAAAATTTGAGGTTAGCCCATCAACATGGAGCACATTATGGAGCTTTGGTAGTCCTTCAACATTCAAAGTTCCTTTTCCAACAATTTTTCCTTTAGCTCCCCCTCCATTTGTTACTCTTCCACATTTTTGTTCAATGTAATCGATGAGATATTCTTTTGACCCTGTCATATGGCGTGAGCTTCCACTATCAAAGTACCAGTAACCTGCAGTGTTAGTTTTTAGTGAAGTATAAACAACATTACAGAGAGTTTTTACCTTTGGTACCCAAACCTGTCTTACTGTAGGTCGATAGTGGGAAATGTTGCGGGAGATGTTGGACAACATTCGGGGTAACTTCAGGCTTGACTTTTGGTTCATGCGGTCGTCCCTGAGCTTAAAACAATATGGCCTGATATGTCCAGGCTTAAAGCAGTAATGACATACATACCTTCGTTTTCTCTTCTTAGAAACAGGTGCAGTGGGTTGTATTTTCGGTGAAGAGCTTTTGGTTGAGTGCTTAGATTGTGGCGGTGCGAATGTTTCAGTTTTTCCTTTCACAAAGACTGTTGATTTGGAACATTCACCAATTTCGTACATACTGTCTTTGAATCCTAATCCCTTCTTGTCATCTCTTCCCATCACAAGTATGGATTCAAGCTTGGATGTGCTCGTATTGAATTTTGACAAAGTCTCAGTTGCTCTTTGAAGTTCTTCTTTGGTCTTACTTAGTTCTAAGTCCTTTTTGCTCAAGATTACTTCAAGTTTGGCAACCACAGCTTTTAGATCAGTGTTCTCCTTTATAAGAGTTGAGTTTAGCTTGTTTCTTTTGGTCCAATCTTCAAATAACTCCTCATAGAGTTTCTGTACACTTTCAAGAGTTATCTCTTCATCATCAGATTCTGATTCATTATCTCCGCTCAAATTTCCAGAAGTTGTGGATTTCAAACATACTGAATTTTTGCAGATGTTGCGGCCAGGTGTGGCAACCCCTAGAGCAACACCTAAAGGATTCACTTGTAGCTTGTGATTTTCTGTCAATAATGCCGTCAAGGAGGTATGATTGTCTTCATCATTGGATTTCTCCTCCTCATCAGATTCTTCATCGCTTAGAGACGCATTGTAGCCTTTGTTCTTTCGCAATCTGTTAGCGCATTCATTTGCATAGTGTCCAAACCCCTTACACTCTCTGCACTGCACTGAATCATACTTCTTTGAGTTAAATTGCTCTCTGCCTTCATTCCTTGGTTGAGATTCTTGTTTGCCAGGAAGTCTTTGTGGTCTTTCGGGTGCAGGAAAACTTGAAAATTTTGAGGGTTGTGCATCCTTCTTCTTATCTCTAATTCTTTTCAAGTAATCCCCGAATTTCTTTGTGATAAAAGAGATGGAGCCATCACAAAGGTCTGATTCATTGACTTCTTGGGATATTTGAAGAAGGTCATTGTAGGTGACGTTTGAAGCTTGGAATGCAATTGTTTTCCCTTTATCCTTCTTCTGCATGTCTATGTTCATCTCAAAAGTCCGAAGTGAACTGATAAGGTCTTCCAAAGCCATTTGCGTTGTATCCTTAGCTTCATCTATCGCACAGATTTTTATGTTGAATCTTTCAGGCAAAGAACGGAGAACCTTACTAACTAGTCGTTCATTAGAGATGGGGTCTCCAAGACTGAACGCCTCATTAGCAATTTCCCGTAGACGACGATCATATTCCAATATGTTCTCAGATTCTTCCATCCTCATCATCTCGAATTTGGAAGTAAGCATTCTCAATCTGGTTCGTCGCACACTTTCGGAACCTTCACAGTGTCNAAACTTTGTACTTCATCAGCAGTCCAATCAGTTTCGGGTTTTGGTAAGCTGTCACCATCTTGATCTGTCATGCTTGGTGAAGTCCATCCATTGATGACACGCTGCCATGCCCTTTCATCTAAGGATTTTATGTAGTATCTCATTTTAACCTTCCATAGGCTGTAATTGGTTCCATCTAGGACTGGTAGTCGAAGCGCTGCGTTGGCAAGTGACGTATCCATTGATTATTTCTGTCAAACCAAAACAAAAGCCAGAATCAGCACTTAGTATGTCATGAGTAGGCTCTGATAGCACTTGTTAGGATTATTTTGTCCGACAGATATCAATAAATAATGAATATATCAGAATAGGAGTAAAAGTAGCGAGTTTGTGTTTTGTCAGAATTAAATGTTGTGCCAGATGTTACAACATCTTTGATAACATCTTCATGCAGCGGAAACTTTTTATAACACAAATTGACTTGAAATAAATCGATGGACAAAATTAAATATGCACAAGTATAAATACTTGTGCGGTGCCTGATGGCAAAAATTAATCACTAGAAAACCAAATCGTTTACACAAAAACCTATCACTAGTGATTATGACAAAAATCAATTTTCTCAACAAGTTGAGAAAATAAAGCTTTCTAAAACAACCAACAATATTAAAACGTGAATAAGAAAGCAAAAGAAACGCCAACTAAAACTAGAGTCACAGAAACACTCTTCAGCCAACTTCGTCACGGATGTTGTCTGCAGATGTTCCCAACACTCAAGGCAACACTTGCTATAGGCAGTCTTCAAGGCAGCAGCAACGTTGACAGTGTTTTTCTCTGAGATTCAGAACATGCAAAGTGCGTGAATTATGTTGAGTAGACAACGGCCAACCCTACAAAGTCCTTGGTCTTCCTTTTTATAGATGAGAGTCTTATCACATAAGGAAACCTATTAAACAAGGGAAGATAAGAGTTTGATTAGAAATAGACTCTATTTAAACATTGATATCATATCTCATCAAATCATTAACATAAATATAATGTCTCAATAAGTCAACAATATGCTTAAATATATTTGCACAATTATCTCATTATCTTAAGAAAGGCAAAATCACATAATATTACCATACTCAATTTAAATCAATAAGGAAAGATATAGTTAGGAAAATAATTTAATTCTATAATTCTATCAAACTCGACAATATTATTTCCCTTCAAAACATATTTGGATCTTAATCATTAATAAAACCCTATATTTTGTACAACATGAATTACCTAGGTTTGTAAGTAACTCCCTTTGAATAAACATATATTATTCCAACCTCTTGATGTCTTAATCGTTTATCTAAAAAAAACTCAAGTCCATAGTGAATATTTCAGAATGGTTACGTAAGGTAAAAGGCAGCCAATAAATATTTCAGAATCGTTAATCGAGATTTATTCTGTCAAATTTCAGAAAGCAAATCAATTCGAGAACATAAATATACAATGATATCCTAATGAAATTAAAGGTCCTCACCGAGAGCCGGTTAAGCCCCCAAAAATGTTTAAGTTAGCCCTTGTCCAGTAAATGTGAAGAGCTGTATATGTTAGAACCCATTACTATGTACCATGGATCTATTATTTCCAACAGTCACACACGGTTACAACGCTGACAAATATGTAATCAAATTTGTAAAATCACTTCCTATTCTCGCTCAGAAGGCCATAGGACATCATAACAAGAGCCTTATAACAATTGTAAACGTAGAATCAAGGTCAATTCACCTAAAATCAAGTCGATTTCATACGAATATATATTTGTTCTTTCTTCAGTTCTCCGTTAAGACATAGGCAACAAACTTGCATTGCATTAGTGTTGATCCTTTTTCTGTATTCTCTAGTTTTACTCTTATGTTTTGTTATGTTTTTCCTTCCCTGCATAGTTACTCATCACATATTATCATCTTTCTATAGATCGGTAACACATTTCTTACCTTTTCCGCGAATCTGGGATGAATAACTGCTTGACTATATTGTGAAGAGACAAGGTAATTATGACTTTGCCCGTCTTTCCCAGACCGAGCTGAAGCTCGGCTAGGCTTAATACATTGCGTTACTACAGCTTAACATCGATATTGATTTACCTATTGACGGACCTATGCCACTGCCCAAGCATTTCAGCAGCTCAGCCAAGGTAACTATGACACTCTAAACCAGCTAGCTATGCATCCATACATATTACATATGTTCCTGATGGCACGGAATCACTCTCTAGAATGCTACTGTTGGACAATATTTTAATTAGGTCCAAGAATAAACAAAACCAAGCCCAAAAGTAAAAAACAAAATCCATTAGTAATTTAAATTGATTTGAGTAAGTCAAAGGGCGTGCGTATAGGAGGACATCGTGGAGCGTATAAGAAGAGATCATGGAGAAGTGGAGAAGAAACCTGAAACGTCTGCTACTCGTTTTTTAAAAAGAACTAGAATTTTTTTTTCCAAACCTCACTTAACATCGGCCGAACCATAAAAATTACATAAAATATTTTGGACATCATTTTAAAATAAAACAATCAACTATATATTTGAAAAATATAGCCCATATTATAATATCTCAAAAACCTCTCAAAACATTAATAAAAAGTCGTAAAATATTTTTAACATAACTTGAAATCATAAATCATAACTAGTGCGGAAAACTAGCGTTGGTCATCGGGTTATGTGCACCTTCAGTCCAGCAAAGTCAACCATCCAGACCTCCATTAACATATTCATAATCAATAGCACCTGCATCAGTCACACCTAGTGAGTCTAAAGACTCAACACGTCATATCCTTGATAACAAGTAATACATAATACAGATCACATGTAACAGTGAAAAATACTTGTACTTAAAATATCGTTTTCATGAAGATGCAGAGACTTTAAACAAAACCATTTTCATAAACATTTTCATGATGCATAAACTTTAAAGGAAAACATTTTCATAATGATGCATCATCTTTAAACATAAACATTTTCATAAACTTTATCATAAACTTTTGCATAAACGTTTTCATATCATCATAAACATATTCAAATTCATATCATCAACATATACATATTCTTTTTCCTTTTCGTTGAATTCAGATTGTTAATTGTGACTTTCGTGTTCATCTACGTCTACGTGTTGGACGATAGATCCATCTACATGTAACCACAGTACTGGGCGGCGGGGACACCAACAACACTCTTACAGGTCAACTGGGCCTTGGCCTTACGTATTAACATATTATCGTATACATATACATATCCGTATCCAAGCAAACACGATCGTCGGGCTCCCACTGAGACCATAACCCTCACGAAATTTCCAACATATCATCGTATTAGTCATAATTACTTCACTTCCTTCAACATTTCATATTCTCATCACTTTATAAAATTTAAACATGCATATAACGTTTTTCTTTTTAAACCAAGCATGCAACATGTCTTTTAAATGTCTACGTTAATTCATAAAATCCGTAAACATTTAAAATAAACTTTTTAACATATAAAAATTATAAAAAATCATTAATGTTTTAAAATAAACATTTTAACATCATAAACGTTTAAAATAAACATTTTAACATAAAAATCCATAAACATAAAAATTTCATAAACATTTAAAATAATCTTTATAACATATAAAATTCCATAAAAAT
This sequence comes from Primulina huaijiensis, assembly GCF_012295235.1. Lineage (NCBI taxonomy): Eukaryota > Viridiplantae > Streptophyta > Magnoliopsida > Lamiales > Gesneriaceae > Primulina > Primulina huaijiensis. The sequence goes on along the minus strand of NC_133323.1, from coordinate 8,226,921 downwards.
CCATAACCATTAAAAATAGTCATATTAGCACATAAAACAACATTTAGGACTTTGCCATGACGTTTACTAATTTTTAGGTGTAAAAAAATCTTTTTACCCCTGGACGTAAAATTTCACTTTTTTGTCATTTTCTTAATTTTATTGACTCTAACATGTCCCAAATAATTATTTAAACCTACACGAATTTTTTCATATTTTTATTTGGCTTAAATCGATGACTTTTAAATTAATCTTTAAATGTGACGTATTAATGCATTTTAATCCCGAATTGAACCAAACCTTAATATAAAATTCTCAAATTGAAAAATTAGGCTTTAAATAGTTATTTGAGCTCAATTATAATTTTCCATAATTTTATGAAGCTTAAAACTAGGTGTTTCAAATTAACTCGTTAATTAGCGTTTCGTGCGGCGATTAAATCCCGGATAAATCCAAAACTCGTTATTTTGATCCCAAATTTTAAACATAACATTTTTATTATTTATTCTACTTTTCCAAGTCATGAGCCACACCCGTGGACCCACGGATCTATTTTTTCCCTTTTAATTTTCGCTTTTGACCCCTAGACGAACACACAGAGCTATCTTCCGATTTACTCGAGCCACACCCAAGCCACCTTGAACCAAAACCAAGCCAACCCACCTAGGGACCCTACTGACTAAACCCAAGCCCTAGACCAGCCCCTTAAACCCTCGAAAATCTTACTGCACCCTACACCAGATTGCATGTGTGTGAGCTTGTGAAGAGTCCTTACTTCTTAGGACTCCTTAACCAATTAGAACTCTCCCCACCCTTGACCACCGTCCACCCAGGCCCCTAATGACCCTAGACCAGTCCCTGACCCAAGCCAATCCCCCAGCCCGAGCCCCTGAGCCACGCACGAAGCTCTGCACCAAGACAGCAGCTCGCGCGTAACTTTGCTCCCTCAAGGTTGTCTCGTTTCCTTTAGCAGCCACCCAGCCGCACCAGCCCTTGCCCAAAACCTTGTGCACCCTCTTAGGACCCTAAAGAGTCGACCTAGCCCAGCCCAGAACCCGCAGGCCAAGCCCCTTCTGTTGGATCAATTTTAATTTATATGGGCTTATATGTGAATAATTATGTGTGTGGGTTGTCTGTTAAGTTAAGCCCAAAATAAAATGATCAAATAAGGTTTCGGGTTATTGGGCTTTAATGTATCTGATAGGTTGTTGGGCCTTTAATGTGTAGAGACATAAGTGTAATTTCTGTTTTTATGATGGGCTAAAATAGAAATATCAGAAAATATTGATAATATTATCTATATATATGGGTCATGGTCCCCAGATCTCGCGTTATCACTTTCACTATTCTCTCTCCCATTAAGAAAATAGTTCTGAAGAGAAACTAAAGGATTCTCTCAAGGAAAGAGCGCGTAGATCTGGAAGATCAAGGCACGTTCTAAAGAATTCAGGATTATGGCATCAGGTACGCTTCCGCTTAAGTTTTCAGTCAAATTCTTAATGATTTATCATGATGGATTCTGTGGTTTATGGGTTTTCCCCAACACCTTCTTCCCTGCACAACAGCACCCCTGCGTTGCCCCATTGAAGCTCTCGGGTGGAGTCCTTCTTGGCAAGGACTCCTCCCAGCCCCTGGTTTTCGAGTCCTAGCGTGGCTAGGACTCTTCTCTGACTCCTACCATGACCCAGCCGCGTCCCAAACAAAGCCATACAAAGCCCAGCCCCTTAAACACGAACCTTGGCCCCAAAACACAAGCCACGGTTTCAGCTTTTATTTCTGATCATGTGCAGTGTTTTGTGTGTGTCTAAGACCCTTTAAAACATGTAAAAACATGCCCCTTTTTAATCCTATACATGGCAGCCCCTTCATGCACACTTGTATCATGATTTTGGATCAAAACAACATGCTTTAAAATTCATGTTTACATAAAAACGAAAATACATCAAAGTGCAACTTATTTTTCATGCAATCCAAATTTAAATAAATACTATGGGTTGAATGATGAGTAAAGGGGAGAATATGGCGTGCCTTTGCATATTTTACGCACGAATAATCGTTGACGAATCGAAGAACGACGACGAGGAACGACGGCTTGAACACTCTATCAAACTTGATGTTTTTTTTTCAACTTTTTATGTGTGTGCCGTGTGTTATCAAGAGGGAAGAGTTTGAATATTTGTGGGGTGTGGGGCGTGGGAAATTATGAGTTTAGGGTGGGGTTTTGTGTATTTTATACTAAATAAATCACTAATTAAACTTTAGGTCCATTAGAAAGTTAATTAGGCCCAATTAATCTCATTAGTGCTTAATTAAAATATTAAGAATAATTTTGTTTAGAAAAGTTTGCGAATTTATTAGTCGGGTTTCCAAAAAGCTCGTATTTTTGTTGAAAAACAAACACCGATAAAATTTACGTCCCGGCGTATAAAATCACCTCAAAACCACATATTTTTTAAAAATAAAAAAAAGCATCGCTCATATTTTAAATAATTAAAAACAACTTTTTAATAAAAACATTTTCTATTTTTCAGCCCTCGGTCTCCGTTCCTCGATCGCAACTCGAATAACCTTTAAAAAATATATTTTAATGCAACCATATAGAAAAATATATTTTAAACATGCAAATATGCACAACATAATTAATTCATGCAATTAAAACATTTAATTAAAATACAAGAGAATTTAATAATTGCATGCATGTGGTTCGCGTGGACTTTTAAATTTTCGGGGCGTTACAAAACCGCACCGCACAGTGAAGAAAATGAAGGAATCGGCTACGGAAAACACAACTCTACACACACAAATCTCTGCACAAAAATCTGCAAATACTCTCTGTTAAATTTCAGTCTTCAATCACTAGTTTTTAAGCGTTCCAGTATATTTCTAGCATTCTAGGATCTTGTCATTTTAGATTTCAGCAATTTTAATTGTTATATTTTCATATCTTGTAAATTCCTACTGTTTATTGAAATTATAAACGATGTCAGGGGTTTATTCCTCAAATTCCAATATTTCTCTTCGTCTTATGTTATATTTGTTTTAGGAGATTAGAACCGACGGTCAAATTTAGGATTCACTTTTGCTTGATTTTAGAAGTTAGATATTTATCATTTTTACACAAATTGGTACATTTTCGCAACTGGCATGCCTGCAAATCAAATATTGTGTAAACAATTTTTGGCACGCCCAGTGGGACCTCATTATGCCGCCAAGAAAGAAAGAAAACGTCAATCAAGGGGATGGGGAATCTCAACCAAATCAGGAAGAGGTTCACGCTCCGTTGACAGAGTAGACGGCTGCTGAAGAGCTGAAAAGAAAGTTGGATTTGCATCCAAGTAATGTTCCAGAGGTGTATGCTCATATTTCAAACCATTTGGTTGAAGAGTTGACTGCGATGAAAATTGAAGAAATATCTTGCTTGAGGACAGTATTGGGTGAACCGAACCAATCAACCAACAAAGAGCAAAATACTACTGTCAAAGAGGCTGATCAGGGAAGCAACCAAGTCCTTGAATTTGACTAGGGAGTAGGAAACTCAAGGGCTGGTGATCCCCGCCGCCCAGAGTTCACTATCCCAAGTCAACCAGAAAGAAGGTATACACCACTTCACATGAGAGAAGAGACCTTAGGAGGGAGAGCCCAGCCATATTCACGTGCTCATGGAGTGGGGAACTCGAAACAACCAGTTACTCAAATGTACAGCTTGACAAATCCTCTGTACCAACCAGGAGCTTATGATGATATATCACACATGGATTATCCAGGAGTAGATGGGGGCTTCTCAGGAGGTAGTATTGGTTTAAATGCAGGGTTTAAAGCTCGGGGGGCAAATTATTATCATCATCCACTCCCCAACAGAAATGCAGCAATGATCGATCCTGATGTGGTGAGGGAAACTGTTCAAGAGCTGTATGGGCCGGCTTTGAGACAAATAGGCCGCCCAGAGTTCAACAAACCATATCCAGACTACATAAATGTGAATAACCCGTACCCAAGGGGCTATAGAGTTCATGATTTCAGTTTATTCTCCGGGAGGATGGCCAGTCCAGCATGGAACACATAGCCAAGTTTACCATCCAGTGCGGGGAATTAGCCAACCTGGAGAACTTCAACAATTTAAAGTTGCGGAGTCCGAATTCCCTCACAGGGACTGCATTTGCATGGTATGTCTCGCTCCCCAGAAATTCAGTGATGAGTTGGCAAGAGATGGAAAGACAATTTCACATCCAATTATATAGAACAGAGCCAGAAATGTATATTGCCGATTTATCTAGGGTCACCCAAAAGAAAGGAAAATCTGTGGAGTCTTTTATCGACAGGTTCAAAAAGATGAAGAATAGGTGTAAGGTGTTCCTACCTGAAACCGAGTTCGTGAAGATGACACAGAAGGGGTTGGATTTTGAATTAAGGAAGAAATTACAAAGTATGGAGTTCAGGGATTTCTTTGAACTGGCTGCCAAGGTTTCTGAATACGAAGAACTATTGCGGGAAGAGTCGTACAAAAAGAGAACTGCTATGGGGTCTTATTATCATGAGTTATCATCAGAGAAGATCACCATAACAAGCCTAAGCAGGTGATTTTGGAAACGCCAACAGCCGCTATGACTAATCACATAAGGCCTTTATACATCAAGACTCATGTTAATGGCAAGCCAGTGTCTAAAATGTTAATCGACAATGGCTCGGTAGTGAATGTCTTGCCAGTGAGGATGTTGAAATATTTGGGCAAAAGTGAAGAGGACCTAATCCCCACAGAAGCTTATGTTGCTGTGTTTACAGGGGAAACCACCAAGACCATTGAGGTTTACCCAGCTGATGTTACTGTGGGGAGTATGTCGTCTATGTGCACATTTTTTGTTGTGAACTCGCCTGCCAACTTCCAAGCTTTGTTAAACAGAGATTGGATCCATGCAAATTAGTGCATCTTATCCTCAATGCACTGATTCCTTTTATTTTGGAAAGGAGATGACGTGGAGATTGTGGAAGCCGATGCACAGCCTTTCCAAGCTCATTCCAACACAATGGAGGCCAGATACTATAACGTAGATTTTGGGCCCATCAAAGTCTATGGAGAGGATAGAAAAGGGAGTCTAGTTTACATGCAGTCACCAACCCCAAATCGTGTTCCTTCGGGTTTTTCTGATATTTTTTCATTTCCTTGGCATTGTTTGATGCCTGTAGTCAGTTACAATAGCCAAGGGACACCCCTATATATGAAAGATCATGTCTTTTCACTTGAAAAACATAAATGTTTGATTTATTGAAAATCAAACACACATAATTTTCATTCGCATATTGTTATTCTTCCTTCTTCAACAAGAAAGAGTTTCATTCATTTCTTTGTTATAGAACTTGGATATTTGAGTGCTCATGATCCAAGAGTTGTAGTTGTATCTTGGGAGAAGATTGCCACAAACCTTTAGCACATTGTGAGGGGCAAATTCTTCTTAAGGAGAAAGTGTTCAACACTTGCCTCTACAAGCCATATTCTTTGTTTTTTTCTTGTTTTTCCTATCAAATTTGAATACCATATACAACAAATTCAAGGGTGATGAGTCTGAAGACGACGACGAGTTGATTGTGCCTCTGCAAAACATGAAGGACTGGCTTGAGAACAGGCCGCGTGGATTTAGTGAAGGGAAATTGTACGATACTTCCGTTGAGGATGAGATGATGGAAGAGATAGAGCAGAGTTGAAAAGCTCAGCTTGCTAATGTCAATAAGCTGAAAAGTAATCCCGTGAAACCCAATTCCAAGAAAGAGTTGTCTAAGCAGGATAAAGGTGAGCTATTTCTTGATTTGATTTTGTTACACATGTTATTGAATGATACTTCTTTGTGCTTTGATGTTGGTGTGACACACTTCATGTAGGGAATTATAATGTATTAATTATTAATACGGGGAGGAACCTTCTGTAAATGCTAGTTTCGACCCCTCGACTACGTTTTCGATCAATCTCGGGATATAATTGTTTTAGTAGCATGGTCTTCTTAACAAATTAGATTGAAGCAGTGCAAAAAATTGAACTAAATTTGCTTTTCTACTCGCTAGCAAACTCCCCGGTTTAATGTTACTGGGAGGAAAGGTTCAATGGGGTGTGTAAATTGTCATCATGAACTCTAACAAATACATGGTCATAACTTAAATCCTGAGGTCTCTTTTGCAAACTAAGCCCTAAAAGAGAAGTCTAATACAACAAAATCTAATCTTGCTCAGATGTTTGCCTTTTTTGAGATATGGAATAGCTAGAACTACTTGAATTGTTGTATAATTGATTTGCCTCATACTGAGCTCTTGTTGTGTCAAATTACTGATGATATAGGTTGACCGACAACGTTGGCACTCATTTCCTCATGTTCGAAACTATCATTGTTTAAAATGAAATAGTGAGCAAATTTGTTTAGTTTGGCAGTTGAGTCTGGGCGAGACATATATATAGCTTTTATTTCACAAACAAGTATGCATCTGAAACTTCAAACTCTATGAAAGGTACTTCGGATTGCTTTGCTTGGAAACAAGTGCCATGTTTCTTTGTTTTGTAGTATAGTGATTAGAGTCGTCAAAAAAGGGTCAGCGAGGTGGGCCGTCCTGCAACCCGCTTATTTGGTGAGGCGAGGTGGCCTAGCTATTTTTTAGTTCTATTAGGTGGGCTGGGTGGACTAGCTCGCAACCCACCTCAACTCACCATTTGGAGGGGCGGACCAGCCCATTGGGCATGACCCATTTTGACTGCTCTTACAATGACGTTCAAATGGAGTCATAAGTCATAGTATCAACATTTATTGATTGCCATTGCTTATATCAAAAGGGCCTCTTGGTAAGTCAGCCTCCTTCAGTTTACCTTTGCCCAGTGAATGGAACTAGATTTTCCAAAGGAGTATTTGAATTCTTTTGAGGTGGTAAACATAGGTTACTTTAATTTGGATTGTATCATTTACATTTTGTCATGTGAAATCTTTTGCATCGCCTTCTGCTTCCAGAACATGATATAATTGCCATGCTGGAGCTTTGCAGCTTCTTTGCACATACCAAACGGGTTTCGTGTGCGAATGGTCAATTTTCCTAAGAAGATGAACATCAACAAGGATCTACAACTCCCTTTGGAAGGAGTTTCTGGAATACAAAACATAGAGCCAGTTGTTTCTGGAAATGAAAAGACCAGGGATTCGGTTTGCAAAGGCCTTGCTTTCATTGACTTCAAGTACAAAGATCAAGCTGAGAGGTATATCCTGAACATCAATTGATAATTTTACTGGATTCAATGTACGGCTGGAATTCGGAAACAACAGTAAAAAGTTCTTGATCTTAGTTTGGTGTTTTTTGATTGGATATATGAGTCCTATCATGGAATGGTCTCAAGTTTGAGATGCCATTTAGCACATCTTTTTGGAAGAATGGCAGCCTATATCCGCATCTTTCGAGCTTTTAAGATTTTACTGAACATTTTAGCTTAGGAAATTATTTTTCCTATCTTTTATTTTTCTCTCTCTCGTTCTGTTGATAGGTTCGTGGAGGACTTTTCCGGCACAAGTTTAAGCATTGGTGAGGTTCAAAAGCAGATAAAATGTGAGCTGCTGAATTCCAAGTCACAGCCAGAAAGTGATATTCTGAATTCCAAGTCCCCGCCGGCAAGTAATCAGCTGACGCCCAAGTCCCAAAAGCCAGCAAGTGATCAATCGCATAAAAAGGCCAATCGCCCTCCTAAACAAGTGGTTCTCAGTTCAGAGAATGTATTTCAAGCCATTGTTGACACGGACATTTCATTCTTAAGTTCAGGGGAAGAAGATGTCTTGAGTGTAATCGATGATGCAGATGAGAATTACATGGTAGCATAATGGGAAGACAATGAAGAAATCACTTCTAAGTTCAGTGAAGAGCTTGAACGAGAGAAGAATCGGTGGCCAAGTCGTTGCCCTCGAAGCAGGGGAGAAAAATCAGACAAAACGATAAAAAAAAAGGGGAACCCGATATGAAGAAAGACAAGATTCCGAAACTAACCATCCCAGGATCTGCTAAGAGGTAAGCTCTATTATAATGTATGCTGAATTATTCGAGCAGCTGTCGATATTGTGAGTGTTGTGTTTTTTGCAGGTTCAAGATACGAGAGAAATCAGTGCTTACGGGTGTATTTTCCAAATATGGAGCAAAAACATCTTCCACTGTGAAAGAACAAAGTAGATGATTGATAGACTCATAGTAGTTTGTATTTTTGTTATCATATTTTTCATTATTTTCAATTTCAACATGTTTAATTGATACATTTTGGTGTTATTTTGTTGTAGGAAGGAATTTTATGGTCTTGGCTCAAATTTGAGGTAAAGAGATAATTTTATCATATTTGAAGTTGTCAAGATAAAGCTGTGAAAAAAGACAAAAAAGATGAAGAAGTCTTGGAACAAGGTGTAACTATGCTTTGTGACTGTTCTTCTACTATACGTGAAACTGAAACTGAAACTGACAGAATTCAAAGGAGTGAATCTCGAAATTTGTTAATATTATGCCAGAATTTAGAGTCATAATTTTGGTATTTGACTTAAAAATAATTCTTAGAGATAGATGTTTTTGGGAGAAAGAATATTAGATAAAGTTTTATTTCATAAAAACTATATATTCCATTTTTGAGATATTTTCTACATTAGGTTTTCTTTTTGTTAATGTGTTTTTTCCTTTAGCCCAATTAATCATCTACACATGAAAAATGAGGCACAAAAAAATCACAGAACTCCACTCTCTTCAACGTGAAGCACAAGGAGGCACAAGAAATTTATCATCTTCTCTCCACAACTCTATGCTAAATTTTTATTTCTGATTCAAGGGATATTTCTACTATTTCAATTTTACCACCGTGAGGCTTTTTGCGCTCTAATTAATATTCTTGTTTATTCAAGTATTTGTTGATTTATATTTAATTTTATGAAAGTTGTATGTTGATTAATCTGACAATTTAATTTGATATATAATTTTCTATTATTGTCCATGAATTCATTGATCTGTAATTGTCATGAACGATTGGTACATGAGTAGTGATAGATTATGTGTGTTGTGCTATCATAACATATTTAATCTAAATAAATCAGCGAACCTAGATCTATCAATTACAGTTATCTCGGTTATTAGATTTTAGGATTAACTGTTTTCACAAAACGAAAATGTTATTTTTAATTAATATGGAATGTTATCATGTTCAGTTGATTATTGATAAGTTTTTACTAGATGATGGGTCTGGTCAATTAAATTAGGAAAACACAAAGATTTTAGCAGTGATCCTATAATTATAAAGTTATTTACTTATAACTACATGAATAAATAATATGTTAGCCGATGAACAGTAATATAATCGAACAGTGAAAACCCCTTGAATCATATATTGATAATATTAAATTTTAGATTTCATTAGTTATCTTGATTAGTTATTTCTTCTTGCATGTTAAAATAGTTATAGTATTTTATTTAATTTTTATCAAACAAATCTCCCTTTTAATATTTACTGGGAATTTCAAAAGTATACAATAAAACTCGATTTCTTTATATTTTGTATATGAAAAACTTTGGTTTCAAAAATTTTAATCTAACCGCACCATAGAACAACTTGGTATTGCAAAAAATAAAAAATACAAAGAAAAGGAGAAAAAGCAGGGCGCCAAATTTAATGACAACCTCTTATTCAAAGTCTCCATTCATTTCCCATACCCTTTCAATTCTCCACAACTTATCCATTTCTTCACAATATACAAGAGGCCGTTAAAAGGAATCTCGTTCTCCTCCGCCACCGGAAAAAATGGCCTCGCCGCTTCTCCTCCCGCTACTCCTCATTGCATTACTTCCGCCGGGGGAATCAAGACTCACCCTCGATTACTACAAAAAATCCTGCCCTGAATTCTCGAACATCGTCCAAGAAGTGGCTTTGGATAAGCAGTCAGCCATCCCCACCACTGCAGCCGGAGCCCTCCGCCTCTTCTTCCATGACTGTGTCGTTGGTGGCTGCGATGCCTCCCTCCTCCTCTCCTCCAACTCCTTCAACACCGCCGAACGGGACCAAGAAATAAACAAAGCCCTCCCCGGCGATGCATTCGACCTCATCATGCGGACGAAAGCCAAGCTCGAGCTTGCATGCCCCGGCGTCGTTTCTTGCTCCGACATTCTCGCCGAAGCCACACGCGACCTCGTGTCCATCGTCGGCGGACCTTATTACCCCGTCCGCCTAGGCCGTAAAGACAGCTTCACATCACGCGCCTCGGACGTAGAAGGCCACGTCGCCCGCGCCAACATGTCGATGACTCAGGTAATCGACATCTTCGCCGCGAAAGGATTCAACGTCCAAGAAATGGTGACCCTCTCCGGCGCGCACACGATCGGGTTCTCCCACTGCAAAGAATTCGCCGTCAGAATCTTCAGCTCCCGTCCCGATGCCACATTGAATCCCGAATACGCGAAAGGGTTGAAAAAACTGTGCGAGAACTACCAGACGGACGACACAATAGCGGCGTTTAACGATCCGATGTCGCCGGGGAAATTCGACAACACGTATTACACGAACTTGCAGAATGGTCTGGGATTGTTGGCTACTGATCAAGCTATGGCTTTTGATCCAAGAACGAAGCCTGTCGTGGATTTGTATGCGGCGAATCAACAAGCTTTTTTCGATGCTTTTGCTCATGCATTGGAGAAAGTGAGCGTTCTTGGTGTGAAGACAGGTAGACAGGGAGAGGTGCGGCGGAGGTGTGATGTCCCGAATTCGTTGCACACGAATTAAACTTCTAAAAATCCAGCAAATTGTTGGTCTACGAATTATTACAGGATTGATTGATAAATAAGGCTTTGTGATATGATGAAACGGTACAAATGTGTGTGTGTGTATGTTTTTTTTTTTTGGTCTTTATTTCCCAAATTATAATATTATTTTTGTGTTCAGTTAGCGAAATTTCAAGCAAGATAATTTTAGATATTTACAATAAAAATATTCAAATACCAATATTTGAATTTTGACAAAAAAATAAATATATGATCACATAAATTTTATATCTTAGGCCGTCACACAAAAACTTAGCGAGTAGGTTTTTAATAAGACGATCTCACGGATCTTTATTAGTGAAACGGATCATTCCTGTCCATTTTTACAATAAAAATTAATATATTTGACATAAAAAGTAATATTTTTTCGTGGATGACCCATATAAAATATATGTTTCACAAAATTGACTCATGAGACCGTCTCACGGAAGTTTTTGTAAAACTTAACACCTACTTATTGAGAACAAAGCTTGTTATCTCTCTCATGATCCTGTGAGAGGAGACAAATTCATAATTTTGCAATACAAGTTCACAAGGTTGAGAGATTTCGAAAACGCAAGCTCTGTGAGACGCCGTTCTGATTCGAAAAAAAATATTAATAAATCACTTACTCTTATATCATCCAAGAGTGTAAAAAATTAGATATATAAATCATTATATTATCTATATAAATATTTACGTCATCCGTGTATATATATAAATCATTATATTATCTATATAAATATTTACGTCATCCGTGTATATAATCTTTATCATTCTCATATTTCGAACCAAATGATACCCGATCCAATGGTTTAATCCCAAGTCCAAAAAATATCAATAAAAAAAATTTTCAGGACAAGTACACAACCATCAAAACGTTTTTCTTTATAAATAAAACAAGATCAAATTTTCCCAACTTCATACATGGAAATATGCTATCGGTACAATAATTTAATCGACTTTCGTGTAGACTGGTTAGGCACCAATCATAACGAGTAGGACTGCCTGAAAAAAATGTGAAATTTACAAGAATACTAAAAGAGAATCTCGAGAATATGGAAGATATAAATTACATGGAGTAAGAAGGGGCATTATTGAAATGCTGGTGGCAATACGAGCTTCCGACAGTTCAGCAAGGCTTCTTTTTGTCGACCTTTAAAGGAAGATTGTACCATCTTTTCTTTTTTGGCCGGTCCCTGGCCTGTTTTTTATCCTTCGCTGTGCCATCTTCACTCTCCTTGAATGTCGCCTTGTTCTTGCTTCGACTACTGCTGCTTCGCTTTATTTGTGGTAGAGTTGTATAAGAAGCTTGAACGTCACTCCTCCGTTTAAGAAGCTCATCGATCTGTGCAACATCCAATAAAGACAGATCATGCTAAATTTTAAAAATGATTACCTGCTCTAATAGTTTTCGAAGGGGCTTGACTTACAGATTGCATTTCTTGAGCGTATCTACTCGTCATCTCCGTAAACTGTGCTAGAACCTTCAAAATTCAAAAAATAATGAAATAAGGAACCTTGAAATAAATGGCAGATCTTTATTTATGCTGGAAAACATACCTCCCTATACTCCGTTTCAAACTTAGAGAGTTCCACCCTTTTTGACAAAATTTGAGCTTCCACTGTCCTAAGATTCTCTCTCTCTTCAGGAAAAGGTGCGGCACAAAGAATTTCTATGGTGTAGCTTACGCTTTTAAAAAAATTATCACCTGCAGAAACGTGTGAAAGACCAACATAAATGAGCAATCAAACTTAGCCCATTGATATAATCTGGATATCGCACTATATGTTATGAGAATATCAACAAAAAGAAATCGATTTTCTCGTACAAGTCAGCTCTCTGTATTTTTTTAAAAAACGAACAGATATTCTATTCACGGCATACTTCTTATTTACACACTGAGTTACGACATCGCGCAAATCATAGAACATCCACGTACAACAAAAATCCAAAGAAACATGGGTACCATAAACAGCAAAGTAATGGGTGCCAGCTTTTAGCTCATTAATTTCACAAGGCTGAAATCCATCCAGTTTTTTGAAGAAAGCCGTCTCTGGGTCTTTTACAGCTGCCATCTGAATCGGAATTGAGAAGAAAGCACATCATGCATGGATGAATTTTGTTTAGGAAAATGGAGACAGAGATATGGAGCGGGTTGAAATCACATTTACTCACTGAGTTATGGGACGGGTCCATCCGGTAAACGGGGAAACCAAGAAAATACATCCCAGCTGATGTAACCTTTCCTGTTTTTGTACTATCTTCCTGCATAGAAAAAACTGAGAATAAGCGACCATTAAAGTGATGCTAAGATAAAACACAATAAAAAGGAAATTTTACAAACTTTGCATTTGGCACTGCACAATAGAAAGTATGAAACCAATATTGTTGAAGAACCGACACTACGAACACTAACATACAAAAGCATAACATTCAGGTGCACAACAAGTAATAACTATCTTACTAAAAATTGGCAATGATAATCTATTCACAAGATCAGAGCCAAAGCCACAGTATTACCATGCCAAGTATTATACCCTTAAGAAATTAGGAGAAGTTCATTCATTGATTAATTGAATCTCCAGTTATAATTTTATGGTGTATTCATGTCCACTGATAGTGATAGAAAAAAGAACGGAAACAAGTAAAAGATAGAGATCAACCTGCAGAGCAAGGCTCAATCCACCGTTATTTTCTGAATCAAAATAAAGCAGCTGCAAAATTAAACACAACAGTAATCCTTAATAATAGTCTTTCAAAAAAGTGGATCACAAAAATAGAGACAGAAACTTATTAATTTTTTCTACCAAGATAATCAAATGAAATGTGAGATTTCAAATTGAGATGGGGCTATTGATATCAGCACATAGACAAAAAAAGACTAAATTCTCTGATATATAGATGGAGAAATATTAATGAAAGTCATTTCAGGAAGAAAAAAAAACAATTCCGATAATGCGGAAAGATATGCTCTGAAAATTTGTCGCCAGCCTTTAAGTCCCAGAACATATAGTTCTTTACATCATGCATGTGAAATGAGGCAATTACTTTAGAAACAAAGGACTTTCTCCACACAAAAATCACAATAAAGTCTTAAATAACTTGACTGCTTTTGCGAGTCAAAGCCAAGTCACTTCAAAATTGCTAACTTACAAAAAAAGGATAAGATGGTTGGGACAAAATTCAGTCATTCGAATTCAAAAATATAAAACTTCTAAGTCCTATATGTCAACACAATAAAATGTATATATACTCCCTTTTATTGACTTTCCAAACTCGAATTTCAAGAAACAAATCCAAGGAGTAGAAAGACATATCTTAGATTGGAAAGTTAATAAAAAGAGTAGGAGTGGTAAACCGTTGAAAACAGGTGGTTAAGGAAGATATCTTAGATCTTGGTTTAAGAAACGATATGTGGGAAAATCGTTTAGTTAGGAAAACTGATATCCATATAGCCGACCTCGCAACTAGCGGGAATGTGCTATGATGATGATGATGATATTTAACAAGAAACAAGCCCCTGGAAAAAGCTAATAACTTGTCAAAGCGTCCAGGAGATCGAATCTTCTTAGGGGGAACAGCCGAGCTACCACTGCCTGATTAATCTGATCTCGAAAATTACATGCAACTCTCAAGAGGAATGCCAAAAATCAATAAGGAGTAATGTCAATCAACTAAATATCAAGAAGAAAAGTTTAGAGTTAAAGCACAATTTAATCACTCCGATAAATCAGAATAATCAGATCAGATCAACTAGTTAACCAAAAAAATCAAATGCAAGTATTTAGCAAGAACAAGTGTGAACCACTAAATTAACATACCTTAAACTTACTTCTTTCTGGTGAATAAACTCTGCAAATAAGTCCTTCCTGTGCTTCACTTTCTGTTATTGTAACAGAATAAAAATGAGCAGACTGCTTCTCAACCTGTTTAAACACAAAAACAATGTGTTCAATAAACCATATTTTAGTTTTATGAAGAAAGAAGCAAAGATACTGAGCCATACCTTCCGACACAGAGGTTGCCCAAGTGGAAGTGGCCGAAGTGTAACAACACCATTCAATGCTTCCTCCAAAACAGTGGCCGATACTGTCGTTTTAATTGGAACACCAAGTTTGCTGCTTACAATAATATTGTATAATTTTTTCGTCATTTCAAGGGTGTAACATTCTGTTGAGCGTACCATATCCACATGGCAAATAACAAAAAACAGGTTCCAAAAACTGATGATTCATAACAAACCTAAAAAGCGCAGCAAACATAATATTGACAGCCCCTAGACTAGAAAGATCTAGTTCCAGTTCCTGGCTTTCTGATCCAACAGCCTGACCAAAGGTAAGCAATCAAATTGAAAAGCTATATAACATATTAATGTGAAGCAAAAAATAAAAGCTAAAGCAAGGTTGACTTCTGAAGCATTAACCTCAAAACCAGCTGTGTCATATTGTCTCCTTTTCTCTGTATCAGATAAAATGTTATATGAGAATGTAACCTCTTTGAACATATCTGCAGCTTTAGCATCATTTGCATTCTTGTCAGGATGGTACCTAAAATTTTTTAACAAAAGCATAAATACCCAATAATTATTTTCTATATACAAAAAGGCCAGATACCTGTGAGTTCCACATAGACAACACGTAACCACATACTCTTAAAGTGGTCAAAGTGCATATTACTAACAGGTGAGGTAAGCGGCATCAGTTAACTAAGCGGCAGCAGTTAACTGACAATGTTATTTGAAGAATTCGTCAAATTAGCACACATTACCAATCTCTCTATTCGCAGAATTGTAAGGTAAATTTCCATCCAATTATTCAATCCATGAACCATAAGAAACATAATAACTCAAAGACAAATTTTTATTCCGGAACGCCTAAAAGATATACTCTATAGAAAAGCCATCAAGAGTGCGCAATCAAGCCTCACATGCAATTCCAGGAATGCCTGACATGCAAGGCCAGAAACAACTGGAAGAGGCACTCCACATGCTGTTAACCACTCTTTACAACATAATTTTTTCTCTGATTTAATGAAAGAAGAGTTATAAAGACAAAAATTTATCAAATAGAACACACGCATAGCCAACAAGTGCCTTTCACACTAAAAAAACACCTACATGTCCGAACAAAGCATACATCTACACCTAAATCACAAACGAATTAAGGCAATGCGATCAGAAAGAGAGCTTAATTAAGTAATTGCTACCTAAAACACAGAAAATAATAGCTAAAACTAATCCAAAAAGTTTACACATACTTTTATATAATCAAATACAGCATTATCTTACTTCAGAGCCAGTTTTCTATAAGAACTTTTGATTTCCTGGTCCGTTGAATTCCTGTTGACTCCCAAAACCTCGTACGGGTCTCTCCGGAGCTGCTTCTCCGCGTCACTCTTTTCTGCCTTAGATTTACGACCAGGCATTTTCCTCTCCTCCAAACTTCAACCAAATAAACAATATAAATCGAAACAACCCGAGCTATGGTCAAATCTCAAACCGAATTCAGGAAATCCTCCATCTTATCCAAAAATATCACAAATTTCAAAACTTTCTGCAAATGAAATGCTGGAAAACCCCGATAATAACTCGCAAAAAAAAAATCCCTTTTTTCTACACAAATGTTCAAATTAGCTAAGCCAATGAGATAAGATTTAGAGTTTCATTGGAAGAATTGGTGAAATAAAAAAAATTGGAAAACCCTAAGAAAGAGGGGGACAAAGCTATGAGAGGATGGAGAGGAAATTAGGTGGCATTCATGTTTCTTTGCTGCATCTATTTTTTTCTATTATTATATATATATTTTCGGTGGCTGTTTAAAATTTCAAATTTACTGCTAGTTTTTGCTAAAATACGCAGTGGTAAAGCTACGCCGCTTCGTAATATCAGACTGTCAGTAACCAGTAGATTTCAGTGTTGGTGCAGTTAAATGAAATTTTGTGGCACGTGCAGCTGACGTCTGTATGAGGTGTCATGCGCACCCTGGCGTATACAAAGCGATGTCACTTTTCATTTTACACAAAAACTGGTTTGAAACGATCTCATGAGTCAATTTTATAAAACGGATATTCTATATAAGTCATTCACGGAAAAGTATTACTTTTTTATGTCAAATATATTAACTTTTATTTTAAATATGGATATAATTGATCTGTCTCACGAATAAAGATCTATAAGATCGTCTTGTGAAACACATACTCTTCATTTTATTATCCTCTTTTTAATCCAATTTTCATAAATTCGGTACAATAAACTTAGGTGTTGGGTCCCTAAAAAAAATATTGGGTGCAATAATTCAAAACTTGAGGATGAATTAGAAAATTGGAATTGTATTATTTTAATTATAAATTTTGATAAAACGATAAACGAATGTATCAAAATTAAGAACATGATTCTCATTAATGATAAGAAATACAATGATTAAGAAATTTTTTGTTAGGTAACAATTATCGATCGAAATATGATACTTGAAGTCGTATATTATTCGAAAGGGAAAGTTATATCGCTACTACCACATTTAGTTTTTTTGTAAAACGAGATGTTTTTTTTTTATTAAATAATTTTTTTACTATGATTGTACCAATCAAGTATTTCGCGGTTCACCTCCAACTTTGTTCTTACTAATAATCCATAAATGTGGTTATTGGCATGCATATATATATTTATGTGATTATTTGTATAATAAAATAATCAAAATTAGAATTCATAGAAAAATATTTTAGTAATTATAGATTAATCATAAACTTATCTATTACATAAAAGTTTTGCATACAAATATTAAAAGAATCAAATAATTAAATACGTTAAAAATGTTGCATTTTATTTTTTTAAAGCTACACGTTCGATTTTTCTATTAAATGAAAAGGCTATCGCATTTCGAGTTAAAAAGATTTTTTTATAAAAAAAAATAAAAATTAATATTTCGTTAACAAATTAGAGAAAAAGAAATTAGATAATCATTTACACAAAAACTTTCATGACATCATCTCACATGTCAATTTTGTGAGGAAAAAAAATCTTATCCGACCTAACACGTCATTTTATATATAGATCGAGTCGATTTTCTCAAGAACATACTCAATCATTTATGAATAATTATTTTAAGTATATCATTAATTATTTAGATATGGAATGAAGATATGAGATCACGAGATTCATAGACATGATTAGTGAATTAAAAGGTAAGACATTAAATCGCAATCAAGTGGGTTAAATGACAATGAAACTCCACCTCATAAATATTAATTTGGTTGCCACATTAATTATGAATAATGATACAGATACAACGATATTTACAACAATTATATCGTAATATTTTGCTATTATATCGTAAGATTTTGTTAGTATTTCGTGAGATTTTGATAAATGGATTTTTGTATTGAATTTTTTGTGTAATAAGAATTGTTGTTACATATAGCATTACGCATTAATATATATAGTAACTATACTTAGGTGCGTGCATTTGGTTTATTCTATCATTGGCCGAATCAAATTATGTAAATTGAGAAAACACAATTTTTTCCCAAAATAACCGATCGAACCGAATTTTTCATCAAAGCCAACTAAATTATAAATAAATTATTTTGATCGATAACTTAACCAAAATTAGTATATATAAGAAAGTTCTTGAAACCAATATATTCACAATAAATTTCGGAAATAAAAGCCAAACATTTATTCGTGCATAATTAACACTAGTTATTCTGCATACGCGAAGCGTGTGTACATTTTTGTTATCATTATCGATGGACTAAAGTGAAATTAAGCAAATTATGGAAGGACTAAATTGATATTTGAATTTTTGAAATAAAAAAATAAAAATAAAAGTGTGTGTTGAAATTTTTAAAAAAAACAAAAAACAAAAGTATAATATTAGTGTCTTATAAGGGTAAAGTTGGAAGAAAAAGTCGGTGTCCTTCCTAGGTAGTTACGATCATATACTCAACTTTAATAAAATAGTATAAATATAGAAGATACAATGCTCAATCACTTGAAATAAGCTTAGCTCAACACCAAAGCACAAAACCAACTCAATATTGATATAAATAAATTGTAAAATTTAAAATTTCGTTTATCTCGATTGATTCGGTATTTTAATAAATAATAGAAATTGGACCAAATAAATAGAAAGAAACGATTTTTTTAAGTAAAAGGATTGATTTTATTTAACTAAATCGACTCAACCGATTATTATAATTTAATCAAAATAATATTCACCCTTAGGTCGTAACGTAAATATATAGTTAATATTCTTATGAAATAGTAATAATATCACTAAAAAGTAAATATATGTTAATTTTTATAATAGCAATGACATTTTTGTTATCATATACTTAGCTAATTAAAAAATCTCTCTTTTAATGAGATAATATTGGATTCGGAGGCGTTTCATTGAGCCACCTAATTGATATGATCCACTTGTGGTTCGAATTCGGTCTAATTTAATCTGTTTCAATCCAGGACGAATTTAATATAATGGGTTCCAGATTGAATTAAACCCGAAATCATTGTCGATAAGGATCATGTTGCTTGAAAATAGATCCGGGATAATTTTAGTCCAGTCCGGGTGAATCTAATCAAATTCGATAATATATTTAAAATTTAATTACTTTGTTCTACAAATAACTTATTTGTGTACATGATGGGAAAAAAAAATTGATCTCAATACTGTTTAAATCGGATTCAGTTCGATTGTCGATAAGGATCATGATGATTGAAAATAGATCCGGGATAATTTTAGTGTTAGAGTAGATGTCCTGCAAGCCAACTGTTGGCTAGGATTTTATTGACCCAGTTGTAATAAATAAACTTGTCAAAACGGGCTGACAGGACGGGCCAGCCCGTCATTTTGGCGGGCCTCTAAATGGCCAACCCAGCCCAACCCACCTTGGGCCGCGGGTTACGCTGGCCGACCCGCTTATTTTTTTAAGAAAAAATGCTAAACATTATTATAGTAAACATATAGGAAAAATACACTTCGGTCAAATAGTTTCATAAATTACTTACAAACATTAAAATAAGAAATTAAGAAAGCATACAACATAATCCATAAAAAGTAAAGTGCATAAACCAAACATGAAGAAACTAAACAAATACTATAAAGTATATTCTCATTAAACTCCATTCATTTTCATATTCTACAATAGCTCCTTCCATTGTTTCTTCATCAAAAATCTCAACAACATTAGATCCTTCTCGGGATGAAGTTGTTTTGAAATCTGCACATTCATCATCGTCTGCATCTAAAAGACACGAAGTAAGCCAATATATCAATTTAAGAAAAGTTATATATATAAGAGAAATTACCATAAACATAACCACGCAACCAGTTACGCGTGCAAATAAGAGCTTGCACTTTTTCAGGAAGGATGCGACTTCTATACTTGGTGAGCACATGAGCACCAATGGAAAAAAGCTGACTCTGATGCAACCGTAGTTATGGGGATAGAAAAAATATCGCATGCCATCAATGAAAGTAAAGGGTATCGATGCTTATGATTCTTCCAATGCTCCAAAACATCTAAATTTTGATAATATACAAATTCAAGCTTTGGCTTCTCCAAATATAGATTTAATTCAGATTTTCCTACACTTCTAATGGTTTGACTCTCATATGCCATGATTTCCTACATGAATTAACTCATGTTAAAGCAATATATATATATATATATATATATATATAAACAAACCAAAGAGTGAATATAAGAAACAGAAAAGAAATAAATCATTTTAATACTTACATCATAGATTCTTTTACCTTTATTTTTAATTTCTCCTCCACTTTGAGTATGCGAAATTATAACAGAAGATGATCTTGGTTGTGAAGAACTTGTCTGATTGGTGTTAGAATAATGCTCAAAAAGCTTATACAATTTTGTCTTCACAATCAACATCTTCTCTTGGCATTTGATAGGATCATCATCAAGCTTCGAATAAAAAAACTCTAACATAGAAAGCTTAATTCGTGGGTCAAGAATAGCCCTAAATGCAAGCACCACGCTATATCGATTCCAATACTTATCAAACTTCTCTTTCATCCTTTTACACATATCACTTATCACCAAATCTTCATTTGACAAATTCTCATTTAACAAAACATCGATATTCCAAACTTGCATGAAGTACAAATTTGATGTAGGATAAGAAGAACCAGAAATCAAATTAGTGGTATCATAAAATGGCTCAAGAATTTCACATATTTTTTCTCCTCTTTTCCACTCTTCAATTGAAGGACAATTATTTATAATTATTATCATTCAATTGAAGAGAAGAAAATGCCTTCTTATGTTTGATGGCACTATCCAACATCAAATATGCTGAATTCCAACGAGTAGACACATCCAATTTCAAGCCAATACCACTGTCAATGTTACTAACTGCTCTCACACATTCTTCAAATTTTCTCATCCTACCCTCTGAACCTTTCACATAATTGACATATTCTCTAATTTTATTCAAAGCTACACTAGCTATTTTAAGATCTTCTTGGGCAATGAGATTCAATATATGAGCAGAACAACGAACATGAAAAAATTCACTATCACACAACAAGCTATCATGCAACGAGAGTCGTTATTTCAAAATGCCTTGCATATTATCATTACTTGATGCATTATCCAATGTCAAAGAGAAAACTTCTTTCTCAATACGTCATTTCTTCAAAAATCCAAACAATTTTGATGCCAATTCGACTCCTGAGTGTGGAGGAGGCATATGAGCAAAGCCAAGTATTTTACTATTCAATTTTCAATCATCATCAACAAAGTGGGCACTCAAGCAAATGTAGCATTCACTAGTGCATGCAGTCCATACATCTGAAGTTAAACAAATTCTATTTTTTATGTTAACCAAAGTTTGCCTGAGTTTATCTTTCTCTCTCATGTAGATTCTTGAAATGTCGGAAACAAGAATATTTCTGGAAATACAAAGCACATCAGGATTTATATATTTAACCCAAGCTCTAATATCATCATACTCGATAAAAGAAAACGGCAAATCATGCTTAATAACGGCTCCAGCTAACAACTCACGCGAAATTTTTTGATCTATTTTTTTTACCTCATGTTCCCATCATGATCAATAATCATTTGTCCAACATCATGAAATTTTACCATTTTGCAATTTTGAAGATGACGCCTTAATGTAGAAGTCCTGTATTGTTTTCTCCCACATTTATACTCTTTCTTGCATGCCTTACATTCGGCTCTTTGTATACCATCTTGACAAATCTCTTTTTTTGTAAAATAATTCCAGACATCAGAATATTCTTTAGGCTTTTTTGATGTAGCTTCCTCCTTACCATGCTTGTTGTTTTCAGTTTTCTCATAATCATCTATGTTAATACTTTGGTTTATGGTAGAATCCATAATCTGCAGATACAATGGTGAAAAATATTAATAACTTCAGTCATTTCAATCATAACATTTTTCAAGCAATCTTCATTCACACCTTTTAGATTAGAAAAAAATTTTCAGATACAAGAGAAAAATATAGATAGTCCATATAAATAAGATTACCAATTTCTGCTTTCATATTGCTACTCTATCTGTATACATCAAGCAATATGTTCAATCATATGTTTAGTTTCAAAGCTTGGAGCTCATTTAATATATAAATGTGCATTTTTTGAGTACGAGGATGCTATTTTTGTATTGTTTTATAATAATTATGGTAAATAATTATGGTAAAGAGTTGAGCTGGTTTCAAGGTAGTCATGATGAATGGTATGTGGTTTTCATTTTTATCAACACACATATGTTATTTAACCCCTTCCAAGTTCCACTTATGTTTCTTATTTAAATAGTTAAATAACTTTTGGTTATTTTCCTATGTTGTATC
Organism: Primulina huaijiensis; assembly: GCF_012295235.1. Classification (NCBI taxonomy): domain Eukaryota; kingdom Viridiplantae; phylum Streptophyta; class Magnoliopsida; order Lamiales; family Gesneriaceae; genus Primulina; species Primulina huaijiensis. The sequence continues at coordinate 8,204,332 of NC_133323.1, read as the reverse complement.
TTTAGTTTTCCAATAAAAGATATTTATGCTAATTGACGGGAAGAATTACCAGTGGGCAAAATATAATACTTTTTTTAAGCATTTTTTTCCCTCAAAAACCAACTTTAATACAACAAATTCAGCCATTAATTTGGGATGCTGAGTTACAAAACCTTTACGATATGGAAAACCAACAAGGAAGATCAACATCATTTGTTTCTCAGTCATTTTCAGTTACTTTTCGGGCATTTTTTCGGACTTTGATCCCTGTTTTTTGGTAATTTAAAGAAATAGAAAATCACACAAATTTAAGGATGTAATCACATAATAATGTGTTCTTTCTTTTTCTTTTTTTCCTTTGAAACCCAAAAAACAGTGAGACATATGTCATTAAAATCTCTTTGAGCTTAAATATTGCAAATTTTATTTATATCATGTTCAAGAAGCTAATAGAAATCTCAACAGGCTCATTAAATAACTTTAAAAAATTCACTTTCTAGAGCAATTTTCCAAGAAAAAGCAATGGAGTTCGATGGGCAGCGAGATTTTACCAGAAAACGGCTGAGAAACAAATGATGTTGATTTACGGTGACCACCTTCAACCGGCAAGGAAAGCCACTCAAATCTTGAATAACAAAGAGGTAGCAGCAGCTTGGATAGTTAATTGAATGGGTAAATCATGATTAAGCACATCGACGCGGCAACAGCTCGGCAAGAGTGAGGAGACTTATTCAATGTCCATTTCTTAAAACCTAAAATGTAAAACTCTATCCTAATTTGGCGGGCCCGCCCCGTCTCAGCCCACAACCCAAACGGATGAGCCCGTTTGGCCCGCCTCCAGACGGGCTGTTATTTTATCAACCCAACCCGCTTAATTTTTATGACGGGACGGGCCAGCCTGACGGGTCTGGCCCAATTTGACAAGTATAGTAATAAATAATCTTTATTTTAATATAATTCATTATTTCATGGTTTGTTATTTCTTTATCTGTATACTCATGTGAACAATATAGATAAAGACATTGATTATACTTTAATACAAATGAATCGTAATTCGATGTTGAAACTCATTTGTAAACACTGTATGATCTAAATTCGTTCCTAGTCGATTCAGCCACCTAAAACATGGATAAAGGTCGCTTGAGCTCGAGACTAGTATCTATGATGTTGTGTACCGCGTTTCTTGGTAAGAGCATAGAGATGTCCAAACATGCAGATGGGTAGTCATATGATGATTATACCGAACAACCCTCCCTCGGACGTTTCAGGTGGTTATCATTCATCGAGAGGATAAGTCCATTGTTATGATTGTACACCATTAGTCCTTACGACTCGGGACAACAATGAGGCTCTATATGCTAGGGCTGTGCTTTGACTCATTTACCGGCTCTAGGAGAGTCATCAGATGGCGAGGCTGGGTACATTTGCGACACATATAGAAGCCAGTGCATTGTACTCGGGGATTCACCGCTCACCTGCGGATGTGGATATCCTATGTGATCTGATGAAATTATAGTGCGCGGAATCTCTGGCAAGAGTATGAGATGTACGTTAGAGAAAGAGTTCTCCAACAGTGCATACGATGCCACTATTTATATTTATCACGTAGTTATCGAATTAAAATGCAACCCTCGGTGAACCAATGGTTACAGATTCGATCGGGATATATGAGATGAAGGGACCGTACTGTACATTAATCATAATCGACTAGTTCTTGCAGGCACTATCAGTGATACCTAGGGAATCATGGGGCGATGCTACTTGACGCTCTTACCGTGGTTCGATGGGTTTAATCAGAAATATGATTTCTGACATTCCCATGATCAATTGTTGATACATAGATTGGGCCAAATAAGTGTAAGCCCGCATAAAAGATTATGTCCTGAATCACAAGGAGTTGTGAACCCACGGCTAGCTGTATCCCTGAACCATTGAGGGTCACACAAGCACTGGATCGTTTGTTCCCATTGAGAGAATAAATTCAAGGAGTTGAATTTATATTATGATATGGTAAATTCAAGAAGTTGAATTTATGATAATAAATTTTTGAGAGAATAAATTAAAGGAGTTGAATTTATATAATTTGAGATTTTAATTTATTAAACTCAAAAATTGAGTTTATTAAATATTAAATTTTTAGAGGTGATAAATTCAAGGAGTTGAATTTATAATTTAAATAATAAATTCAAATGTTGAATTTATAATTAATTTAATTTATTAAGCTCAAAAATTGAGTTTATTAAATATTAAATTAAATATAGTGGAAAGTATGTTTAATGGGCTTGTAGGAGTATAAGTCCAACATACTTAAATAATTAAAGTTTTTAATGGACTTTGATTAATTAATTAAACTAGTTGGACTAGCAAAATTAATTAATCAAATCCATTAATGTTAATTATGTGTATTAAGGTAATGGCTATCTTAATTATAAAAATAATTAATCAAGCAATAACCCTAGCCTCCACACCTTGGAATTTTCGAAATTCCTCCTCCTCCAACTCTAAAAATTTCGGCCACTCCGCTTTGGGAAAAATTTTGAGCCGTCTCTCTAACTTTGATCTCCAACGTAAAATTTCTTCTAATTTTTCTAGTGCAATTAGAAGAGGAACAAATCATCTAGTCGTGGACTTGATTAGAAGTTTGAAGGAAGGAGTTTTTTGAAGATCGTTCGTCGGGATTCATCAAGAGCTAGATCCGCCTATACCGGATTAGTTGTAGCCAAGTGATTTTATTCACCAAAGGTATAAAATTTTAACGCCGTATGAATGTTTATTCATAAAATCATATAAGTGCTCAAACAAATATATTTTGATTGTCAAAATAAAATAAAAATTTTAAAACTTCCGCTGCGTTTGGGCATGTAAAAACCGAGATCCAACAGTGGTATCAAAGCCAAGATTTTTCTAAATAGTATGGTTTTGATATTGAATAATTTTTTTCTAACCACGCAAGAAAATTTTTCAGAAAATTGTAGCACCATTAAATTCTTTTTTTCAGAAAACAAAAAAAACATTTTTTTGGATCTGCCCGAAACTGTTCCGGGCAGATGCGCGGAGCGTCCGCACGCTGTGCGCCCTTCGCGCACAGAAGACCCGCCACTGCCCGACACTGCCCGATATCGGGCAGTGGGCGGGCAGTGCTGGCGGCTGCCCGGGAGTGTCTCGGGAAGCGTGGTGGATGATGGGCTTGAATTTTTTGGGCCTATGGTGCAATTTTCTGATTTTTCAAATTTTGGGTAAAATTGATATTTTTGAAAATTGGTTCAATTTTTCTTTTTGAAAATTAATTTTTGGAAAATTAATAATTTTTTGTAAAATAAATAATTAGAATATGATTTTAATTATTTATGGTAAAAATTAATTTTGCAAGAAATCAATTATTATTGATTTAATTTAAAATTAAATAAAAGTTTGTATTTAATTTATTAAATTCTTTAATAATTGTGGTGGTTATTGATAAAATTATTAGATATATGATTTATCAATTAATTAAATTTTTTTAATTAAATTGATATTAATATTTGATATTAAATGCATGAAGGATGATCGAGAGCATTGACCAATGTATTAGGTGTATGTTAAGATATTTTACTGTTTTATTCATTTTCTTAATATTTGATATTATTAAAGTGAGCCTGGTTTATGGCCCGTTCCCACCCCTATGAGATGTATTCCTTATGTGCAATGGCTATTTAAATGTAATTATTAGAATTAGTGGGAGATCAAGAATGGAAGATGGTGGGCCCGATGAACAAGTTGAAAACATGTAAAATATCGAAAGCTCTTGTAATAGTTGCATTTGCATCCCTGCATTTACCAAGGTTTTGGACCTGGATCTATGTATGGCTCACATAGATCTAATAGTGTTGGCGATCGATCATCCTTATTTGTTGTTGAATTTCATATTATGATATATGCGATATATAGTAGTATGTATGTATGTATGTATATTATTAAATAATATAGTTGCATGAATCCGGCAAACATACAAACTCGTAGCACGCGCTTTTTAAATTAAAATGATTAGACAATTTTAAAATTAAAATCCTTCATTTTGAATAAGATTTAAAATTTATATCAAACCGAAAAAGTAAAAATTAAAAGAGTTTAATTTTTCCTTGCCTTCCATCAACCGTGGCTGCATGTTGATCGCTACCTACGGACACTATCTGGCTCATATTATTGGGAGATCTCATGGCGACCGTCCACTATAATTTAATATTGATGGGTTGGTTTGACACGTGAAAATAAACGGCGTCATATTATTGGGTCCTTATTAAACGTGAGGCAAAACACACAGAGGTTGCATAGGGATGCTGTGGGGACCCGGACGCTAATCATGTTCTTAATCGTCATTGGGACTAATTAAACAACTATAATAAACAGGGTCTAAAATTTTTTTTTTAATACAAAGCGGAAACGTAATGTAAATCGATCTGAAATACATATTAAACATAAACATACAAATCTTGTATTGTCTATAATAATGCAACTAGGTCCAACTACATATCAGTGTTGAATCCTAATTTAATTCTGGGCGCGGATCTCCACGCTGTCTAGTCCAGCGTCGTTCTTTTCTTGACCCTGATCCTGTCCCACCTGTTGTCATGCACACATATAAACAAGACAACAGCCGGATAACTCCGGTGAGAATTATATTCTCAGTATAAACCATGTATACATGCAATCATATAATCAATGTAACAGCATATAAAAGATATTCATAACATGCATCCTAATCAAAACATAAATAAAGTATTCATCGCATGTATCATAATCCGAAACATAAATCAATATTAATCAATGAATTACTTTCCGCGATTCTTAGACTCAGACTCGACTCAGTCCTAATCTAGGGATCCCGATCAGAATAAGAACATACACCCACCTACACTCCCGATCGGGGTGGTGGTACGTTCTTATTCAAAGATTTTGGCCCTTTCCATATCGAACATCAGTAATAGAAGCAACTCCAATTCTATCCACTTCGATATGGCCAAACGTCCGATGTCCTGACCTATCTGTCAAAGACTATGGCACTTCCGCCATATTCTTATCCTGTGACAAGGTGCAATGTGTCAGTGACGATTCTATCACTATCAGGCACTTCTGTCACAAGACCAATCATTTAATACCTGCTATCTATATATCAATAGAACAAGCATATCAATTCATTCATTAATTGCAAATATCAATGCAATAAAATAAAGTATGTGATTTAGGGAAACTCGAGTCAAACCTCACTCGAGTTGTGCAATCCCAACTCAACATTAATTTATACCTTTATCTTCTCCGTTTGACGAAGACGAAGTCTCGAATTCAACTCTGTCCATATCCAATCTGGCAATGACAATATCGAATAGAGACAATATCAGTCTATAACTCAGTTCAAAACCTGTTCTGATCATTACTCAAATCCAAACACAATCTGATCAATATCAATAGACATACGGTACCACACTACAATCTCAATAAATACTGAATCTGATCAAATGTCAATCTGCTGATATTTCGACGGCATAATAATACAATCTCAATAACCCCGTCAATCTCAACATCACAGATATAATCCCAGAACTCATAATCGATATCGGTATAACTCAGAATCTCAACGATAATACAAATCTGATATCGAATCTCAATCAATTCAACTCCAAAAATCATAACAATTACATAAACAGTCTGTTCTTTAATCTGACTTCAAATATACGATGTCTACTGTATCAAAAACATCATATATGATTCATATTTGATTCTGACAATATCATAATTTCAAATCATGTCTAAACGTAACAAAACTTACGTCCAGTTGCACCCTGCGTTGATAGGAACACAATACTGAAGTCGGATTCAAAATCGGATAGACGGATCTTCCGTAACCTTCAAATTTCTAAAAGAAAAGGCGTAAGGATTTTCTACAGAGCTTTCCTCGATCGATTTCCTTGAAAATCTGAAGGAACAATTGCAATTCTTATATATATCAATGCATGCTCAAGAAAACGTGGCTCCATCTTCGAAATGCACGTCTCGCGCATATGCGCGACCACCGCTGGCGCATATGCGCGAGACCTTCGAGTCTCGGCGCTTGTGTTCTTGACAGCTCGCGCACATGCGCGCCCCATCGTCGCGCATATGCGCGAGACTTACTGTCGCGTGCACACCCACACTCGCGCATATGCGCGCCTCCATCCGGCGCATATGCGCCAACTCCTCTGGACTTTTTCTTTGGCTAACTGGACACCTTGCGCATATGCGCGCCTTCACTCCGCGCATATGCGCCCAATGTTCTGCCTACCTCGTGCATATGCGCCTGGCTGAGTCGTGCATATGCGCGAGGGCTCATCCTCGCACATATTTTACGTCTTTTCTTGTCTTTCCCGATCTAATCCTTTCCGTCTATAATTACCGAGATTAATCAATAAATCATTTAAGATTAATCTCAGATTACGGTAATAAAAATCTCGGGCCTTACAGATGCAATCGGATTCTATCTTTTAGAAATTATAATGGACTTATATTATTTGGGATTATAATTGGCTAATTGAACTCTACGTGCCCACTAAGGAAATACGATTTCCCTTTTTCATCAGAGGGTGGTGGAAATGTCAAAATAGTGGGAGGTAAATTTATAAAATAAAAATCCATATTTTATATCTTAGAATTATTTTAAAATTATCAGTAAACATTATCTGTTTTCATTTTCAGTATATTTACGATGTCTACTCGTAACCCGCTTTCAATCATTCTCGATCAAAACAAATTGATTGGCCATAACTATCATGATTGGTTTCGAAATTTAAAGATTGTTCTGAACTCCGAGAGGATTGCGTATATGCTTGATAAGAAGCCACCAAAGGAGGCAGCTCCTGATATCAGTAGGACTGAGCTAGCTAAACTTGAGAAATGGTGGGACCATGATCTTCAAGCTAAGAGCTACATGTTGGCTTCTATGTCGGATGAACTTCAGAGGAGGTTCGAGGAGGCGGTGAAAGCTGCTGACATTCACCTTCATCTGAAAGAATTGTATGTTGTACAAACTCGTTCAGAGAGACATGCTACTGCTAAAGAACTCATGACTACACGCTTGCGAGAGGGGACTTCGGTCCATGAGCATGGTGTTAGGATGATTGGGCTCATCGAGAAGTTGGTGGGACTCGACTTGGTTATGCCTAGTGAGCTCTCGACTGATATTCTATTACTGTCTTTGCTTGCCTCGTTGGATTGGTTTGTGGCTAATTTTAATATGAACAAGTTTGAGGCCAGCCTTGAAGAGTTGGTCAATATGCTCACTAATTATGAGGTCACAATTAAAAAAAAATCATGTTTTTCTGGTGGGTTCTTCGTATGGTACAAAAAAGAGAGCCCCAAATAAAGGCAAGAAGCGTTCTGCCCCTCTGAAGAAGAACAAGCCCAATAAGAAGCCATACAAGAAACCAAATCAGGGGCCCACAAAGCCTGACAAGTCAGAACAAGTCGGTTTTCACTGCAACGAACCTGGACATTGGAGGCGTAATTGCGATGAGTATCTTGCCGAGAAGCGTTCTGGCCTTGGTATGTTTTATATTGAAGTTAATGTTTCTATTAATTCTTCTTCTTGGGTATTGGATACCAGATCTCATCTATGTAATGATTTGTAGGTGATGGGAAGAAGCAAGGGGCTTAGAGATGGTGAGACCTTTATAAGACTAAGAAATGGAGCAAGAGTTGCTGCCACTGCCGTTGGAGACGTTACTTTAATTTTGGACAATAATTTTAAGTTGTTTTTGTGATACGTTTTATTTGTTCCTGAATTAGTTAAAAATATTATTTCTATTTCAATGCCTGATAGGGATGATTATTCTTGTGTTTTTGCTAAAGATGTTTGCAATTTATACAAGCATGAATGTTTGATTGGAACTGGAGAATTAACAAACGATCTCTATAACTTAAAATTAGAGGATATTCCTTTAAACAATGTCCAAACACATACAAGAACAACAACGAACAAAAAAAAAATAGAAAATCCAAATCCCGCACAAATATGGCACGCTAGACTCGATCATATTTCCCAAAGAAATATGCATAAGCTAGTGGGAGAAGGCATGTTTGACTTGTCAGACATAAATTCTCTACTTACTTGTGAGTCTTGTCTAAAAGAAAAAATGACTAAAACTCCATTCAATGGAAACGTTGAACGTGAGCATGGTTTACTTGATTTGATCCACACGGACGTTTGTGGCCCGCTAAGTGTTAGCACAAAATTTGGGCATTCCTACTTCATTACCTTTGCTGATGACCATTCGAGGTACGAATACGTTTATTTGATGAAATACAAATCTGAAGCATTTGAAAAGTTCAAAGAATTCAGATCTGAAGTAGAAAATCAGCTAGAAATAAGTATAAAAACACTTCGATCTGATCGAGGTGGAGAATACTTGGGTGCTGAATTTTTGGATTATCTAAAAGAGAATGAGATTCTCTCACAGTGGACTCTACCAGCAACACCACAATTGAATGGTGCTTCTGAATGTGGAAATCGAACCTTGATGGATATGGTTCGATCTATGAGGAGATTCACTGAATTGCCTACATCGTTTTGGGGCTTTGCGCTTGAAACTGCGACAATGTTGTTAAATAATGTCCATACTAAAGCAGTGGATAAAACTCCATATGAGATATGGATGGGAAAAACTACCAAATATTCTTATATGAGAATATGGGGATGTCTTGCTTACGTGAAGCAGACAGTGGGAGACAAATTGGATAGTAGATCCACTTTGTACTACTTTGTAGGATATGCAGATAATTATGTTGGATATTATTTCTATCACCCTAATGAAACAAAAGTGTTTGTTTCAAGAAATGCCACATTTTTTGGAAAAAGAATTTCTATTAGATAGAAAATTCAAGATGATAGAACTTAAAGAAATTCAAGATACTCCCTCAACTATAGAAGTTGAACCCATTTCCCAGCAACCAGTAGTTGAAGTACAAGCTCCTAGAAAGGTCTGATAGGGTTATTAGACTACCTGCAAGATATACGCTTCTTCATTAACAAAGCCATGATGAGCATTGTGTTGGATATGATCCAATGAATTTCAAAGAAGCAATATCTGATACTGATTCAACCAAATGGTTTGAAGCCATGCAGTCAGAAATGGACTCTAAGCATTCAAACCAAGTCTGGATATTATTGGATCCACCTGCGGGAATCGTTCCCATAGAATGCAAATGGATCTACAAAAGAAAGCTTGGGGCGGATGGGAAGGTAGTGACCTTCAAAGCAAGGCTGGTTGCAAAAGGTTATACTCAAAGGCAAGAAATTCACTATGAGGAAACTTTTTCACCAGTTGCTATGTTTAAATCCATTAGAATACTACTGGCCATAGCAGCATGGTATGACTATGAGATATGAAAAATAGATGTAAAGATTGCATTCCTCAATGGAGACATCAAAGAAGAAATTTATATGTCTCAACCTGAGGGATACACATCAGTAGGAAGTAAGCATAAGGTATACAAACTTCAGATATCAATATATGGTCTCAAGCAGGCATCAAGGAGTTGAAACCTCATATTTGATAGCACTATCAAAGAGTTTGGTTTTGCTAAGAATCCTGAGGAACCGTGCGTGTACAAGAAAGTTAGTGGGAGTGCAGTGACATTCCTAGTACTTTATGTTGATGATATTCTGCTCATTGGGAATGATGTATGATTATTGCAATCAACTAAAGTATGATTAGCAAGTAAATTCCCCATGAAAGACATGGGTGAAGCATCTTATATATTAGAAATACAAATCTATAGAGATAGATTAAAAAGGATTTTGGGGCTCACCCAAGCCACCTATATCGATACCATTATGAAACGATTCTCTATGGAAGAGTCCAAGAGAGGATACTTACCAATGTGTCATGGTGTTACTCTATCTAAAGCTATGTGTCCCAAAACTGATGAAGAGATAGAGATGATTACACGTATTCCGTATGCATCAGCCATTGGTAGTATCATGTATGGTATGATATCGACACGCCCTGATGTTGCTTATGCTTTAAGTGTTACAAGCAGATATCATGCGAACCCTAGTCCAATGCATTGGAAAGCAGTGAAAGATATTTTTAAGTACTTGAGAATGACTAAGAATTTGTCCATGGTTTATGGGGGTGGAGAATTGAAATTGGAAGGCTACACTGATTCAAGCTTCCAATGTGACGTAGATGATTCGAAATCGACCTCTGGTTTTGTATTCATGCTTAATGGTGCGGCTGTCTCTTGGAAAAGTTCCAAGCAAGAAACCATTGCGGATTCCACTAATGAAGCTGAATACATTGTTGCATCTGCTGCAGCCAAAAAGGCAGTTTGGATGAGGAATTTTGTCCAAAAGTTGGGCGTTATTCCTAATGGAGTTGATACAGTCCCGGGGTACTGTTACAACACTGGTGCCGTTGCGCAAGCAAAGGAACCAAGGTCTCATCAGCGATCCAAACATGTACTGAGGAAGTTCCACATCATCCGGGAGATTGTGGGAAGAGGAGATATATCAGTCGAAAGAGTCCCCTCTGCAGATAATGTTGTTGATCCACTTACAAAGCCCTTGCCAGGACTATTGTTTTAGAAGCATCGCGAAGCAATGAGATTAAAGTTTATAGGTAGTTGGCTCTAGGGCAAGTGGGAGATTGTTATAGTAGATGCCCTGCAAGCCAACTATTGACTAGGGATTTTATTGACTCAATTGTAATAAACAATCTTTATTTTAATATAATTCATTATTTCATGGTTTGTTATTTCTTTATCTGTATACTCATATGAACAACATAGATAAAGACCTTGATTATACTTTAATACAAATGAATCGTAATTCGATGTTGAAACTCATTTGTAAACACTGTATGATCTAAATTCGTTCCTAGTCGATTCAGCCGTCTAAAACATGGATAAAGGTCGCTTGAGCTCGAGAATAATATCTGTGATGTTGTGTACCGTGTTTCTTGGTAAGAGCATAAAGATGTCCAAACATGCAGATGCGTAGTCATATGATGATTATACCGAACAACCCTCCCTCGGACTTTTCAGGTGGTTATCATTCATCGAGAGGATAAGTATGTTGTTATGATTGTACACCATTTGTCCTTACGACTCGGGACAACAATGATGCTCTATATGCTAGGGCTGTGCTTTGACTCGTTTACCGGCTCCAGGAGAGTCATCAGGTGGCGAGGCTGGGTACATTTGCGACACATATAGGAGCCAGTGCATTGTAGTCGAGGATTCACCGCTCACATGCGGGTGTGGATATCCTATGTGATCTGATGAAATTATAGTGCGTGGAATATCTGGCCAGAGTATGAGATGGACGTTAGAGAAGGAGTTCTCCAACAGTACATACGATGCCACTATTTATATTTATCAAGAAGTTATTGAATTAAAATGCAACCTTCGGTTAACCAATGGTTGCAGATTCGATCGGGATATATAAGATGAAGGGACCGTACTGTACGTTAATCATAATCGACTGGTTCTTGCAGGCACTATCAGTGATACCTAGGAAATCATGGGGCGATGCTACTAGACGCTCTTACCATGGTTCGATGGGTTTAATCAGAAATATGATTTCTGACATTCTCATGATCAATTGTTGATACATAGAATGGGGCAGATAAGGGTAAGCCCACATAAAGGATTATGTCCTGAATCACAAGGAGTTGTGAACCCACAGCTCGCTGTATCCCTGAACCATTGAGGGTCACACAAGCACTGGATCGTTTGTTCCCGTTGAGAGAATAAATTCAAAGAGTTGAATTTATATTATGATATGGTAAATTCAAGAAGTTGAATTTATATAATTTGAGATTTTAATTTATTAAACTCAAAAGTTGATTTATTAAATATTAAATTTTTGGATGTGATAAATTTAAGGAGTTTAATTTATAATTTAAATATTAAATTCAAATGTTGAATTTATAATGTATTTAATTTATTAAGCTCAAAAGTTGAGTTTATTAAATATTAAATTAAATATAGTGGAAAATATGTTTAATGGGCTTGTAGGAGTACAAGTCCAACATACTTAAATAATTAAAGTTCTTAATAGACTTTGATTAATTAATTAAACTAGTTCGACTAGCTCAATTAATTAATCAAGCCCATTAATGTTAATTATGTGTATTAAGATCATGGCTTAAATATAAAAAAGAATAATCAAGCCATAACCCTAGCCTCCACATCTTGGAATTTTCGAAATTCCTTCTCCTCCAACTCTAAAAATTTCGGCAATTCCTCCTTAGGAAAAATTAAAGTTTGAACCGTCTCTCAAACTTTGATGTCCAACGTAAAATATCTTCTAATTTTTCTAGTGCAAATTAGAAGAAGAACAAATCATCTAGTCGTGGACCTGATTAGAAGTTTGAAGGAAGGAGTATTTTGAATATCGTTCGTAGGGATTCATCAAGAGCTAGATCCGCCTATACCGGATTAGTTGGAGTCAAGTGATTTAATTCACCAAAGATATACAATTTTAACGCCCTATGAATGTTTATTCATAAAATCATACAAGTGCTCAAATAAATATATTTTGATTGTCAAAATAAAATAAATATTTTAAAATTTCCGCTGCGTTTGGGCATATAAAAACCGAGATCCAACATTTAGTCCAGTACGGATGAATCTAATCCAATTCGATAATATATTTAAAATTTAATTAGTACTTTGTTCTAGAAATAACTTATTTATGTACATGATGGAAAACAGTACGAGAATTTAATACTCTAGCAAGTATATGAGAAGTCATATTCACTTGTTACTTAACAAACTAAACTTTGTAATGTAATTCTTTTGACAATTAGGAGCGACAATCTGGGTTTTAATCCGGGTGGTTCAATTTTTTTTAAAAAATATTATATGTAAATTTTGTATAATTTTGGAATAATATGATATTAGCTCGAGTATATCAATTTAAAATATTAAAAGATTCTAGAGTTAATTCTAGTCCGAGCAGAGCCATATTTCTGGCTCCGCCACTGAACACTTGTTATACAATATTTTGGTATTTGAAACACACGTAAAATGGTTCAATAATGCATCTTAAAAACAGTAGAACTAATAAATAAATGCGATAAATAAACGTACACAAATTTGCATATGAATGTTCGTAGATTAATAACCCATATATATCACTCATTCTTCATTTAAGGAATGATTCACTAGAAATATTTGATCTATAAAACTGATTTTACAAATTCATTTCAAATTAAGAATTATCTTTTGTCTAATTGAAACTCCTAGCACACTCTCGATTGTACATCGCAACCTAACAATTTGCATAATGTTTAATTTCTCTCAAGTCAAGGCCACAAACACAATCTTTAATATTTTTTTGTGAAGATTCACTAATCTAAACTTTGAAACTCAACTCTCATGTATATGTGTGAGTGATTGTGTGTGAAGATTTAATATATTACAGTGTGTGTATCTCTGAAATGTATCCTCACACTTGGACTTGCTCTCAGTCTAGCTAATTTATTCATGTAAGCTGTTTATGTCATTTCCGCCATGCTGGACGCCTTTCCCGAGTCTGGCTGATTTTGAGGTTCGTTGTTAGATAGGCTCATCAGCTAGACTGATCATTCAGTTGGGCTCGTCAGTAAGACTAAACCAAATTGATGAGATCTGAAAAATCAGTCTTGCAGATTTCAATATGTGCAGAACTAGTAGTTTATTATTATTTATCAGCATCTTAAACTCCGATCCAAACTTCAAATTGTGTATATGATTTTTAGATCATTGTATTAGCTTTATAACACATACTGAATTGTTCTATTTGGATAACCGATTTGCTCAGGATGACCAAAATACCTCAATTGCTCATGCACAACTGATTATGTTTTTGTTGCAATCAGTTTGGTCTTTTAACCATCAGTTTGTCTAGATAACATTCTATTTAGCTCAAATGACGTGCAATATGACTTGTCCCAAATTGAGTTTTATGTTCTCAAGTTTTGACGTCTGGTCATTTGCATCAACGATATGTTAGATATTATCGAAATACTACAGCTCGCCAGATTTTCAATTTGACTAAATTCGAGTTTCAGTTTTCACATTTGAGTAATGTGTTAGAAACACAATAACATGTTTTGTTATCATTAAAATCAAAATTCCTAGAATTTCAAAACCAAACATATACAAAAATTTGATATTTTTTTTAATTTTGTTACACATTAATTTTAACTTGAACGGATTCTTAAATTAAATTTTATGATTATAATATTGAATGTGAAAATGATTATCTAAAAGTAGCAATATCAATAGATATGATCGCAATCTTATGTCGTGATCGACTAGCTAGCTCATACATTGTAGTCAACCATATGTTCATTCTTTTGACAAAACTAGCTCAGCATTATATTCAGTATTTTGTCTTCGATGCGGAAAATCCGCCCTTTTTTAAAATTAAAAATTATCGAGCTATCGCACAATATATTAAATAGTAAGTCTTTCATAAGACGGTCTCACGGATCTTTATTTATGAGACGGATCAATCATGTCCATATTTACAATAAAAATTAATATATTTGACATAAAAAATAATACTTTTTCGTGGGCGATCCATATAGAATATATGTTTCACAAAATTGACCCATGAGACCGTCTCACAAGAGTTTTTGTGTATATTAAATAAAGAGGAACAATAAAATTTTCAAAATTTTGGGATACCAAAAATAATATATATCATTAGATAAATTTGAAACAAGAGATCGACATAGTAAAAATCAATCTTTTAAAAAATTTATAATATACTTAATGAATGATAATGCAATTAATTTGTTGAAGTTTTATTATTTATATACCGTCGTAATTGAGTTTTAGTTTGTTATCTTCAAATTTTGATAATTTTAGTCTTTTTTTTTTGCAATTTTATCTTTTTTAAATGGGAGTGCTGATGAAGTTCATCACAAACCAGTGCTACATCGATGCCACTTGAAAATAATTATAATTTCAAAAAAAAAAATTAGCGTAATAAAATTGAAATTTGACGATATATATGATAAAATTAACAGTAAAGAAAAAACCAAAACTACAATTTTTCCTAATGAAAATATCATCTTTTCCAAACAACAGTATATAAATGTTAAACCACAACTAAGTCGATCAATCTCGTCAAATGTATACTACAATATTTATCTTGTATTTTACCCTAATAAATATGATACAAAAGAATATGATATTAATTAAACTTGTATGTGCTCCTTAAAGAAATACTATAGAAACAAATATATAATATTAAATACTATAAATGTTAAAAGGTTCTCTTCTAATTCATTTCATTTCATTTCAAACTGTGGAATACAAACTGAACCCTAATTGAAGATCTAAAGATTCACCATCACTAAGTTTCTTTGAACTAGGACAAGAGGAAGGCCAAATCTTCATCTTCTTCGACCCGTTCGTAGGTTTCGGAATAAAAGTACGAATATTTTGTCGAGACGACGATCGGTCTACTAGTCGAGACGAGTTGTTCCAACTCCATCTTTCATAATCAATAATATTGATATCATCATAATCGCAAGGACAAAAACTTATTTGCTGTTTATCATCGGGTGCGGATTCGGGTAAAGCGCGACACGAGGGATCATAAAGCCATGTCGAGTCATTCGAATTATGCTTGCTATTAGGAGTGATTTTATTATTGTAAAAGGGTTGAATATAATAATTGATGCTGGCCTTTGTTGCTTGAAGTTGAAGCCTCTTTTTCCTCATTCTTTCCTTCTTATGAGCATTTTGATGCCCCCCTAATGCTTGGGAGTTTCCAAAAACCTTTGCACAATATTGGCACTCCAACTTCTTGTCCTCCGGCTCGAGCACTCCGGTCGAGGTTTTGTCCGAACCCAATTTCTCGGTCACCGAAGAGGACATCGCCGACGACGAATTCGTGCTCTCGTGACCTTCGGTACTAAACCCTTTCTCCCTCCTCATCTCACGACCATGTCCGGTTTCAAGCTCGAACCCGAATAGTCTAAGCTTGCAAGATTTTAAATTGGATTCTTCAAAGATAGACATATTTTTCTATGGAGAAGATGTCTTTATTCAATTGATGCACCTATAATGTTCTATCCCGTCTTCCTTATATAGCAAAAGTTATTTGTATTTGACTGTGCATGTCAAGCACTAATTAAGAATTTTATAATTACATTGGTCAATATTAAAATAATAATTAAAGGAAAATTGTCTCTTGAAAAGTATTATTTAATTTTTTTTTATTAATATAATTAATGTTGTAGAGATATCATAAACTTTTTTTATTGCCAAAGTGATTTAGCGTGTGTTTACATAAATTAAAACGAGATTATGATGCCACTTGGGCAGTTAAATATACACATATTCTTTGGTTAAAAAAGTAGAAAGAAAATGTAATATTATATTAACGGAAATTAACAAAAGTCAAAAGAAAAGATTGGGGATGTAATCACCTGGAAGGAAGGCAATCTCCATAGCTGCGCAACAAATCTACTACTGTAGTTAAAAATTATTTGAAAAATGTGGCTTTAATTTAGTGGATTCACGTATTATTGTCGACTCACGTTTATCACTTAGATAGTTGTCAAATCGTGTCATAAATTATTCGATAAAAATATTTTGAAACTTTTTTAATATAATTTTTTTGATTATGATTAATAAACGAGTGTTTTTCCAAAGCCATAAAAGATTTAGTTAAAAATATTGATTATGTTGGAGAGAAAATTGTGCTTTTTGTTTTGTATATTTGATTTACCTTGTAATTTTGGTTATTTATGTTGTTAAATTTTAGTCTTACTCTCGTATCTTTCAATTTTGGCAATTACAAGCTTTTTTCATCTTGAGTGTTGATGTGATATTACATACTATACTACCATATTGGTGTCACGTTAGTGTTGCGTAGGTGCCGCCAGCATCGTACATCATGTAATATTGAAAAAATGACTAAAATTGTAAAATAAAAAAGTGAACTAAGACGAAAAATTTGACTACATAGATGATTAAATCACAAAAAGATAAATATACATGACAAAAAATAGATCAAGACAAGAGTCAATAGACCAAGTCTTTTGAAAAAAATTATCTCTGCTAAAGAAGTACGTTGTTCATATATATAACACTTAGACTACTGTATATTTTAAAATATTGTTCAATTACCATATCTCACAACTTTTGATCGACCCTACATAAAAAGTCTATTTTAGGAGGTAAGATTTGTATTATTCAGCACTTCAAAATGAAATTTCTAGGTAATCATCTAAAATCTCTCCACTCACAATTTTTAAAAGTTTTAACTTGACCAACTTTTTGGTATACATTTAAAAAAAAAAAACCCAAGTGTGAAAGATGTTAGATAACTATTGAGTGACAGATCTTGGCATATCTTCTTAGAGAGCAAGCTAAACCTTATTTTAATATTCCCACAAGCATATGTTTTAGGTGAATTAATACATCATTTAACATTAATAAAAGTGTTTATGTTTGACAGTTGTTAGAATTTGGTCTCGTAAAATTCTAGAAAACCCTAATATAAAATAGTTTTGCTTTATTCCAATATTGTCTCTTATAATATTTTCAATCGAGGGCTCCATTTTATTCTTCGAGAGTGTTGTAATTTTTTTTAATATAAAAATTACATATATGGTCTGATATATTTCGTATAACCTAATAATAATTGACATAAATGTAGAGCATATATCATGCCCACAATTAATTGTATTCGCGACACCGGATAAATCGTTCAGGCTCAGTTGGCCTACTTTCGTCCTATAAATAAAATTAGTGACAGCGCACACGCGTTACATTTTATAATAACTTCCAGTAACACAGGATTTTGAGGGTTGAGTTTAATCTATCCCAAGAGTGGATCAAATAGTTCTCACTACTTTTTTTTAATGTAAAGTCAAATGTAAATATCACGTATTTAGATCAATGATGATCATCAAATCTGAAACGAGAATAATATACTGATAGAATAAATTTATCTGATGTTTCGTATTTTTGTTGATGACAAACTACTCATTGCCGGGTAAGACGACGTCTTGCTTCTTGTTTAGTTATTGATTAGGCAATCCTGCTAGACAAGAGCTGCCTGCTGATCTAGCTTGTTGTATGTTTAAAGACTTGTTGTAAGTCTAGCTGTGGGATATTCAAGACAGCTGAAAAAGATGTTGAATGTTGTGATGCACTTGCTAGCTGAACTATCTTAAGTCATCCAGCTAGTCTATCCCAAGCTTATAGAATATATCATCAAGGAGTCTTATCAGCTATCAGGTTGTTGCCACTACAACAAAAATGGCTTTTCGCAGCGCGCAAATTCGTTTTCCGCAACGCACATTGTACGCTGCAAAGTTCAAAGCTGTTGAAAGTTCAAGATTATCCGCGGCGTACATGTGCGCGCTGTTAATCTTCTTATCCGCGGCGTGCACATGCACGCCGCTAATACTATTATCCGCAGCGTGCAATGTATGCCGTTAATAATCAGTGCAAAATCTAATTTTAGCGACGGTTTTAAAATTGCCGTCGATAAACCGTCGCTAAATTTATAGGCGACAGTTTTTAAACGGTCGCTAAGTTTAGCGACGGTTTTAAAACTGTCGATACATTTAGCGACGGGATTTCATAATCCGTCGCTAATCTTTTCGTTAAAATAAAAAAAAATTTACTTTTATAATTTAATAAAATTTTTAAAAAAACTTACAATCTAATAACAATACTCGTGATTTTTAATAATACTTACAAAGTAAGTAAAAATCGAAACAAAAAAGTACACTAAATCGAAATTAAAATCCTAAAATCAAAACTAAAATCTTAAAATCGTGAGAAAAATTCTGAGTGTTGTGAAGAAATGGGAAGGAAATGCGGATATTTATAGACTATTAACGACGTTTGTATTTAAACCGTCGCTATTAGCGACGGTTTTATAATAAACTGTCGCCGATGTAAAAATTTGCGACGGGTATAAGAAAACTGTCGCTAAATATAGCGACGATTAATGCTTAATTGTCGCTAAATTTGGCGACGGTTATTTTAAACCGTTGCTAGTTTTAAATCGACGACGGTTTAGTAAAAACCGTCGCTAATAGCGACGGTATAAAAACTACCGTCGCTAAATTTAAATCGGCGACGGTTAAATAAACCGTCGCTAAATGATGGCGCACCCATTTTCCACGGCGTGCTTATATATGCACGCCGTTAAAAAAAATTATTTTTTTTAAAAAAAATGATTTACTATTAACAGCGCACATAAACATGCACGCCGTTAATAATATTATTAACAGCGTGCCTTTATTGTGCGCTGCGAAAATTGCATAAGTTATTAACAGCTCACATATAACTGCACGCTGCGGATATTACTATCCGCAGCGTGCTTTTAATGCACGCTGTTAATACTGTCAAGTGCAATAATATTAACAGCGCACATATGGATGCACGCCGTTAAAAGTAATATTCGCAGCTTGCTTTTAATGCACGCTGTTGATGGCGTGCTGCGAAAAATCATTTTTCTTGTAGTGTGCCTATTATCATTATCAGTCATCTGCATTGATTGTATATCAGTCAGATTATTCAGATTTTAATCGACGATGTCCTCAAACAAAGACAAATTAGAGTCCATCGCAGTCTTTAATCTCTCATTGATCAGGATTAAATAGTCGTTCATTGTTGATTTTGGTTAGTATCCAAAAGATTTTATTGTCACATTCTATATTTACAAACAATACAAGGACGCATTGTATTTTTTGCATAATTTTCGGCTGATAATATAAAAGATGATTGTTTTAAATAATAATAAATAACATTGGAAATGTCGTGTATTTAGTAAGGATAAAGTCATTCGACATCGAAAACCATTGACAATATCGAATCTATGCATTTAGAATTTTTTTAATACAAAAATAATATTTATAATTTCTATAATTAATGAATAATTTATTTTTATATTTAGAATTTTAATCATATATATGTTTTTATATGAAAAAATATTTTCCATTAATGTAAATTTATATAAATATTATCAAATTAAAATATATAAAGAAATACCCTATAACACATGCATATATCTATATATATTAGTTAAATCTAAAATACAATTATATAGTACAATAAATTAAATAATATAACATAAAAAATTTCATATAAAAATATACTAGTTAACAATAAAATTATTATATGACATGGATGTTTTATACTATATATAATATTTAATTACAAAATATATAACATGCTCGCCGGTAAGATCAATTGGGGAATAAACATTGAGCTACAATAACTTTATTTTTGAGATATTGAACACCTAAAAATTAAATCAAGTTTGGTTTTAAAACCAAGTGGAAGATACTCAAAATAATCCATCGTAAAAATCGATTAAATATTTTGAAAAATATTTAAAATATGTACAAGTTGAATGAGTAAAAACGTTTTGGTTAAAACATTTTATCAAATACTATGTATGTAACATTTTTATATTTGAATAACACATAAAATTTTTCAACAATGTATCTAAAAAACAATAATAGTAATTAAATGCAATAAGTTATAAATAAACACAAATTTGTTTATATATGTTTGGAGATTAACAACTCATATGCTAACCTTTTTTCTACCTAGAAAGATATCGCTAGAAGATTTTAATTTATCAATTTTTTGTACAAACTCATTTCAACTTAGTACTTATTTATTGTCTGATTGAAACTCTTAGCATACTCGATTGTAGGTCGTAACTTCACAATCTACATAATGTTTAATTTCTTCCATGACAATACTACAAATACAATCTTTAATATCTTTGTATGAAGATTCACTCATCTAAACATCGAAACTTAACTCTCATGTATATGTGTGCAAGATTATGGATTTTTAAAGTATATGTATTTATCAAATGTAACCTCACACTAAGACTTGCTTTCATTCTAGCTAATTTTTTTTCATGTATGTTACCCATGCTTTGAATCTCTTTCAAATCTCGTATTTGATATTCAATATATTGTATTTATAGCGTCCAATAATGAAGTAGACGTTAGATAAAAAGAATATGACAGTTGATTGTGTACGTATTCTGACATTATTATAGTAAAATTCTTATTTCTGGTCATTTTTTGAAATTGAGCTGACCTGACCTGAGCTGTTTTGATTAGCTTGAGTTGTTGGTTTGATCTTTGTTCCAAGTGATATGTTTTTTCTTTTGATTATAATTATTGATTCATCGATTTCTAGGCAAAATGATAAACATAAAAGTTGTAACTCTTTTTCTTTGTTTTTCATGAAATTAAGGATCACTCGATTCCAAGTTTTTATGAGAGAGATATGCTTGACTGATCAGACTATCCGCAATTTGGAATTTATTTTCCATTTAGTATAGAACCACCAAATTAATCGTGGTTTATTAGCCTCTTCCGACCCGATTCAGACGTTGACTCGTGAAAATTTGTAGATCATTCTCTTAGCTTAGTATCACATACTAAATCGTTCCATCTGAATAACCAAGTTCAGAGACATGACCAAAATACTAGAACTAGTCAGACTAAGCTTATTGTTGTTTTGGTTTTTCGTCGGCTCGATCTCGCAACTAATATTTAGCATAGATAACATTTGAACCAACTGAGCTGTTGTGAAATATGACTCGTGGAAAATCGAGTTTTATAGTAGTACTTTTGGCGATGGTCATTTGCATCATCGAGCTACGTGCAGGCGCCCAGTTGTGTTATCTTTTTATTTTTTTTTAAAAAAAAAACTTTTTTAGTATTTTTTTAACAGAATTACAACCCACGCTCAGAAGTCATTATCTACGCCCAATTCTTTCCAGCTACCACACCTTACGCTGAGAAGGAAAAAAAAAACACAACCCACGCTCAGAAGCTTCAATTGAGCGCAAAATTGGAGATCTCAGCCGTGCTCTTTCCGATATGTCATATGATTACGAAATTCCAAGAAAATTTTTGGTTTCTATATTTCTAGATTTACTCCCAGTTTCTAGATTTCTTCGATTTCGGATTTTTTGTGCGTGAATGGCAAAAAAAAAAAATTTTCTTCTTTCGAATATTGGTCACGGAAAATGTGGATTTTGAAGCCTATGATATATATGGTGTGAAATTCGATTTAAGGTGCAATTAGTGCGTGAAATGACAAAAAATTCGATTTCGGATTTTTTGTGCGTGGATGGCAAAAAAAAAAAATCTTCTTTCGAATATTGGCCACGGAAAATGTGGATTTTGAAGCCTATGATATATATGGTGTGAAATTCTATTTAAAGTGCAATTTGAAGCCTCTGCTTGTTGCAATTATTAGTGAAATTTGAGTTAGAATTATACATATTTGATGGATTTGTTGTGTGACTACATATGTTTACCGTTACTTAGGTGTGCAATCCATTGCTTGGATTGCAATATTATACATTTCGAAAAATTAAATGGTAAGAATTCTATTGTCCCATGCAATTCTTTTTTACGTGTGATTACATGCTTGGATTGAAATATTATACATGTTTTAATTCCAACTCATTTTGCTATGCACAGGACCAGAATCATTGTTATACTTGTTTTGTTGAGTTTTGACAATGGTGAGTTATAAATTATTAATTGTTTTTAGTTATAATATTTTGTGTCTGTGTGTTGAAATAGTTTGTGAATTTTTGTATATTTTAGGGGAAAACATATGTTGTCTTTGTTGGACGTGAACCAGGTATTTATGATACGTGGGGAGAAGCATCTTCTAAAGTTACAGGACATAAGGGTGCTGTCCACCAGTCTTTCAAAAATAGAGATGATGCAGAAAGAGCTTATGACGCATTTATGGTAAAACAAGATGCAGGCACTTCTTTCAACTCTAGTGCAAATAAAAGTTCAAGTTCACCTACATCTTCAAGTTCAAATACAAGGGGAAAAGTTTCGCAGACTGAACAAATAAAGAAGTTGCAAGGGATAGAACAGAACTTGGATGAGATGAAGAAGAATTTGGAAGCGATTGTTGAGAATTTGAAATCTCTAAAAATTAGTGACCATGATTAAATATGTTGTTGGAAGTTGTTACCTTTGTTGAATTGGAAAATACATTATCAAGTTTTAGAACATTTTCTACGTACTTGTAGCAGCACTAAGCAGCATAGGATAAATGGGTAAGACCAAAGACATGTTGGTATGTGGTGTTTATATTTAAGAATGATTTTGCAAAATGTTTGTGAATTGTGGAATTTGTGTACTTGTGAATTGTGAAATTATGGAATTTGTGTGCTTGTGAATTGTGGAATTTGTGTACTCTGAAGCAAAATGAAAGTAGCTACTCTTTACAGTAGCTTGCAATTGGCAAACACAAAAGTTTACAGAGTAGCTACTCTCATTCACACATTACACATTTACTCAATTAGCACAAAGTAGTTGGGCTCATTCACACATTATAAAATGATAACAAAGTAGCTACTCTCATTCACACATTACAAAAGCAGAAACTCAATACTAACCTAACTCATTTACTCAATTGGCAAAATGGTAAAATTATATTCTGGAGATTAAAATGTACAAGACTAGTGTGCTACAAGCAGCGAGCAGTCATCAAATGCGGCAAACACAAAAGTTTACAAAGCAATAGTTAAAAAAATTCAGTAGCACAACATTCCAGCAATGTTTTTTGTAAGAAATCAGCAGATCACAACATTCCAGCAATCCAGCTCAATCAGCCCCATTCATGCAGCAGCAATATCTTATTATTAAAGGAATATGAACACAACTTATTATTATAAGAAATCAGCAGAGCACTATCTTATTATTATTCAAGGAATATGAACACAACTTCACAATGTTTTTCCAACAAAATATGTAATTAAAGTTTAACTTTAATATAGCACAAACCATTTTAGCAGAGCACTATCTTATCAAAATTTAGCACCAAACAAGCACCAGCAGCAGAAACATAAATACATACAGATTAATTCCAGTATCGAAGCCCATTCTAGTTGTCCACATGTTTTTACAACTTGTAAATATGAAGACGATGATGAGTGAAATATTATTAAAGAAACAAAATTTAAATGCATAAAATAATTTATGTATTTGAGTTACCATCTATTGATCCAAAATCTTCTTCATCTGAGTTCTCATCTGAGTTATAATTATTTATAGTTTACCTGATAAACGAACTTTGTCAACCGTACTAATATTAAAAAAATTATTAACTTTGTTAAAAATTAATCAACACATACATGTCTTTCAAATTTGGACAGTTGCGTTTGTCATGTGACACACCTCGACGCCCGCATCCACGACACTGTCTGCCACTTGATGTTGACTTCTCCTTCGATGATTTTAGTCTCTTTCCACGTCCTTTTGTTCTTATTTCTGACAGATCAATGATACCAATGGCTCCATCCATGGTTCTCCTACTTTGAATTCCACTGCTTAATGTTCTATTAATATTCATCTCCTTTATTTTGCTATCAGTAGAATCAAACTGTTCAGCCAAGAAGTTTGTCCCCTCATCACTGAAAGATGCAACATCAATTAAAGCTGAAGCTTTACAAGATAACCTCATATGTCTAGACATCAAACACCTTTCTGGATCGTCGACCACATTTTGCTCAGCCATAGTATATATTACGCCAATCTTTGCATCTTTTGTCCACCGTTTGAGTATATACTTATCAGGTAAGTGGAACACTTGGTTGATACGAAAAAATGCTAACATATGCCTGCACGGAATACCCTCAAATTGAAATTTCATGCAACTACAAGATATATCGTCTCTTTGTATGTCATGCGTAAGCAGCCTATGTTCGGCAGAAGAAGAACCTTGAAAATTAATGACATTGTAAACCCCAAACTCAATTCTGATAGATGCTTGTTGGACATAATAACCATGACTCAGACTAATTTCATTTTGAAACTCCAACAATTTGTTTTTCGTGTATACATTCACCATTTGCAATTCCATTGGCCAGTTCGATTTAAGCTTTGGCCGCTCGTTCATATCAGTATGATCTGCAACTAACTCATTGTGTCTTTGGTGTCGAAGTGCCTTATTGAAACGAATTATAAAATCCATCAATGAGTTCTTGCTACAGACGTACCTTTTGAAAAATGCATGTGAACTTTCAGATCTCTGACTGCTTGACATTCTTGCAGAAAATACATGGTTGAAATAAGCCGGCACCCACTTATGTCGCAACTCATACATCAATGACAGCCAATCATTTTCTACCAAGTTAGCACAATTCATAACCTCTTCCCATGATCTCTCAAATTCAGTAGATGTCGTAGAATGTACAATGACATTTTTTATGCTTTGATAGTGGTCACGGAAAGTGCCGGGTTCAATTTATCTGGGAATTTGTTTAGAATGTGCCACAAACAATATCGATGTATTGTTTTAGGGAAAACTTCAGCTATGGCTTTCGTCAAAGCAGGATCCTGGTCAGTTATGATCAAGTTTGGTGCACCTTTAGGCATGGCTTCTAGAAACTTATTAAGCAACCAAACAAAAGAATCAGTTTTCTCATCACTCAAAAATCCACAACAAAAAACAATGGTCTGATGATGATGATTAACTCCTACAAATGGTGCGAAAATCATCCCATATTTGTTGGTGTTATACGTTGTATCAAACACTACTACATCACCAAATGCAGTGTATGCCCTCCATGATACAGGATCCGCCCAAAAACACCGAATAAATCTATTGTCTGAATCAGTCTCGTAATCAAAAAATAAAGTTGAACTCTTGTCTTTCTCAGAAAGAAAGAAATCAATCAATGTTTCGGCATCAATACCCTTGTGCTCATCCCTAAGCGTTTTCTCATAGTTTCTTATATCCCTTTCTGTGCAACCTACATGTTCAGGCCCTCCAGACTCTATTTCAAACAATTGCATTGGTTGACAAATAGGTACATTCGCTTTTGCAAACTGTTGACTCAGTGCTTTCTTTGCTGCAGAAACAGTACGATGTGAGCTTAACAAATGCACCTTCGAAGGAGTTGATAGTGGATGATTATGACTTTCCATGAAGGTACTAACAACCCAACTAAGACCAGTTTGTTCCTTCACAACTGAAATCTTTGACTTACATCCAGTTCTAATCTCACCACGAGCTCTTTCCTTTATTGGTTCATCATTTTTTGATTGTTTACTCCATCTGATTGCATCTGTATGTCCTTCTTTAAAGAATACAAATTTTTTCCAGATAACTTCTTTTGTTTTTTTTTACTTTTTTTGCTATTGCTCATTCTTGCACTAAAACTAGATTCTCGTGCATATTGGTTGTAGAATGAAAACGCCTCCTCTAAAGATTCGAATTTCATCCTTATTTTTGGCTTTTGATTGTCTCCAACTTGAGGATTGTATGACAGTTCATCGCCGCTGTTTTCTTCCATTCTATAAATATGAAAATAACAAAATTAAAATTGCTACAGATACTACTTATTGCACAGAGGCACAAACAATAAATTGAATCGGGTAGTCCCTTGCAGTAGTCATACCAACCCTTTCAAAAAAATATTACAAAAATCTTATTCCTGCAATACCTTTAATTTTTTTTTACTTGTGAAACAGTTATTTATTTTCCATTTTCATTTTTCCTGATTAAATTCAATACGTATAGCTCACAGCTTGCTAGCAAGAGACGTAACTATATGCATATTCAAAACTATTTGCTCCACCTATTTTCGTGTTAGAATAAATGCGAAAGTTAAATTCTTAAATATTTCTTTTAACTATACAATCTGGGAGTAAATTTAGAAATATAGAAACCAAAAATTTTCTTGGAATTTCGTAATCATATGACATACCGGAAAGAGCACGGCCGAGATCTCCAATTTTACGATCAATTGAAGCTTCTGAGCGTGGGTTGTGTTTCTTTTTTTCCTTCTCAGCGTGAGGTGTGGTAGCTGGAAAGAATTGGACGTAGATAATGGCTTCTGAGCGTGGGTTGTGATTTTGTTAAATAAATAAATAAAATTGTTTTTTTTAAAAAAAAATAAACTAAAAAGATAACACAACTGGGCGCCAGCTGTGCAGGCGCCCAAGAATACCCTTCACCCAGGGTGTGCAGGGT
>NC_133323.1:8092391-8165336 GCF_012295235.1 Primulina huaijiensis | reverse complement strand
TATATATATATAAACACTTGGTTGAAGCATGGACTTATAAAGTTGAAGCAGGTAACCAGATCTGCAGAATTAGACAAAAACACAAGTTATAGTAATTAAAATGCAAGGATTTGGCAACAAAAGAAAGGAAAAAAACTCGATCGTATCAGAGAGAAAACACGAAAATCGCTGAAAAAATGAAGGGAAGGGGGAGTATATATAGCCAACTAGTAAAAACTGTCGCAAATTAGAATCGGAATTTCAAAATTCAAATTGGAGACGGAATTTAATTAAAAAATTCTGTCGCAATTAGTGACAGTGTAAGGTCCAAAATTAAGAAAACGTAATCCAACTGCATGCGAATCTAGGAAACATGAAAAATGAGTAATTAACTTATTTTAATTGCTAATTGATTATGTGACGTGCATGCTTGTATATTAAATATGATTTTATTATCATCATGCATAAAATTGTATTTTTAAGGAATATTCAAGTTGCGATCGAGGAACGGAGACCTAGGGCTGGAAAACGTAAAATGTTTTATTAAATAATTATTTTTAATTGTTTAAAATATGGTTGATGGTTTTTCATATTTTTGAAAATAAAGGGTTTTGAGGTGATTTTATACGCTGGGACATAAAATTTATCGGTGTTGGTTTTTCAATAAAAATGCGAACGTTTTGGCAACACGGCTAATAAATTTACAAATTTATTTAAACAAAAACTTTGTTAATATTTTATTAAATCTTAATTAAGACTAACGATCTTAATTATTGGCTTAATAGACCTAAGCCTAATTAACAATTTAATTAACTATTTAAATTATTAACCACCTAAAACCCTACCCTCAAAGTCACGTCTCTCTCTCCCAAAATTCAGAAAACTCCCCTCAAAAAGCACACAACACACACACACACACCACAAAGAGAAGGGATTTTCGAAAGGTTCAAAGGGAAGCAAGCCAAGGTTTCGCTCCGTTCTTCATCGTCAACGGTTTTTCGTGCGTATAAAACGCAAAAGCACGCTATACATCTCCTTTTTCACATCTATCACATCATATTACTTGTGTAAATCGTGTTTGCATGGAAAAGAGGATGGCCTTATTTTATTTTCGTTTTTATGCTTTATCATGTCAAAAACTCATGAAATTTTAGTGTAAAACTTGTTAAAATATTGCATGATGGGGCTGCCATGACAGGGTACCAAGGAGTGACGTTTTTCTACGAGTGTTATGGTCCTAGATTACACACAAGCACCCTGCCACACGAAGAACAAAGCTAGAAACTGAAATCATGCACTTGTTGATCTTAGGGCTCGGTTAAGGAGGGAGCATGGGGTGTGGCTTGGCTGGGCTAGCCAGAGTCATGTATGAGTCAAGGGAAGGGTCCTCAGGGCTGGGAAGGAGTCCTAGCAACCTAGGACTCCAACCCGTGAGCCCATAGTTGCGCGCAGGTAGTGAAACGACGTGCAGGGGAAGGCTCGGCCAAGGAGGGGCTTCGGGCTGGGCAGGAGTGAGTCGTTAGAGTCCTAGGAGGGTGCTTGAGAGGCTGGTTCAGGGGCTGGGCTCGCTGGTTAGATCCTAGACGCGTCAACTTGTGTCCTTGTCGAAGTGGGGGTCTCGACCGAGAGTTGCAGCTGGGATTGTAGCTAACGGTTGGGACTAGGATCAGGTGCTTGGGGTCACGTGGGTCCTAGAGGGTCCATATAAGGGTTAGGAAGGGGATGACTCGAGATGGCTCGGGCTTGGCTCGATAGAATTCCAAGATGGCTCAAAGGTGATCAAGGGGTTCGAATTAGGGTCTGTAAAAGATTAAAATAAATCGAAACGCGGCTCACCGGGGTCGAGTCGTGGTTCTTAAGGGCTAAAATAATATAAAAATACTAAGTTTTAAATTTAAGAATTTTATATTAAAGTTTGGGATTTTTTCGAGATTAAAACGCTTTCAAAACTTCTAATTACGAATTAATTAAAAAGCCTTGCTTTTAAGCTAAATAAAATCATGGGAATTTTAATTTAGGCTACAATAATTATTTGGGACATGTTATAGTCAATGAATTCAATAAAAGTCAAAATCGAGGAATTTTACGTCTAGGGATAAAACAATCTTTTTACACATAAAATTAGTAAACGTCATGGCAGTGCTCTAAATATTGTTTTTATGGTATTGTGATTATTTTTAAATTTTTATGAAATGTTCATGATTAAATAATGATTTTTAAATGTCTATTTGATTTTTATGATGTAAGGAAGACATTTAAAAGACATGTTGCATGCTTGATTTCAAAAACAAAATTATATGCATGATTTTTATAAAGTGATGAGAATATAAACGTTGAAAGAAGTGAAGTAATTGTGACTAATTCGATAATGTTGGAGATATCGTGATGGTGACGGTCCCAGTGGGAGCTCGACGATCGTATTTCCATTATTACGAATATGAGGGTATGAGGTAACGGTAAGAATATGAATATCGTGAGGAGAAAAGGCCCCAAAAGGAGCTCATTTATGGGAAAAAGCCCCAGAGGGAGCCCCGACGATCGTATTTCTATTCGATGAAGATAGGCCAGGGCCCAGTTGACCGTGAGAGTATTGCTGGTGTCCCCCGCCGCCCAGTACTGCGGTTTCATGTAGATAGATCCATCGACTTTTGAGGTTTGAGGAAAGTCACAATTAACGATCTGAATTCAACAAAGGAAAGGGAAAAGAAAAAATGTTTATGATCATGTTAAAGGTTTTTATGTCATGTTGAGGAAAAGGAAAGGTTAAAGTTTATGTTTGCATGTCATGAAAATGTTATTTTTACGTAAAAGTATTTTCACTGTTGCATGTGGTTTTATACGTATTACTTGTTATAAAGATTATGGTGTGTTGAGTCTTTAGACTCACTAGGTGTGATGGATGCAGGTAATGATGATGTTAATATTACTGGGGTCCTTGATGGTTGATTTTGCTGGACTGTCGGTGCACACAACCCGAAGACTAGTGCTTCTACTTTTTCCGCATTTTAGATTTATGATTTATGATTTACGTTAAAGATTTTAAGACTATTTATTTATGCTTTTGAGAGATTTTTGAGAGGTTTAGTATGAGCTATACTTTTCAGATTTATTGTTTTTTTAGGTTTGATGAAACATGCGACAATTTCATTTTTATGACTATTTCACTTGATTTTTAAAATACTAGTTGGTTGATGTTTTCTTTTAAGGGGTAAAATATTAGGTAAATGTACTTGGCCGAAAATTTAGTGTCAAAAAAAAATTTTCAAATACTTTTTAAGCAATAAAAAAGGCAGACGTTTCAGACAGAATTTATAAAATTTTCGTCACTATATAATTATTTGCGACACTTCAAATATTTTGTTGTTATCATAGCTACAAAATAAACAAATCGTCGCTAAAATAGCGACGGTTTAGGTTAATTCGTCACTATTTACCACGATTTTTAAAAAAAATATGTTAATTTTTTCATGATTTTACAAAAAAACCATCGCTAAATAAGTATTTTTTTTTAGTGTGAGCATAAACAGTGAGTGTATTTTTTTTAAAAAAAAATTTAACAAAAAACGAGAGATTTTATTTAATTAACTTTTTTATTTGAATGTCTTAACTATTTTTTTCCATAGAGAAATTTAAACCACACAATAAATAAAGTTAATTATAGTTTATCCTCGTTTCATACATCATATGCATGTGAAGATATTAAAATCTAATAAATAGTGCAAAAAAAAAAAAACAATTAGCACGTGAAAATTGAACGAATGTCCTGTTCACGAAAGGATAGAATTATGGTCGCTGGTCATAAATTAGTTCTAGATTTTAAAAAATCAAACGAATGTCTCTAATTATGATATTTTTAAAAATCATGATTACTTTTAGCGAGTATATATTTACAATTAAAAAGTTGAACGAATGTCTCTAATTATGATTATTTTTAACGAGTTGATATTTACATTTTATGTTTTATTATCTACATTTAATTTTATGTGTAGAATATATGTCAAATAGTACTTAATGACTCTCAAATGAAAATTAAAATTTTATCCTAGCCTAAAATGGTGTAATTAAGATGGCTCCATTAACTTCAAACTAAGAACTTGTGACACACGTGTAATATAAAACATAAATATTATATATTGCGTATATTTATTTCTCAAATTTAATTATGATATTTATAAAATTAAATATGACATGACATTTAGAAAAATAATTTTCAAAAATTATGAAATATGAAAATTTAACAACATTTTATGATATGAAATAAAAATATAAACAAATAATAATTTAATAAATAAATGCATATCACGTAGATTCTTGTATGAGACAACAACAAATAACAAACACATAACTCTATTAAAAACTAACACAAATCTAACTTAAATCAGTCCTCTTAAGCTCACATATGGGCTGTGGCCTCAACTCCTCGATTTTGCCGCTATTAAAACTAGCAAAGTCGCCTCAGAATTCAAAAATGATCACTGCACTTGCAAAGTTGAACCCAAATAATGAAGAAGAATTTCAATTTAAAAAAATCCGACATATGTACGAATATTACAACAATAGGAAAAATAATAGCTATCTCCACAAAAAAAAAATTAGTAAAAAATATATTTTAAAAAATCAAACAAATAATAAAGAAAATAATCCAACAACAATAAAAAGGAACCCCGCGATCCGACAACGAATGACCCGAATTGGAATCCCTATCCTGTCGCGGAGTCAAAATAGGGCCCGACCCATTGTAGTTCGGGTTCGACCCGTATAGCTCTTGGATGCCCGTAATATCATCGTTTGCTAGCTCCACTTTCCTCACACCCGATGGAATACTCGGGTACATTATCGCTTCTTCTACCGAGCTGTGACCCAACCCGAGTAAATGCCCGATCTCGTGAACCGCCACCGATTCGAGGTCCACCGCCGACAGCGGGGCGGCGTTGATGAAGTCTCCGTCGATCACCCAGTTCTCGTCGTTGTCCAGATGCAGCCTCCCAACCGTCGGCGCGAACGCGTGCGCCAGCGTTCCCAGGACCCCGTCGAACGGCTCTCCGTCGCCGTGGTCGCCGCTGAAGAACCCGATCTTGATGTCCGCCTGCCGGAACGATGTGATCTGCGTGAAAGTCAGCGTGGTCACCTCCGACCACCGGTCGAACGCGCGTGTGAACAGGCTCTGGACGTTCGGCGGCACCTGATTCTCCGGAGAGAAGGCGTACGTGAGCTCACTCTTGCTGGCCGGCCAGCGGGGTCGGTTGGGGAAGAACGAGTAATGGGCAATCGTGTGGATCGTAGAATTTGTGCTTGGTGGTTTCCCGAAACGCATTGTGGAAGTCCCGTTGACCATATCGGGGTTGCCGCATCGGGGCTGCACGATGTACTTCAAAGTCGGCGCATCTATCACTCCGGTGGTGTCGAGGTTGAAGTTGAGCTGGTAGATTTTGACGGCGGACTCGAAGGGGTCGTCGAATTCGTCGGAGAAATCCGCGTAAGAAGAATTAAGGTACCCGAAATACTGGAAGTATTTCTTGAGCTTAGCTAACCCATCGACTTTCATCCCATGTCCGCAGCCCACAAGATTGTTAAACGCCTCCCAACCTGTGCCATTGGGGATCAACGATGCCGGGATTGACGTTATATTGGGGAAGAAATGTGCCGAAATCGGAGCTGGATTGACTAAAAAGATTAGCAGAGAGATTATCAGCAACGGGAACTTCATCCTCCTGGCGAGTGACAGAGAACGGATGCAATAAAATGGAGATGATCGAGTTTTCAAGATAAATATGGTACGGAGGACGGCAGATTAATGGTGCTGATATAATCGTGTGAAAGAGAAGAAAGACTGAGTCTATTTGAAAATTCAACATGTATTATTAAATGATTCCCCCCAACACCATTTCCTTCCTGGTTCTCTCATTTCTAACATTTTATTTAATTATTATTGCCTGAAACTTATAAATTTTTCAAAATATCTCACAAGCTCTAAAAATAAATTTGTTAAAAATATTCAATATTCAACATTAAATCTTATAGATATCACATTTTATAATCAATATATAATACTACAATTTGAACACAATGAGCCGAGTGTCAATACCCGAGTTAACATTTTGAAAAATTAATATTGACAAAATATTGGGATCAAGCCATACAAAATTGTCAATTTAATTGGATATAAGTCTCGCATTGTTTTATTTTAATTAATATTAAATCCCACTAGATCAAGATTTTAAACTCCATTTATATTCCCATCTCTGATCTTCCATTCAATTCAATTTTATAATTAGTCAGACTGCTAGCGAATTATTTCCAGAATAATGTAACCAAGAAATTAAATTAATTTGGTATTCTGGCGTGATCAATAAATGGAACGTGATAAAATTTTTATTTTTATTTTTTGGGTTAAGAATGAAAAAGATTAGTTTTCTAGCGAAAAGTTTGATATTTACGGGGTTTGTTCAGATCGAATTACAGTTTAAAAAGTGATGAACATGACCAATTCTTGATCGGTTCTGACTAGTTGGACAGTAAAAACGGTTTTCAGACTAGGTTTGAACCGGACTCGTAGTGGTTTTCAGTCAAATCGGCAAGTCCAGTCCGATTTTTAAAGCAATTTTATTATTATTAAAGTATTTATTTAAAATTTGAAATAATGATAGATAAATAATAACATCTTTAATTTTGATAAATATTATTTATGATTAAATGATAATTCCCAATTTTATCATTTCATCATTATAATTTGAATATTAAATTTAACTTATGATTATATATGAAAATATTATTTCAAAATTTTATATTAGTTTTCATTATATTTGTTTGATGTTCCTTAATTTTCCTAAAATATAATTGTTTAATTCAAAATAAATAGATACATAATATTTTTATAAAGTACTTAATATTTAATAATAGTGCATTATATCAAACATAACACCATGAGTTTTTAGTAATATAGTGCCCATATTAATCCCCCGCCACACCATGCAGAAGAACTGCAAAACCAACCGGAGAACAATGATCAAGAATTCACCTTTGAAATCTGAATCCAGCAAAAATCACTTGCCAACGACAAATTCAGGAATGGCGACAAATTCGAGGACCCCTTCTGCACCGACTGGCTCGACCAAGTACATGCGCTTCAAGCTCGAGGATCAGTATACCCCCGCTCGTCGGCCGATCTTTCTTCTTGCGATGGTGCGACGTACTCTGCGAGGGGGCGGTTATGGGTTATGAAACACGCTATTGCCCGCATAGAGATTGCAATGCTCTGATTTTAAAAGAGTGTGGTGGGAACTTGGGGCGGTCGACATGCCCGAACTGCAAGGGGTGGTCGGTTTGATTAATAAAAAAAAAAAGTTTTGTCACCAAACTTAATTAGGTCCTATATGACCAGAACAGTGAATTCAAATAAACGCTTGACAGAAGTTCGATTCTCTAATCCAACATCTTCTTAAGCGATATTGTCCTGACTAACTTATTTTGCAGGTCGATATTGATATTGCGTTAACAATATAAGAAATATATATTTGAAAAAACATAATATATATACGTACGCTATATATGTAATAATCGAGGATCCCAAGTGAAATATAATAGCTACGACTGAAACCAAATAATCCTAGAAGTATCCAGAGAAGTTAAATTGAGCCAATAAGGAATATTAATTGATTATATTTTATTTTTGAGAGAAGAAATAATTTTTTTGGCAAGGATTTTTCTGGACGTTTTCAAAATTTTTGTTTGGACTTTGCAGCGTAATCTGTTTGACAAACTCAACGCAAATTGTACAATCAATTCATATAAAATTGTAATTTTGGTCCTCCACATTCATCTTTTTATGATTTTGGTCATCTAGCTATGTTGTCAATTTTCAGTTTTAAGATGTTATATTTAATATAAAAATTTCAGAAAATATGAGATCAAAATCGTAAATAGTTGAATGAGAATTTGAGAAGGATGGTGGCACTGGAGGGAGTAGATGCATGTGAAGTAATATGATATCATTTTACTTCACGTTATAATTGAAGTCGTATCCAAGAAATTAGCGAAGTCTTTGGCCGGTTCAATGAGAGAAAACCGGTCCGAAATTCTTCAAACTTTTTGTTTGGAATTTGCAGCGTAATCAGTTTGACAAACTCAACTAGATGACATATATTTTTGTTTCTGAAGCTCAAATATTATAAAATCAATTAAGGTACTGAGTTTTCAAAATTTGATTTTGATGCACTAACTTTCATTTTTATTTACTTCGATCATATCGCTGACTTACATCAGGCAAGCCAACAATTTCCGATGTTACTTTATTATTTTAATGTTATGTTAGCATTTAGGCAAAACATGACTGAACTTTTTAAATTTACCAAAACCAATATTTGAAAACTTAATGAGTCAAAATCCAAAACTGGACAAGTTAGTAAAAATAAAATATTTTCCCCTCTATTAATGTAAAATTATCCTGTTTACAATGAGCTAAATGCCAATGAATATTGCTCAAACATTTTGAAAAATATTAATATTGACAACATTTTGGGACCAATCATCATCAAATACAAAATTGTCAACTTTATTGTACTTAAGTTTGGTATTGTTTAAATGTATCTAATTGATCAATATTAATTAATTTCGACAAGGTCAAGAATTTAGACTTATTCATCTGTACTATATATTAAGCCACAATTCTTTATAGTTATGACCATTTATTCCAAAGTAATGTTACTATTCTATTACCTTCACTAGTAAATAATTTTAAAAAAAATCAGAATGTATTTAATTGATGGTATATGGATGCAACTTGTGCATAAGGTTGACAAAATCCTCTGCTATATTTGATGTTCTATATCGTGTTAAACTTTACTCAAACATGATCTGTTTGCACAATTATTAAAAATTAAACGTACTAAACACAATGGATGAATAAAATTCAATTAATCATTGATAAAACATCCGATTCATCTATTTTTAAAAAAGAAATCTATGCTGTCTCAATTACAATAAATGACTAAAACAGTATATTGATTATTTTTTAATTTTAAAAAATAGATAAATCAAATATTTTATCAATGATTAATTGCATTTTGTTTATCCATGGTGTTTAGTGATTTTAATTTTTAATAATTTTTACAAACATGACTTGTTTGAGCAAAGTGTAGAACAATTTGGAGCACCAATTGTAGCAGAGAATTTCGTCTAGTGCAGAGGGCACTGATTTTTATTGTAAGTTAGACCGATAGCCAAATTATTTCAAGAACTAAATAACCAAGAGAAGTGAAAGGTTTTGTGTTTTAATTTTTTAAAACACAATACGTTTGATATTGATTGTTGATTATCATGCTTATAGGAATTATCAATATTGGGAATTTTCAATGAGAAATTGTTTAGAGACCAACTCATCCAAATGTCATTGGTTCATACATGTGCACTCATGTTGAGCCTAAATTCTTTGTTTTGAGAATTTAAAAATGACAAAATGTCGATTTTAGTCTTATATATATATATATTGTGTTGTGTTATTTTTAGTCTTATATATTTTTTTTTGTGACATTTTTAGTCTTATATCTTTTGTTGAATCAATTATGGTCTTGTAACTATGCCACGACGATCAATTTTGGTCATTCTTCTCAAAATCATGTAACTAAATAACTGTATCATAATTAATTTTATAATTATTTGGTTTAAAAAATTTCTCGTTACATGTATATTCAACAATGTAATTATAAAAATTTAACAATGATATTATTCATTTAATTATGCAACTTTTAGAGAAGAAAAGACTAAAATATTTCATCATCAAAACATAGTTACAATATCATAATTGATTCAACGAAAGACATATAATTGAAAAGGTTACATATAAGACTAAAATTGATATTTTACCTTTACATACAATACGATAGTATGGAGATCAGCATAGAGCTCTATGCTGCATGAAAATCCCAAAAGTACGAGTCAACAGCATATCGATATCACAACCACTTCTGTATATATATATATATATTACTTTAAAAAAAATTAAATTTATCAATATCACAAGAGGACGGCATTGCCTTGTTGACCAATTCTTTGGCGGCCGATGCATAAGGTTTGGTAATATACACAATCGTGTGTTGGCATATTTAGGTCATATAAGGTTATATGATGTTCTACAATGTGAGTTTCATATATATTATAATTATCTTACTATTGTTCTTGTTGAACGATGATGTCATTAGACATATAAATTTCACTTTAAATATGACGAGGCTACAATCACTTTATAAGATGTTTTCGTTATTTGGGATCTAAAATTGATGGGAAGCCGGTAACTGGAGTAGATTATTGACATAAAGTTACCGAATGTCAACATATATGTCTCGATTTGCTGGTATGTGAACATATACCATCACATTTTAAAGGAAGTTGCTTGTTTATTATATCTTTACATGTTCATTGTGAATTCATCGTTATTGATAATGAAAGATTGAAAGTTGATGTCATTAAATAAAGTCGATGTGTGGCATTGATGATAATCGGAGAAACAATGTTTCCATGTTATAAAGGGGGGTCACTTAGGCTTTTGTTTTTGCAACTATTTCGGGATATGTGCAATTTTAGCTTTTCTATATTGCGAGTTATGCAATGCAACCCACATAAGAAAATCTAATATAGCTAGGTGTTTAATCCTGCGGGTACATATAATATATATTGATTATTTAAAAGATTTTTTAGTTTATTTTTAAATTTTATTTATTATTATTGACAAATATGGGCCGGGAGCATGATTAAATTTGTTAACCCTGATAGACAAGGTATATTTCTGCTTGGGCATGTTGGTAACCACGAAATAATTTTATTTGCTCCCTATGTGCATGATAATATTTGAAAATTGATGTCGTAACATAATTTTTTTTTAAAATATTCGAATA
Source organism: Primulina huaijiensis (assembly GCF_012295235.1). Lineage (NCBI taxonomy): Eukaryota > Viridiplantae > Streptophyta > Magnoliopsida > Lamiales > Gesneriaceae > Primulina > Primulina huaijiensis. Next base: position 8,154,468 of record NC_133323.1, on the reverse strand, counting down.
TATAGTCATATTTTTCATGTGTAAGAGAACATCAATTTTGTCTATGAACCCAATTGAAAAAATTGAAAATTTAGAATAAAATGTTTAAATTTTTAGAAAGAAAATAATGTGAAACTGGAAAATAGAGATGTAAAATTTATAAAACTGATATTTCGGTATCCCTCTTGTATCAAGGAGACTGCATGCGTACATCAGACTATAGCCTAATTTAGGATGCAATTAGATCAAAGATCAGCTCTTGGACCAGACGACGCTCACTATCATATTCATGGGAAATTGAATTGATTAGATCAGATATATCATTCAAGGGGTGTAATGCTTCTGGTTATCTATTCTACCACTCAGTACTTCAAATATAGTTGATTATGTTTTGTAAACCCAAAGAAGATGGTGGCATAGGACTTGAGAACCTTTTGGCTTGGAGTAATGCATTGATTGCAAAATTTTTGTAGAACATCTACACACATATATAAATAGAGTTTTTGTCATATTTGTAAATTTTTCGCAAAAAAAAAAGTGTTATAAAAAGAAATATTTATCATTATTAATCCATTCACATACCGTGTTAAATATTTGAAATAAATAAAAAATAAATATGTAATTAAATGTGAAGTCTTTTCATTTATATTTTAAAATTCAAATTTAAATTTGATATATCTTGAAAATATAAAATATATTTAAATGTTTGCATTTATTATACAATTTCATTTAATTTTGATTATGGTTCTAAGCTTAGTTTTACTTTTATTGTTAGATCCCTTAGTTTTAGTGATGACAAACAATAACTTAGTGTATTTTATCAAGCTACCATTTGCTATGTATTACAGGCGCTCAACTGCTTCAGTGTCTTTTCAACCGTTCTAGCAATACGAAGCTACTCGGCCGTATCTTGCGCATCATCTTGTGGAAAAATACTCATTCGCTCATTGTATCCAAGAATATCTATAAACAATCGAGTCAACACATCTTATAAGGGTTTTACCTACTTTTTCAGAAACGTTGGTAGACTGACCAAACCCAACAAACAAGATATCAGAAGATCAAAACGCTTTCCACAAAAGTCTATGTTCAGAACTAGTTACTTTGTGCTGTCAGTAGTCATTTTCTGGCACATTTTGTGTATATCTATCAGGCATTAAATTAACGATACGATGAAGCAAGAAAGGACGACAACAACAATGCCTTTGCACTAATGATTGTTTAATGAGCTATAGTCGAACGTTGAATGGAAAAAAATACATAAAGTAATATATATAGAAAATGTCAAAGAAGAGAAAAAAGACAGACGATTCAAGGTTGCATTCTTAAAAAGATTTTTGAGAAGTTTCTAGACAGTTTAAGTCGAAGGATTTATCATCTTATTTCTATATTAATTGTTAAAATGCGTGTCTCAACTGTTGTAAGAAGTTACTAGGAGTTTCAATTTTGAGAGTTGATAAGTCCTAAAGTTGAAGCGGGTTGTTACAAGTTTTGTAAAACTAAAATCTTCTAGTGAAATCTTTCCACAAGTGGAAGAAAGAGTGATGTAAGAGATCGAGTCTCCAAACATTTATAAACATCACTTGTATTATTTCCTTACTGCATTTAGTTATCTTATTAAATTGCCATATTTGTGTATAAATTAGTCATAAGATTCATTAGACCGTTTTAACACAATTTGTGGTCTGACTGTTTCTTAAGAAATTGGTAAAATATGGTCTTAATATTAAACAACATCAAGACCGGTCGTACTATTTGACATAGTTTAAAAGAATTTTTTTTTAAAAAGTTTATTCACACCTTTAAACTCTAACCTTATTCTAACATTTATATATTTATCTCTCACTACTTTCTATCATATTAAATAAAATATAATTTTTTTTATATAATATTACGTATTCCAACTTTTTAAAAGAGCATCATCGTGAATTTTTTTATAAATTGATTGTCTGTAAATTACTATTATTATTATTATTATTATTATTATTATTATTATTATTATTATTATTATTATTATGTATCTTAATAAAAAATTTAATATAAATATTTTTAAAAAAAATTCAGAAAAATAAATTTTTAATCAAAATTTATTCATTTAAACAATAAAATTTTGAACTTTTGAAAAATATTTATTCATTGTTTAAAATTTTGATAAAAAAAATAATATATGATCTGTTAAATATTTTTGTTGGAACATTTCACGTTCGCAATCTTGATTTTATATTAACAAAACTTATTATTTTTGTTTCTAACAAATTTATCTAGTGCACAGAAAGTTGAAACTGATCAGATCCAAAATTGATCACGAAGCTAAAAGTGAAGTTTTCAAGACGCAAACTGCAAGCGCCAACTAATTGCCAGAACTGAACTAGTCCAACCGATATATTTAAGAACAGTTCAACTTATTGTCCAGCTGATAGGTGGTTCAAAAGTAGACCTTCAGAAGCCCGACCAGCTGATGAAAAGGTCAACTGATGAAGAACTCAGCTGAACAAAAGAACTGATACAGTGAAATCAGTACGAACTAATTTCACCAGACCAGTTCAGAGAACCAGTTCACCAGACCAGTTCAGAGCATCAGCTGTAACTGATCTGTTCGCATGTCACGACAAGACTATTTAATGGAATCCAGCTAAGCTCGAATATACAAGCTAATTCACAGACGGATGTACAATACTGGACGTTAAAAATCTTCCAGAACATTTATCAGAATAACAAGACATGTCCTAAGGAAGCACATGCAAATACAAATGCAACATACATTATTATTGAGTCTTCGGTCAGCTAAGCGCCTATAAATTCCAGATCAAAGACCATTGAAGGCAAGTAGTGGAACTACAAACTCAATACCAGTGTGTGAAGAAACCTGAGGGCACGCTCATTACATATCAGCTTACTAGAAGCAGTTAGCCCAGTTGTGTGAGAACTCCTTCGTGTTGTATTGATTATATCAGTTCTCACACACTCACACACAATCACTCACATATACAGAGAGTTGAGCTTATTGTTTAGTTGAGCGAGTCTTCACACAAGGACGTAAAACAATTTGTTTATAGTTTTGGCATAAAGATGGTAAACATTATGCAGATTGTAAGGTGTTGCCTGCAATCTTAAGTGCTAGGAGTTCTAGTTGGGTGCAGCCCTTCTGGAGTGGGTTTGTACAAGGTGTTGTATAAATCAAAGTCTTCTAGTGGATCCTACTCCAGGTGGTAGAAAGGTGACGTAGGGAGCAGTTGAAGTTTCCAAAAATCCATAAACATATCTTGTGTCTTTAACTGTTTAACTATTATTTTAAAACTGATTTGATCAGTTCAGCTGATAATCAGTTCAGGTCTTCCCATAACTGAACTGATACAAGCCCGAACTGATCCTTCTTATTTCAGTTATTCAGTTTAAACACAAGCTAAAAGCTTTAAGCCGTTCAGTTTTCTCAACGAATGATTATTTCGAGTATCTTCCGCTTAGTTTGAAAACCAAACTCGATATAATTTATCGGTGTATTCATTCTTAGAACGCAATCTATTGCAGCTTATGGAAAATATTGTGTTTGAACCACATTCAAGGGTGTCAAAACCGACCCTTCAATTTTTTTTAATGACAATTTCATTCAACCAAATAAAAAAATATTTATCCTCATTTGAACGTTACGTCAAATGACATAGATAATTTTATATAATATTTTTTTATAATAATATTTAAAATTTAAATATATTCATTATATTATATCAATAATTATGCAAACACTAATACTTGCTAATATAATAATTAATCACATAAAATAATATTTTATGCATTTTAGGAGTGAAATATTAGTCTATAGGAAGAAGGATAACCTCTGGGTGAAATAGGTTAACGAGATTCATATACTCTTTGGTAGTTTTTGGGAATGAAGTTGGAATAAGGATGAGTCACTTTTGATTAAATATATATTGAGGATCTGAGATGTTCTTATATCAGCCAAGAGTGCGGCGATCTTGCTGGAGAGTTGGTTAAGCTGTGATGGTGGCCTCGCTAGAGCTTACGATTTCTTTGTCCAGAAAGAGGGGCGTTATCCATGGAAACCTCTCATTTGGAAACCATGCATTCTGCCCAGCCATCGATTTGCCATGTGGTTGTTTGAACATGGCAAGTTCCTTATTAGAGATAGACAATACTACATTGAGAACAAGATTTGCGTGTCGTGTAATGAACGTGAAGAATCTGTGCTCATCTCTTCTTTGCCTGTGATGTCTCGAAGAAAATTTAGAAGGGTATTAGGGAATGGCTTGGAATGCGCAAGATCATGGGTTCTGCAACCTCAATTTTGAAAACATTTCGAGATGTTTTTAGAGGTAATTCTGCACTGTCCAAGATGGGATGTACTGCCTAAGCAGTGTGTGTATCTACAACATTTCGAACGCAGCAATCGAACACTCTTTGAAGATGACTTGCCTTGTACCGAGAGCATTATTAGGAAAGTCAAGATTTTTACCCTACCATGTACACCTAGTTATTTGAATATAAGCTCTTGATTGTATGAGCTTTTGCTTCTGTATTGCATGGATATGACTATCCTATCTTGTTCCTAGCACCATGGGTGGTTATAGTTGGCCTCCCGGTTGAACTTTTCTTGGTTGGATGTTCGTTATCGTCTGGATATGTCGAGTATACTGGTACAAAACTCTTTTTACCTTCTTTTTGATGGATGCTAATTTCATAAATAAATAAAAAAGAAAAAGAAATACATGGCAAACGTTTAACATACCGAACACAGAATGTAACAGCGGCTTTTCTATTTGAGCCACTTTTAACTCGAAATTGCTTTCACCTATATTTTCGACAATTTACAAAGCTATACCTTGACATACATTCCTAAAGGATTTTGTGACAAGAAAAACGATAAGTAACCTAGACTAGTTGAAAAGATTCGTATTACCATTTCCCTCTGTCTGAAAGCGGGAGTCTTCAACTACACTGGAACACAAGTCCACATACCCATCATTTAAACACCAAAAAGGTCAAATGTATGGGTTTTGTGTATATATATATATATATCACATCCCAAAGAGAAAGCAATTAGAATAGCAAGGAAGAAACAGCGCGCTTCCTTCCACTTGAAGAGGCTGCCTGAATGGATTTAGCTGAATCTGCAGAAGAAAAAATACGACTCGATTTCATATGAAGTTTGGAGATGTCCGAATGCAGAATATTTGGAGCAAAAAATGTAAAGAAACAAACAGGGATTTTTGGAGCTCTGCCGGTGGCAGAGGTTATGCAACGAGCTGCCAAATGAGAAGCCTCTTCACAGTAATCAGAAAAAACAGCTGGAACTTTGATCTCCTTGATTAGATTCTAAATTAGATACAGAGATGGTCAAAACACACAAATTGGTTCTAGACAACAACTAGTACACATAAAATGCTTATACGCTATCCCACTGAGGGGCAAATCCAAAAGTTTAGTCGAGATAGTCAGGGTTTGGAGCTAATTTATATTTCCCTTCAAGGGGTTTTTTTCTTCGCGGTTGGGTGGGGGGAGGAGGGAATTCGTAACTCACAAGAGTTGGCAACCAGCTCATGTAGGCAGCAATACCAGCGTTTGGGGCAATGATTATATGAGGAAATGAATCCTACCAATCAAACCAACCTAATCAGATATGAACATAGTGAAAACAAGGAATACACCTTTCAAAGAGTGGGATAACCTTCACCAATTCTTCGAAATGGTCATGGTAACAACCAGCGTGAAGCTGTAATGTAATTGCTTGCGAATTGTGTGATGTTATGCCCTTGCTATCTTTTTCGATGGGACATTTGCATTGACAATCTATCAGATCACATTCAGCATAGGAGTAAAGATCAACTTTTTCACCATCCCTACAATACAAATATATGAAAAGTTTTAAATTTGAAAATGTTAAATTGTGTTGAAATTAGAGTTAGAAAGCAAAACAACCGCACAAACACCTAACCTATGATGCGGAATTTCGGGACCAACTAAGTCTAAATGCACCTTTACTCCTGGAAAGAGTGCACGCAATTCTCCAAACACCGCCAATTGAAGCAACTCTTTTTCTGGCCCTTCAAGGTTTTTTCACAAATAAAAACATGAAGTCAATACCAACAATTATTATGTGACTTTAAATATCGTATGAAAGTTTCATACACAGGGGGATGATATTTAAAATATAATTATCTAATTTTGTTTGTAACTAGAAATTAAAGTTGGGATCTTTAATTTAAAATTTCTAGCATGGTTCATTACATGCTGAATGAAACCATCCTTTCCAGACTGGTAACCATGAGATTCTTTTAAGTTGTAATGAAAGTGCTTTATATAATTTGATTATATAGGACAAAAGCACGACTAATTTTGAATCTATATTAATTTCCGCCATCTTATAGAATAATCAATATTAATCAATGATAAAAATATACAAGTCAATCTCAATTCTGAATAATCAATCGACTCTTATTTGTTACATTGTATCTTTTGACATAGTAATGACGCAAATACAGTTAGTGTCAATTTTTTTGGTAATTTGGATAAACAATAAAATTAATTGCTAGGAATATTAATATACAAGATGAATACCATTCCATTCCTACGCAGAGAAGTCAGATAAATGGTTAAGTGTTAGATTCAGTACTTGAATAATAAGCACGCTTAATTGATGATTAGATTAATAAGACTTAAAGAAAAAGATATTATTAAGAGTCGAAATTACCTATCTTTAATTATGAACATATATATGTTTTAATTCTCAACACTTGATAAAAGAGAAATATACTTTCATGATTTGATTTTTAAGAATTCTAAATTTGTAAAATTTCCATATTTTGTATATTCAATATGCATATCATATAAATACATTAATTATATCAATAATAATAATTCACTCCCTCTTTCTAGGGAGGTGATGTGGAAGGGATAATTCTATCCCTTTTACCATTTTTATATATATATAATTATATATGCATATAATCATATCTCATTTTATTTCCTATATAATCCATATATATATATATATAGCATTTATGTACATATATTAATCATATCAATAACACTTCACCTCCCTGTTTTACGGAGGTGGTTGACGTGTGATGTCTCCTCCGCAATTCAGTCTCTCGTGTCCTTTTTTTATATATGCACGTATATATCATATTCATTATAATATCAACAATCACTTCTCTGTTTGAGGGAGGTGACTAACTTGATTTATGGAGGCGATTAGATCTCTTTCAGAATGCCGTCGCTTTTCTTTTAGTTTAAATATTTATCCTATAAACATTTAAAAGGAAAGCAATTTATACTATTAAGACAAGTTATCAGGCGGAATGAAAATGTTACGTGAGAGACATCATAAAATAATATTTATATCTTAAATAAAGAACCAAAAGACCTCACAAATGCTCTCCCCGATAGAATAGGCAAATTATTCTAATTGGTTAGGCAGAACCAAATGTTTCATTATTTGGTATTTCATCCATAAGGGTGTACGATATATCTACTCTGTGATTCCAAATCATACGTAATTTCCAAGTTCCATAGTAGAAATAACTATTATAATATGCAACCAGTAGATAATTCAAGAGCATAATCTGCACGTCAGAAAATAAAGATTATATATGGCGTACCACTAGCTACAGTAATTGTGAATGTAATTTGTACAGAAGCACAGAAATGAATTCACTGTTTTCTTAGGCGACAGGAAATAGTCAAATGCACTTAACATGTTTCAGATGGTATTATTCATCCAAAGATCTTAATATATAAGTTGAGGCAGAACTTCGGCTCTAGAATGGCTAGTTTCAGGGACCAAGGTGGCTTAAATGCTAAAATATATTGCGAGTCTGTCAAAGGAATTAAAACTCACCAAAAGCTAAAAGGGGAAATTTAAAAATGCACAAATCCATGTCAAACAAAACCATGTTGAATTTGCAAAGACAGATACCTAAGTAATGTATGCGCAGTTCATTGCTGGTTTCAGAATTCATGCTTTCAAGAGCAACAAGTTGAAGAGCCCAATATATTGTGAGTGGCTGAAACAAGTGAAATCACAAGAGAAAGCACTTATAGTCCACAATCAATAAAATAAATTCACAAAGAGATGCAGGGATGCATAATCGAGAGATAAAGCCACCAATCTCCACATGTTCAGACTCTAGAGGTTGAGACCAGTCAGGGAAATTCCGTACTTATTGGAGAACTTAACAGGCATTAAACCAATGAATCGACGGGAGGTCGCATACATTCATTTCTTACAAGTGTTGCATGTGTAAGTAACAATCATAATGACCAATTAAAAATGCATAAAATCTAATTTTGGTCAGGCCAGTTATTTTCAAAGATACAAAATAACATATACCCAATGAAGAAGTACAGCTGCCGGAGAATCTAGTGGGATGCACCTCCACTCATAGTACTCCTTCCAGCTAGTCAATTGCTGGGTAATTGGAGAGAGAGGACCTGAACTATCACATGAAACCAATTCTAGTAACACGTGCATTAAAGCTTATTATAACCATTCATCAAGCGAAAACTAATACCTTTACAGAGGCACAACGGGCTACCAAGATTCCAAAGGCGAATCAACCTAAAAACAAACTTGTGAGAATTCTAAGAGATAGGAGAGCATCTCAAACTCACCTATTCCCCAATGCCTTACGATGTCGGGTTAATCTTTAATAAAATGGACCATAATTTATAGGCATTTCAAAAATTAAAGGTCTAAATCTTATTTTCCATATACCAACTGTATTCATAGATGATGTCATCTCCAGTTCTAGAATACCCAAATTACTAAAACAAAATCATTTTTTTCCATTCAAATTAGTAAACCCACAAAATTATGGTAAAATTGTTATTAAATCGGTTAGCTAAAATACCTTGATTGATCGAAACTAGTAGCTGACGTTCCACAACTACATTCACACTTCCACATTCCTACTCGGTGAATTCCATGTTTTATAAAAAACGAACACCGCGTCTCCTAATGCCAAAATTAGACAATTAATCCAAATTCGCATGTGACCAGAATAAAATGAAATCAATAACAAGTACAAAAAATTAACCTGAATTTGAGCAGCGTCCTGAGAAAAGGAAAATGGAAAATCATTCAGAACATCAGCACACTTCATTTGCTGTTGAAATCTTCCGCACTCTTTTCTATGCACGGTCCAGTGCGAAACCTAAAATCGTTGATTAACAACACAGCGAAAGCTTAACAATAATCCATGGAGCATGAAAAGCTAAAAAAGCGAACAAATACGTACATAAGCGGGTATGTATAGGTACCTGATGAGAGACGGAGCAATAGGAAACAGCGCGGCAACGGTTGCAGCGTCTGGTGGGTAGGCCGGAACATGGGGTCCGGCTTCCCCTTCCGGCGCATTCCATTCTGCGTCCCCGGCTTTAATTGTTCAAATGAAAATCGCTCGCACCGCAATGCGATTTCTATTGTATTGGGATGATATTGGGCCTATGTTGTATAGTTCTTTTGGAGAGCAGTCAAACAAGGCTTGCCATATTTTCAGTTTTTTAAGCCCAAAAAAAAAGGTGAAGCCACAAGTAAGGGTGTCAATTATGGTCGGGTTGACCAATAATATTATTTAAATTTTGCCCAACATGAACCTGAGCCAACCCGAAAACTCTCAATCCGAACCAGAATCCGAACCAACACGATCAACATGATTAACCCGATTTTGAATTTTTTTAAAGAAAAATTAAATAAAATTCAAAAATAATAATAATAATATTTTAATTTAAAAAACATAATAACAAAATCTCTCTCATATATATGATTTAAATTTGAAACTCTAATCGTAGAAAAATAAAATATATTTACTAAAGAGTAAGTCTTATGTGAGACCGTCTCACGGATCTTAATCTGTGATACGGGTCAATCCTACCCATATTCACAATAAAAAGTAATACTCTTAACATAAAAAGTAATACTTTTTCATGGATTACCCAAATAAGAGATCCGTCTCACAAATACGACTCGTGAGACCGTCTCACATAAGTTTTTGTCTTTACTAAATCAAATAAACAATTGTTTAAAAAATAAAACATGTTCAAAATAAATATTAAATTATGAAAATTTATGATATAAATATACAATAAATATTTTTTCAGACATACAATATATAAAAATGTAGATAATATTTATTAATTATATTTTTTTAAACAAAATATATTAAAATTTTCGGGTCAACTCGAACCTAACCCAACCTGCTTATTTTTTCCGATCAGCTATCGGGTCCAACCCAATCTGACCCGAACCCGAAAATCTCAAATCCAAACATGATTTTTTTCGAATTAAACCGTATCAGGTTGATGAATCGTATCTGATTTTGACACCCCTAGCCACAAACTCCCCTCTTCCCTCATTACGTCCTATCATTTGAAACTAGTGCATGAGTCATTGTGTATTTGTAGAATCTTTTATATAATTATATCGATTTATATTAAAATAGAATAATATTATAATCGTAAAAGGTAATGAAAAGGAACTGATATTCTCAAATATTATTACATTCTTCGAGTTATTGATAACGCTCAATTCCATTTGGAAGTATCTATTCCCATGACGAACAATTTTAGACATTAATTTAATATTTATTTGAATATACTAGGAAGATGTACCGTGACATAGATTACGTTTCTCTAAAGTATTTAGATAATCAAATCAAAAGACCCATAATTAAAATTATTTGACTCCATTTTTTCTACATAACCTTGTAAACCATCTGAAAGGGGCTGTCTGATTATCCTTACGACATAACTACATACGATCTTTCCAACATGGATAGAAGACGAGAGTTCGTTTCAATATGAGCTCAAAGCTCAACCAATCTCTCTCTGCAGAGATACAGATGAACATCATATGCATACTCTTACATCTCCAACGATGGCTGCTGCTTGACGTTGATAATCAATATTTTGTAGCCAATGATCCAGTTTCACCTATTTGATGATGCAGCAGCAGGTCTACGATTTGCCGTCTTATTACCAGCGCTCTCCTGCAAAATCGCACCACGGTAACCGGTTCAGCATGAGAAATGTAGATGTAACTCCACTCGAAAATGGCAATGTAAATAACACAATATTTGAATAGTGTCTCGAAAAACGCACACCCCGTAAGATAAATACATAGAGAAAAAAGAACTTAAAAAAACATAGATACACAAAAAATAATCAGCACTTTGGGAATCTGAGAATGGTCCCCACGTCTTTTTGAATACAATATCACCAATGGATTAGAATACAATACATCATTTCAAAACTCAGATCTTTCATAGTTTCTTATAACTATTTTCAACTAAAAATAAGTCACCTGACTTTCTAAAAAAGCCAACATTGTATACGATTTAGTCAGAATAGGATCTTTAACAGCGTAGAATGCAGTCAAAACATAACCATTTATCATGTAGGATATGGTATCCGCTTTTTTGATTTGACAGATGCTTCTATCGAATCTCATAGACATACCCGACCTCATCATCCAAGTATCATCCAGGAAAAAATATCCGATTTGGTGGTGACAATTTTTAGCACTATCCCATTCATTATGACGTATGTTTTTCATATTTGGTTTACAGGTTATGGCAAATGCAAACTCTAATAAGTAATAACAAATCTGAGGGATACTTTTTTAGGCAAATCGTCAACATTATATGATTTTTGTGGGTTTCAGAGGCCAACCAAACATTAAATAACAAGCAATTATTTCTCTCTCACGCCCTAAGATCGCGCCTTCACATGGTAACAGCCACATCACATTCTAGACGAACAAAAATCAGCTCTCATGAGGTGAGATCTATTATACTTGAATGCAAAAGTTCTCAACAATTTTGATGTCGAGGAAGGAATATACCTTTTCTGGGTGATCTTTTCCATGTCTATAAAAAGATGGCAGAGGATTGGCCTTAAAGTTGTGAGATTGTCGCAACTTTCTAATCTCGGGCGTTTTTTCTTCCTGGATCAAATGTATCTTGTTGAGTCAAAGTTGATAAGTAAATGGGGTGACATCAACTGTTAAAGGGCCTAATACATCGAAATGGAGTATTTTTCTCAATCCTTTCATATAAATAAAACATACCTTTGATTTTGCACCAACTTGTGCATTTTCTGCCTCTCTGACAATTGATTTTGCCTTTAAATTGCTCAGAAACTGCTTCAAGATCAATACCAGCGGGACAAATGAAGCAAATCAGTAACAATATTCATCAATCAAATCACCAAATCAACACGTAACAGATGCTAAAGAAGTAAAGGTTGGGTAGAAATACCTCTTTTCGTTTCTCATCTTTTTCGTCACCTTTCAAGCCTACAGACGGAGAGACAACTATTGTATTCTTTTTGTCCAGTCCAGAACTTTTATGTGATCTGCTGTAGAAGGAGAGTCAATTCAAGGATAAGATCCTAGCATGGAAATTTTTTACATAACCTAGATAATTATAAAGTTTACCAAAAGTATTTGCAAATCAGCAAAAAGTTAAGTTAGTCACGTTGTAAGTTCCTTTCCTCTTCACAACTTTGGATTTTAATAATCATTTAACTAAATGTTTTTTAAAAGATGGGTTAAATGAAGGAAAGGATCCACTAGTTACCCATACCGTCGGAAAAGAAAGACGTGTGCACATTCCACTAATTTATGAAGAACGAGAAGAAAGGTCGGCTTCAAAAATGGATGATTTGAAAGATCTTTAAAGAAAATATAACAAGGAACAAATCTGTATCACTCACCCATGCAAATAGTATATAAATCAAATATATACAAGCCATTGTTCAAAGGGGTAACATATAAGAAATCTTACCCCGAGAGCAAAGGCTTTGATTGCTGATCCGAATCCGACTGATTCCTTCGATTCACCATCTTTTCTGCAGCATTTCTAAGTCTACGATTGAAATGATAAATCAATTCCACATACAAAGCCTAAAGCAGTGAAGGAATGGGAAGGGAAAACAAATTGTTGATTTCCTACTGAAAACAAAAATTCGATAGACCAACAATGAATGTCCATTGCAAGTGCTTTTGTTGCATAAATTGAAAGGAGATTAGAAGAAGAAAAAAAAGAGGAAACTTTTTGCCAGCAGATACATGAGAAACAGAGAAAATTGATTACCCTTTATTTTCCTTTCGAGGAGTTAGAGAAGGGGAGATCATCTCAGATGCTGTTGATGATACCTTAACCTGGCCAAATCCATTATTAGAAAATCAAGTTTACATACATACCACGGCAAAAACAAAATGCAGACATAATAAATACATCACTCACTGACGAAAAGTTGCAATCCTATAATAACATACAAACCTGCTTTAATGTACTAGATTTTCCATCGGTGGGTTTTCCATTTATTTGACTCTGGAAACTCTTAAAAGCTCGCCTAACAATATCCTTATCCCCCATTTTCTCCATTATCAGAGACTTCCGAGTCATTCCAAAAGGAGTTGAAGATTTTGCAGGCCCCAAGCTAAGAGACATGTGCAGGGATGTTGGAGCAACTCTCTTGCTTTCTACCACCATTGATCGGTTCAACTTCTTCTTTCCGGACAGGGAGGCAGAGGTGGGTGTGGACATTAAAGATGGCTTTGAATATTTAGGAGTAGAAGCCTGTGAATGCTTGACAGCAGGTGACACAACTTTAATTTTTGTACCAGTCAAATTTCTCTCCATTTTAGTTTGGGTCACCTAGCCACCATACACAATTATACATAAAACCAGATCAATTTAGTTGTTGACACTAATAACATGGTTACTTATACAAGAACGAGCAGGCAGTAGAAATGTATTACCTTTTGATTTATATTTCCTGCATTGAGCTTGGAACTTTGTTTCCTCAGTTCGGTTATTTGTTTTACTGTATTCTTGCTTTCAGGTGGATGTTCTGCATGTTCAGGATCCTTTAGAGGAGTCTCTTCCTCAACTGGTACAGCTTCTTCTCCGTTCCACCCGTCGTCAGCCACTAGAACATTGGTTTCTTTCTTAGCTTCCTCATCCATGGGGTTTAGATCCTCCACAGCAGTAGAAGCTTCCTCCTTTTCCTCTTCCAAAATGGCCATATCTGTGAAGCCATTACTGCAGGCTCCCTGCTCAACCACTACAGTTGATGTATCTTCATCTTTTGCCTCATCGACCATCACTTCATGCGCAACTACGCCATTTGATTTCTCCCCATTGCATGATTCAAAGTTAGCATGCATCCCAGATGAACTTTCATTGTGATTATCAATGGTTGGCTCATCTCGACTAGAAGCAACAGGTTCCATTTGGTTTTCTTGCTCAAATTGCTCGGATTTTTTAGTAGCAATCTTCTTGTAGTGGGCTTCAAAGTATGCTTTCTTCTGGGCTACAGATCCAGGAGTTGATAAACTTCCAGCTTCATCCAAATACTTATTTGGAGAGAAAGACGACCATTTCTCCCAAGAAAGTGCATCATTCTCAAACCTACCAAATGAAACTGACACTTCAAGCCTAGAATCAGGTCTTACCGGCTCATCCATCTGCTTCCTATAAATAAAGATCTTTATCTCAGTCAAAAGTTAATGGACCTCAAGATTTAAAACTCCCAACAACACAAGGGCAAGCAAGGGGACTCATCAATTATGTGTGATTCATCTAGACTCCACAACAAACACAGAAAGAATCAAACTGTAACTAAATGGACCACCATTATAGTATATATTTCAACGAACTAAAATTCTATCCATTCTCAAGGATGATTAATGAGAAAGCTACCTCCGTTGAAGCAGGAATGGGCACAACATTGTTTCAAAGAACTAAAAAAAGACGTCACAATCAAGACAAGTAGAAGACAATGAATAAGCTGCCAGTTGAAAACAACACCCATCTGCTGTGTTTCTAACCCAACTTAGTGTCCACAAAATTGCAACTTTTACAGCTGCACACAGTTGTACGTCCAAAGTTCTAATGTAAACCCGTCATAATAACCTCAATCATCGGCACACAAAGTGCAATAAAAATCTAAAAGAAAGTACAAAGATTTGCATAATAATACACAGATCAGAAACTAAAAAAGGTATTCCTTTTGCCTCTCACCTTTTACACTGAAAACCCACTTTCTAAAATGAGTAAAACTTGATCTTTTGCAATCTTTGAGCCTGCAAAGAACATTCAGCGCCATATTTAACGGGTTAAGTGGAGAAAAACTTCAAACGAATGCCACTGCTAACCAAATAATTGAAGGGTTAATACTGATTAAGTACCGAATTGACTAATTTGAAGGGAAAACGAGTTTTTTACTTGAAGAATTGTTAAGGTAATGATGATTACAGAGTGGATAGAGATGTGTTCGAAGGCCAATGGAAAGGAGAGTGAAGTACGATCCAGTGAAGAAATTGAAGCATGAAAACGGCATCGCACGTGCCAGATCTCGTAGTTCAATCATGGAGGGATAAGGGGGCACGTGTGGGCCCTCAAAATATAAATGAGTAATTATTGAAAATTTGAAAATAACAACACACCAAGTAAAAAGTCGTAAAAACTTGTATGAGACGATCTCACGTGTCGTATTTTGTGAGAAGGATTTCTTATTTGGATCATCCATGAAAAAGTATTACTTTTTATGCTAAGAGTGTTACTTTTTATTATGAATATCGATAGTGTTGACCTGTCTCACAGAAAAAAATTCGTGAGACTATCTCACAAGAGACATACTCAAAGCTGATATAAACTGTAAGATTGAGAAAAACTCTCTACTTCATTTGGTTAATCTACTACTTTCTCTAAGAGTATAGTAATAGAATCAGATGTTTTATAATTACAAAAACTTTTGTAAGACGGACATGTAATTATTCAGATAAATCAATAGTGTTTGGTTGTTCTTTTCTTTGCTTTCATGGTAGTCTTGTTTGATTCCAGTAATTCAGTCAATTTTACATATCGAGTGAAACAACTAATTACTTGCTATTTGAAAATTTTACATATCGAAGTCAAGTTTATGATGTATCAAGAGAGAGCACATTTCCTGTAGAATATAAAATGTTTGATGCATAATTATGAATATAACATATATATGACAGATAATAAATATTACATGAAATTCTCTTCTTCCAATGTAGCACGAAAAAAGTTTTAAACCAAAATAAATTCCATAAATGTGACGGTGTGAAGCGACAAAATAAGACTTAAGTTTAGATAATATATAATGACAGCTGTGCGGCCTAACAAAACAATTGCTTTCACAATATGAAACGATCTCACGGATCTTTATCTGTGAGACGAGTCAACCTTACCGATATTCAGAATAAAAAGTAATACTCTTAACATAAAAGTAATATTTTTTATGGATGACCCAAATAAGATATCTGTTTCACACAATACGATTCGTAAGACCGTCTCACACAAGTTTTTATCTTGCTTTCAAGGTACATTGCAATATGAGATGTCTTCACTTTTAGTTTTCATATATTTATTTGAACAAGTATTTAAATTTTTTTTATAAATATTAATAGAAAAGTAAATGCGGTGAAGATGGTAGTTTGAACCGAGGTATCTAATATTTGTTAAACATATGTGTAGTTTTCGGAAGAAAAATAATGTATGATAAACTTGTAAAAGATAGGGATGTCAATGGGTCCGAGTTTTACCCAGACTCGCAATGGACTCGTCCCATTTGGGATGGGTTTGGGCATACTAAATGGGTCGTGTGGCAGGTCTCGGGACCAATTTTTGAGACCCGTCTGGGTATGGGGTGGGTCATGGGTCATATAATACCCGTCCCGTACCCGCCTCATATATGTGGATATAAATTGATGTGCTCGCGAAGATGGTTGTGAGGTGAGATGGAAGGTAAATAAATCACATTTTTATTTTGTTATTGTACTTTCATTTTAATTTTGTTACTGTACTTTTTCTCTTTAAATTACATTTTTTTACGTTTTAAATTACAGTTTTATTTTTTCAATGTACTTTCTCTCTTTAATTTTGTAAGTAATTCTTCAAGTAATTTACCAACTTGTCCCACCATTCTTGATGAGGAGGAAGATGATCATGAAGAATGTGTCTGAAAGATTGCTTACTCGCTGATTTTACATTGATCTGTTTAAGTTCTGTTATGAGTTATTTTTTATGATGTCAAGACTTTTTTATGGAGAGCTAATAACTCTTTTTTTATTTAATTCATTATGTCGTGAAAATACTTTGTTTGTTATTATTAAGTGTGGTCGAAGACATGAATTAGTTTTCTATTGTGTTGTATTTAAAAGCTTGTTTGTTTCATAATTCAGTCATGTGATAAGAAGATTATTGTTTTCATTTTAAAACGATAAACGCTACTGTTTTGTGTATATCCAATGAAAATACAATCAACATTTTTTGGTCATATCTTTACTTTTTTCGGAGTGGGTACTGCTACCTTGGCGAGACACCTCCACACACGCAATTATTGGTAGGAAGGGGTTCTTTCTTTTCATAACTCGTATGGACTTTTATCTTATTTCTTTAGGGATGCCTTATTTAAAAGGTAATTTGCTGTTAAAACAGCTTCTCCCCATATATTTTGTGGTAAATCAGAACTTAATAACAATGCATTCATCATTTCTTTCAAGGTGCGATTTTTTCTCTCTGCAATAACATTTTGCTGGGGAGAATAAGGCATTGCTCTTTCGTGTTTGATACCATGTTGAACACAAAACTCAGTAAATAGTGCTTCATATTTATATTCACTATCACTTCTTAGCACCTTAATTTTCTTCGCAAGTTGTTTTTCAACTTTACTCTTGTAGTGGACAAAATTTTCAATTGCTTCATCTTTACATTTAAAAAGATACACATAACAAAATTTTGTGTTGCCGTCAACAAAAATAATGAAATATTTATTTACACCATGTGTTTGCACTTCTTTTAAATCATATATATCACTGTGAATTAGATCAAGTAGTTCACTATTTCTTTCAATTGTTTGAAAAAGATGATCTTGTTAGTTTTGCCTCAACACAAGTTTCACATTTGTGTTGTTTATCAATTATGAATGTTTTTCATGTTAATTAGTCTACGAATTGTATCATAATTAACGTATACAAGTCCACCATGCCACAAATGAGAAGACTCAAGCAAGTAAGCAAAAGTATTAACTTTATTACTCACATGGTTAATAGTTATTACATTAAACTTGAACAGACCATTACTTACAGTCTTTGCCAACAAACATTCCACAATTTTAGACAAAACAACCTTATCTAAATTATAAACAATTCGAAAACCATGCTTGTTTACGGATGTTTGACACATGCAACACATTGTTCAGAGTCATCTCTTTTCCAAATGTCATCTTTAGTACAATTTTTCTTGACCCTTGATTTAAGAAATAGCGAAATTTCCCATTAATGACTTTCTTCATTCTCATATTCGTCGAGATTTGAAAACATCTCCTTGTCAAAGCAAATATGGCGAGTGGCACCAGTGTCGATCCACCACTTCTTTGGGTTTAAACCCACAAGATTAACTTCAAAGATTACAACACAGAGATTAATGTTTGAAACCTCCCGAGATATGTTCTCCCACATTCACCTCTCAATTTCTCTTCGACTTCTTAGCCTCAGAGGCCTTGTGGCCCGTGTCATCACAGTTATAGTATTTTTCAGAGAACTTCTTCTTCAAAATCCTCATTTGGGTCCTAGATTCATCTTTTTGTTTGAAGGAAAAAAGTTTTTATTTTTCGAGCCTTGACCTTGCTCGACAACATTTTCCTTGGTAGCAACTGGAGAAAACAACCGTCTATTAGAACTTTTTATGTCTTCCTTGATGCGAAGTCGAACAATGAGGTCTTCAACATTCATATCATTTCACTTGTGTTTCAAATAGTTTTTGAAATCCTTCCAAGTTGGAGTTAGCTTCTCAACAATAACAGCCACTTGGAAAGAATTCGCTCAAAGTCATCCCCTTAGCGTAAATCTCATGAAAAATCACGTGGGTTTCTTGAACTTGGCTAATAAATGTTTTAGAATCCACCATTTTAAAATCCAGAAAGCGACCTACACGAAATTTCTTGGCCCCGACATTCTCGATTTTGTACTTTTTGTCAAGGGATTCCTATAGCTCTTTACCCGTTTTCTTTTCCCAAAACACAATTTAAAGAAAACCAGCCAATCCATTTAGTACATTATTTCGACATAGGAAATCAGAATGATTCCATGCCTTCAGAGTACTGATGGTTTCAACATCTCTCTTACCCTCTTTGAGTTTATGAGCATCCTCAGATATGAATCTGGCCATGTTTAATGTCGTTATTTAAACCAACATTTTTTTCTGCCACCTTTTGAAGTCCACACCAATGAACTTCGCTGGTTTTTCTCCGTGACCGGCTGACACAACAATTGCAGCAGCATGTCGGGCAATAGGAAGAACGACTTGAGGCGTAACAGGAACAGTGACATGAGGGACGACATGACCAGTTTCTCGTCACATGTTCGTTTCAGAAGCCATATATTAAAGAAATCACGTAATGAGTATATCATATATGTTTTAAGGTTGTTAAACAAATGTCGTAGTTTTCGAAAGAGAAATAAAGTACGGTAAACATGTAAAAGATACATAAATATGAACAGAAACCAATGAACAATTTCGTGAGAAAATACAGCAGGCAAAACTTAAACAGTAAAACAAACCGAGACATATACGAAGTACAATTTTCTTAAAACAGATTTGTCCCCGCCGAATGTGCTTCGAGTATCAGGACGAACAACTAGTTCTTATGATACAATGACAAAACTATGTAGCAACTTAGCACAAAGTAACTATATCGACGAACTTAAAACGTACTTCACTTTATCACCAAAACTTAACGGATGCCAAATGAAAAGCTAATAATATAAAATACAAGAGAATGCTTGAGTGAGATATTGAGTTCGTTTGTAAAATAATTTTTTTTTATATTTTTGGATTGAGGAAATTGACACACTATTTCTAAGCTCCAAAATGCGAACCAAAAGTTATAATATATTAATTAGCTCGAGAATATATAGAGTCAAAAGTATCCAATTAACTCAAGAATATGAAAATTCAAAAGACACTTCCACAATCATGAGCCACGAATAACTCAAGAATTTGGAAAACCAAATGACACTCTCACATTCATGAGCAGTAACTTTCATTCAAAATCTAAATTTGATTCAAATTTCCAACAATATTTGTCTGACTCTATTAAATGGTTGAGTTTAACCTATCATTATATTATCTTCAAGAGAGATCTGATGGCCACCGTTTGCCAAAAATATTTTCATGTGAGATTAACATTGACCATGCGATTACAACCGTGATAATTGAATTTGTGGTGAGTTGATATTCATACTGTAGCATCTTATTAACCGCGATAATGATATACAATATTCCACATATATTTTTTTCATATGCGTCCAAACATGAAAAATACAATTAGCCCCCTATGAACCGTCAGATATTAGGAGGGGCCGGGGGGCCTATAGGGTTTCTCTGCTGAAGCATCAAATAAGTCCATACCCCAAATATATGAATATGAACCACCACATATTTCAATTTAAAAATATGAACTATGTATTGTATAAGAAAAGTTTTAGGTGATTAGGTTCAATCAGAAAGTGTCAACTTGTCTGTCAACGATCACAATTTTCGATAGATCGTTTGTTTTCTCAATTATATTAAACTTAACAATTTTTTTTCAGTTGACTGCTAATTGTGTTACACATTCTTGTTGCAACATTCTTTTCATTTCCTTCTTTTGCTTAATTTTCAAATTTCGTCATTATATATTTGGTGAGTGACATAAACATCTTTCAATAATAAAAAACATAGGTTGATCCCAAGTGCTTTCAAACACTCATGTAATAAAAAAAATCCACAACTTTCAAAACAAAATCAAACTTTTCTTATAAACTTTCGTATATATAAAAGGCTAGTCCATGGCACCTAAACTCCCAAGAGTTTTCCATACGCACTGACAATGAACATAGAAGATTACCCCAGGACTTGTCCAAAGGCGACCCAATGGAGAGTCGATGGGATTAATCACCCTCCCTAAAATATATATCAATCAAATTCATCAAAAGTCGATAAAGGTCATAGTATTCTGTCAGAACAATATCATGGTTGCCCTAACAATCTATTCCGGAGAGGTGTTAGAGAGCCCTTGCTCGTCCCCATCCAGATTCGCGCTGTTCAAGTTTCTAGGAGGATTTCTGTGTAATCTGGATGGTGTCCTGATAATCTCGACAACTTTGTTAAACCTCTCAGGGTGCTATATATTTCTTCTGTTCTTGAATGCCTTTCATCGAATGCACAGAACTCGAAGATTTCATTTTCAGTCTCAATCAAACTGCAACCCGGCTGTTTCTTGGATCCCATATCCCTCAACGCAACTTTTAGCCGAGCCAAGTCTTCCCACTTCTTTGCTTCCCCATATACATTTGACAACATAACATAGTTTGCAGGGTTTTGTGGATCAAGTTCAATGAGTTTCTGAAGAGACAATTCTGCAAATTTTATATTCTTGTGAACTCGAGAAGCTGCAAGTAAGGTGCTCCAAATGACACTATCTGGTTTGATAGGCATCTTTTGCACAAACTCCACAGCATGCTCCAAAACACCAGCACGCGCCAAGAGATCAACCATGCATCCAAAATGTTCAATTTGAGGTATGATTGAATATTCATTGATCATTGATTGAAAATAGTTTGATCCATCTTTAACAAATCCCATGTGAGAACAAGCGCATAATATGCCTATGAAAGTGATTCCATCTGGTTCTTCTCCACGATACTTCATCTCATTGAAAAGGCTCAATGCATCAGCTCCATGACTGTGCACGGCTAAACAATTAATTATCGTGTTCCATGATACTAAATCTTTCTTAATCATGCCCCTAAACACGTCAACTGCACTTCTTACCAACCCACATTTTGCATACATTTCGATCAAACCATTACAGACATAAATATTCGTTTTGTACCCGTTGTTCTCGGCATATATATGCACCCATTTACCAAAATCAAGAGCTCCTAATCTCGCACAAGCAGTTAACACATTAACAAGCGTCGCGTCATTGGGCTGCACGTCATTCTCCTTCAGCATCCTTTTAAACAGACCAAGAACCTCAACGAAACGACCACTATGAGCATACCCACCGATCAATCCATTCCAAGAGAAAATATTCCTATCCTGCATCTCCTCAAACAACCTCTCACATCCTTCAACATCCCCATTCTTCGCATATCCATTCAACAAAGTATTCCACGAGATCAAATCTTTATCTGGCATGAGTTCGAAAAGCCTCTTAGCTTCCACCATATCTCCACACTCTATGTATGCTGAAACAATCCTGTTCCAAAGCACAACATCCCTTTCAGGTGCCAAATCAAATAGCCTCCTTCCTGATACCAAATCACCATTTGCAACATACCCAAGTATCATTGCAGTCCAAGATACGACATTCCTCAATACCATCTCAATAAACACTCTATAAGCACAAGCTACAGAACCCCCGTCGGAATAAAACTCAATTAAAGTAGTTCCTACGTACGTATTCATCTTGAAACCAAACTTCAAAGAAAGGCAATGCATTTCCTCACCTTCTCTGAAAGCCATTAACTTGCAGCATGACTTCAGGACCACAGGAAATGTGTAGCAGTTGGGCTTCACATTCTGCCTCATCATATCACGAAATAACACTATCACTTCCCTGTACGCATCATTGTCGAGATACCCTTTTGACATCACATTCCAAAGAGACGTAAATCTTGGACTGGTCAATTTGTCGAACATTTTCCGGGCGTAACACAGTTCATGGAACGAAGAAGACTTATGCAGAAAATGGGAGGTAATGAGGTGAGTTCTGGAATCAACTGCATTTGATATGATCTGGGATTGAATTTGTCGGAGTTGCTTGGGGGTTTTACATGATCGGACGAGGGTGATTAGTTTTTGCTCTAGTGCTTCCAAAGAATTTGGCTTCAAGTTTGGAGATTTATTAGCTATTTTGAAACTGAAAAACGGACAACAGATTACGTAGTAAAAATTAAAAAATTGGATATGATATTCTTATGTAGTGATGGAATGTGACATTAAATTTTGAAAAAAAAGAGGTTCTATTATTAGTATTTGTATTTTAATTATGTATTTGTAATTTTTCTTTTGAAGGTAAACTCGTAACTTTATTGATTAAAATCATCCATTAAAAGATTAACCAACCAAAAAAGAAATTCACCATTCATCCAAACAAAAGGTGAAGGCGAAGAACAAGCAAAACAAGCAACATTATTCGACGATCGACAGACATGAATGCATTTAGAGATCGCATTTCTCTTCAAGCGCTCCCTGATATCCGATGCACAAAGTCCAATATAGCCAAGATCATCTTGTTCGGTAGTGACTGCTTGCACTCTCAATAGAGAATCAGATGCAACTTGTACATCAGTAAAACCTTTATCATAGAGAAGAAAAATTCCTTCCCGGATCGCCAGCAATTCACCATGTACAACTGATAAGGGTTGGTTTATCTGTTTACCAAAATCCAACAGCAAACGTCCTTGATTGTCTCGAACTACCCCACCAATGCTAAATTTGTGACTTTCCCCGTTCACAGCCGCATCCACATTAAGCTTGAGTGAGCAGTGCCTTGGCCGTGTCCATATCTTCTCTTGATTTCCTTTCAAAGGTAAATCAGCTATTTTCTCTTTGATTCTGGATTTGCGAAAATCAGATAAAAGCGTTGAGCTCCAGGAAACATCAGCTGCTAGTGGTTTCTTCTTATCACTATGGAGAAAATTTTGCTTCTCTCGCCAAACCGCCCATGTGTGACTAGCAAAGTTCTCAAAGTCTGACTTAGATAATTGCTCTTTCAACCACAGACAAAGTTCCAAGGTGCAAGTTTGTGAGCCACCTCGTAGGACTGGAGCAAATAGAGTGTTCTTCCACAAATGTTTGATTGCAGCGCAGAAAAACAGAGCATGGCAAGTTGAATCCATCGGGAAGTTGCACAAACTACAAGATTCATTGACCGGAACATGTTGCCGATATAGATTTCGGTTCGTCGGAATACAATCATGTGAGATACTCCACCAAAATATACATATTTTCGGTGGAATAGATAGGTTCCAAATAAAGGACCACCATTCTTCCTTAGGATGCAGCGACAAATAGTTAAGAATAACCGACGTTGAAGTGGGTATCTTTCTTTTACTGTATACCGACCCTTGGCATCATATTTCCAGAATAAGGAGTCACGCACCCCAGTATCATTCAGTGGGATTTTGAGAATTTCACCAGCTACATAAGGATTGAAGCCTAGCAGATATCAAACCCGTATCCCATCCTCCATTCCTAATCAACGTACTAACAGACTGCTCTCGATACCCATCTTTTACTGTATAAATTGTATAGTTGCTAAATCAAATTAATCTTTTATCAAGAATTAAAAACATAAAAATCAGCGTTATTGGAGAATAATTCCATGTTTGCCCTAATTTTAAATTTTTTTAAAAAATAACATGTAAGCAGCTCATTCTTAAACATGCATGCTTTTTCGCGCTTAATTAATGTGGTCAAATTTAGGTTAAATGCATGTTTTCCACATTTTTGCTCAATTCAAGAAGATGGGAGACCGGTCAAGGGAGAGGAGGATGGTTGGCCCTTTGATGTACCCACAAATATATTAACATCCCAGCTGGTTAAAAATCCTGCTCCCCCTCTCTATGCTGAGTAGGAAATTAATGGTTTCTTAGATAAAACAGCCAGTGTAGACCTTTTCTGTTTGAGTATATATGTGGGTTGGGAGGAATGTTTCTTTACAGCTGAATAGCCATTTTATATATAATTTCCTAAAACAATATTAAGAGTTTATGATGATTTGTTAAGACCATATAAATATCACATATCGACTCTATACAAGGGCTGATTGATTTCTAATTAAAACATTATACGCACCTACGTGTTTGAAGGTAGAAATGGAAGCTCAAACTTCCCATGCAGGATATAGAGATAAGTTGGCCAAGTAACTTTCTGAAATGTACAATAAAATGTTTGTCATTTCAAAACTAAATCAAACAAAACTAGAAAGCAAAGGTGTTTAAATGAAAAAATCTCACTCGCGTGATCCAGATCTCATAATTACACCACTATAATTAAAGTGATCCTTGCATCAATTTCTTTACATCTACAACTATGGCTTCACTTCCATTAACGTAATTCTTTTCAGTAAACCCTATTTGCAAAATGAAGATGCCATCATAAATGACAACTAATGA
Source organism: Primulina huaijiensis (assembly GCF_012295235.1). Taxonomy (NCBI): domain Eukaryota; kingdom Viridiplantae; phylum Streptophyta; class Magnoliopsida; order Lamiales; family Gesneriaceae; genus Primulina; species Primulina huaijiensis. The sequence goes on along the minus strand of NC_133323.1, from coordinate 8,129,270 downwards.
CCTGCAGCATGTAACATCAGATAATGATATAAGAAGCTATAACATCAATCTTATTTTCTGAATATAGCAAACAATATTCATTTTCAGCTCTAAGGTAAACATAACTTTTTATGATTAGATTCTATTTCACAGGATCTATGAATAATGAAAATATACTATCTTTATGTCCTAATAGTAATCTAATTTTCAATGCACCATAGGTTCTTAATGAATTGAGAGCAAACATTAAAGATGATAATGTTGGGAAATCGGTTTTCTCGTGTCCAAAACGCAGCGGAAGTTTTAAAAAATTTTATTTGACTTTCAAACAATGTATTTGAACACTCGTATAGTTTAAAGTTAAACAAAATTTAATCATTCATAGGGTGTTTATGAATTTACCTTTAGTGAATAAATTAAAATCACTTTGCACCAACTATTCCGGGATTAGCGGAAATAGCTCTTGAAGTATTCCCTACGAACGATCTTTTTGAAATCTTCTTTCTCCAATCGAGTCTACGATTAAAACGTTTGATTCTCCTCTAAATTGCACTAGAAAATTTAGAAGAAATTTTTTTTTCGTTTGAGAGCAAAAACCAAAATACGGCTGAAATCCTTAAACTTTTTAGAGGTGGCCGAAATTTTGGAGTGCTTTGAAGGAGAGAATTTCGAAATTTTCATCAAGCGGAGGCTAGGGTTTGTGTCTTCTATTTAAAACATGAGCCCTTAACCTAGTTCTCTGGTTAAGGGTTCCTTAATTAAATTTAATGGGCTTAGTTAATTAATTTGATTAGTCCAACTAGTTTAATTAATTAATATATTAAAATCTATTAAGAACTTTAATTAATTAGCATATTGGATTTGTATTCCTACAAGCCCATTATGCATACCCCTTACATTTAATTAAATCTTTCATAAACTCAACCTTTGAGTTTAATATTTTAAATTATCAAATTTTATAAATTCAACTCCTTGAATTTATTATCTCCAAATTTTAATTATCAGCAATTCAACCTTTTGAATTTACTATCTCATAATTTTATATAATTCAAATCCTTGAATTTATTGTCTCAACGGAAACAAATGATCCAGTACTTGTGTGATCCTCAATGGCTCAGGAATACAGCTAGCGTGAGTTCACAATCTTTGCGATTCTTTCTTTTATTCAGGCTTACCCTAATTTGCTACATTCCATGCACCAACATTTGATCATGAGAATGTCAGAAATCATTTTCTTGTTAAACTCATCGAATCATGGTAAGAGCGTCTAGTAATATCGCCCCATGATTCCCTATGTATCACTGATAGTGCCTGCAAGAACCAATCGGTTGTGATTAATGTATAGTACGGTCCTTTCATCTCATATATTCCGATCGAATATGCAACCATTGGTTCATTGAGAGTTGCGTATTTGATTCGATAGTTTTGTTATACGTTCATGAAATATTCATAGTGTCTCGCATGCACAACTAGATAACCCTTGTCCCTAATGTACATCTTACACTCTGGCCAGAGATTTCATGCACTACTATTTCTTTAGATCAAATAGGATATCCACACTCATAGGTGAGCGGTGAATTCCCGACTACAATGCATTGGCTCCTACACATGTCGCAATTGCACCCAACCTCGCCACCTTGTGACCCTCACAAAGTCGGTAAAACGAGTCAAAGCACAATCCTAGTATGTAGACCCTCAGTGTTGTCCCGGGTCGTAAGGACTAATAATATACAATCACAACCAAAGACTTTTCCTCTCGATGAATGATAACCACTTGGAAAGTCCGAGGAAGGGTTGTTTGGTACAATCATCATATGATTACTCATCTGTATGATTGGACATCTCTATGTCATTACTATGAAATACGGTACACAAAATTAAGATGCTAGTCTCAAGCTCAAACGACCTTTATCTTTTTTTAGACGGTTGAATCGACTAATAACGAATTTAGAATATATAGTATTTATAAATGAATTTCAATATCGAATTACGATTCATTTGTATTAAAATATAATCAAAGTCTTTATCTATGTCGATTACATGGGTATACAGATAAAAGCAAAACGAAACTATATATGAAATGTAAATTATATTAAAATAAAGACTGTTAATTACAAATAAGTCGATAAATTTTTTATCCAATCGTTGGCTTATAGGACATTTACTCTAACAGATGATTCATACAAGAATTTATGAACAATTACAAATACAAATGTTTTCATACAGAAATATAAGATTTAGCAAAATCAGGAAAACAAAGCGTGATAACATAGAATATGGCTTTAACGTATAAATTGTAAAGTCCAAAAGTAGCACAATGTTTATAAAAACCAATTATTTTAATATATTTAATAGCCAAATTAGAATCAGATCAGCAAAAGAAAGCTTATGTAGTATATCTCTTATCTAGCTAATTCAGCAACGAAAATGACTTTGCTGGCATGTTTTAATTGAATTGATAGTGTACAATAGAAAGCTATTAAGGAAAAAATTAATAATAATAAAACACTAACATCAGAATAATTGATAATTGTTGAAAATAAGAGTTGGAAATATTGAAAATTTGTGTGTGATAATATGTGTAATGATGTAATTATTTTTGGATTATTTTCAAAGAGATTCTATAAATAGGTCTCTTAATTTGTGAAGAAGATACACAATTGAGTGAAGAAAATTTTATAAAAAGTGTAGTTTAATATATTTTGTAAGTTTGAGATTTTATTTTTTACCGTAAATTATTATTTTTAACACGTTATCAGCAAGAAACTCTAGGATTCTCCATATTTTTCCAAGCTCCAAAACATAAGAAAAAGATAACAATATTCAAAAGTAAGAATATTTATTTTACTGTTTATTTATTGTGTATATATTTAATATATAATATCATGTTATTATATAAAAAGAGCCTATGACACCTCGTTATAATAACTTGATGTGATTATATTATTACTCTGTATATATATTTTTATTTTGTTTTTGTTTATTTCTTGTGTATATATTTAATATATAATATCAAAAGAGTTTATGATACCTCATTATAATAACGTAATATGATTATTAATTGTTTATATATTTTTATTATGTTATATAATAACTATATCTATGCCTTTTATGATATTTTATGATATTGATCGATGCCTCCAGCAGATGGTCACATATATGTTTATTATCAACTCGGAATGTGGTATTTGCAAGATTACTTGCTCAAATAATAAAATTGCGCAATCAATTTCTCGATTATACAATCAAGAAAATTAGACTTGATAATGCTGGTGAATTTACTTCTCAGCCTTTTAATGATTATTGTATGTCAATGGGAATCACTGTTGAGCATCATATTGCTCATGTACATACACAAAATGTATTAGATGAATCATTGATTAAACGTCTACAACTGATTGCTAGACCAATGAAAAAAAATGGGACCTCAAAGAAAGATCGTAATTTATATCTATTATGATAGCTCATCAATTATTCGATATCTTGAGCCTCAAACAGACGACATGTTTACATCACGTTTTCCTGATTGTCATTTTAACGAGGAAATCTTCCCAATATTAGGAGGAGAAAAGAAACATAATGAAAAAGAAATTACATGGTATGTATCATCATTATTAATCTCGATCCAATAACTAAACAATATGAAAAAAATGTACAACAAATTGTGCACTTGCAAAGAATAGCAAATCAAATATCAGATGCTTTTGCAGACACAAAAAGGGTAACTAAATCATATACACATGTTGTAAATGCCCCTGCTCGAATTGAAATTCCAAAAAAATAAATTGAAGACCCTCATGATGTCATAAAACGATTGAAGAGTGGAAGGCCAATCGGTTCCAAGTATAAAAATCCTCGAAAAAAAAATGCATAGAGAAACAGATGATCACAAAATAGAGAATAATATTCCGCAAAAACACATGATGATGAAAATGTTCTGTTAAAACCATGAACTGGCGAGAATCGTGAAATCTATATCAATTATATTAATACTGGAAAAACATAAAACCGGAAAGATATAAAAAAAATTGATGAGATCTTTCTTACAATGTGACATTTGACATCATAAATGACAATGAAGATCATGAACCAAAATTTTTTAGTGAATGTAAAAATCGACAGGACTGGATAAAATGGAAAGACGTCATCCAGGTTGAATTGGATTCGCTAAATAAACGTAATATTTTTGGACCTATAGTCCTTACACATGAAGGTGTAAAACTTGTTGAGTACAAATGAGTTTTTATTCGAAAGCAAAATGAGAAAAATGAAATAGTAAGATATAAAGCTCGACTTGTTGCACAAGGTTTTCTCAAAGGCTTGGAATTGATTATGGAGAAACTTATTCTCCCGTTATGGATGCAATTACGTTTCGGTATTTGATTAGCTTAGCTGTATCTGAAAATTTAGAAATGTGTCTTATGAATGTTGTCACAGCTTNACTAAGTGAACACTTAATGAAAAAAGATATGTAAACAATTCAATATGCCCTTGCATTTTCATTAAGAAAATAATATCCGGATGCATAATTATTATTGTATATGTTGCTGATTTAAATATCATTGGAACAAATAAAAAATTCAAGAAGTTGTGTTGTACTTGAAGGAAGAATTTGAAATGAAGGACTTTGGAAAAAAATAGGTATTGTCTAGATTTGCAAATTGAACAAAAAGAATGTGGAATATTTGTTCACCAGTCAAATTATACAGAAAATGTCCTTAAACGTTTTAATATGAATAAATCAAATTCTATAAGTATTCCAATGATTGTTAGATAATTAAACATAGAAAAGAATCTATTCCGTTCATGTGAAGATGATGAAGTTATTCTTGGTCCAGATGTGTCATATCTAAGTGCTATTGGTGGCCTTATATATCTTGCAAATTGTACAAGACATGATATATCTTTGCTGTAAATTTATTGACAAGATTTAGCTCATATCCAACAAAGAGATACTAGAACGGAATTAAACATATTAAGCGCATACTTGAGACTTTTGTATTCAAAAGATACCAATCAAAGTATAATTGGCTATGCTAATGCTGGGTACTTATCTGATCAACACAAGACACGTTCCCAAACCAGATTTATATTTATTCGTGGAGGCACTGCAATTTCTTGGCGTTTACAGAAACAAACACTCATAACAACTTAATCAAATTTCGCCGAGATTATTACCCTACATGAAGCAAGCCGTGAATGTGTATGGCTAAAATCAATGACCCAACATATCCAAATCTCATGCGGATTATCATTCGACAAGAAGCCTGTGATAGTATATGAAGATAATGTTGCATGTGTTATTTAAATGAAAGAATGATACATAAAAAACGACAGAATTAAACATATTCCCCTTAAGTTTTTCGTATTCACCTAAGAGCTTGAGAAGAATAAAGATATTGATATTCTTTACATTCAATCAAGTGAAAACTCATCAGATCTATTCACAAAGGCATTTCCTACGACAATATTCAGAAAACATATATATAACATTGAGACGTACAATCTACGAAATTTGTGAAGAATCGTTCGTGTTAACATGAGGGAGAGTTTACGTGACTGCGCTCTTTTTTTTTATTATGGTTTTTATCCCAATTGGTTTTTCCTAGTAAGGTTTTTAACGAGACAGTTTAAAAACACGTAATGAATACAATCATTGTATCATGATTAGCATCACAAGTGGGAGTGTTGAAAATATTGAAATTAGTGTGTGAAGATGTATGTAATGATGTAATTATTTTTGGATTATTTTCAAAGAGATTCTATAAATAGATCTCTCAATTTGTGAAGAAGATAAACGATTGAGTGAAGAAAATTTTATAAAGTATGTAGTTTAATATATTTTGTGAGTTTGAGATTTTATGTTTTATCGTAAATTTTTATTTTTAACAATAATGTAGATTTTGATGAAAAAAATGCATTTTAAAAGTGAAATGAGGAATGAAGGATTCAAAGAGGGTAAGTATGGCAAATAATGCTTTTTTGTTTTTCTTTTTTCTAAATTACGATATTTTCAAATCAACTATCTTTAAAAGAAAAGACTCCAATGAGTTAAATGAACGGTAAATTTCAAAAAAATGCCTCTGCCAATGTTTCAATTAAAATTCAGTACCTAGCCATTATTTTTTAGAAATCAGTACCTGACAAATATATACATTTAGTTTTAACTACCCATAAAGCAAACTTTACATTTTTACCTTTTATTATTTTAATAAATATATTATTTTATCCACAAAAATTATATTATTTTTCTCCATTTAAAATATAATTTTAACAAAATATTGTTTCTCAATTATCATGGAATAAAAGTAAATACTTATTTTGACATACAAAGTACATATTATGGGGTTTCAGATACTTGATTTCGCTCTTTGAATACTCCAAATATATAAGAAAATATTATATTTTCGAGCATTCACCATAAATTCAGTAATTGTTGGTCTTTTCATGAAAAATGCATTAGGATGACTTATTCATGTCATCTAATTTTTGAAAAAATACAGTTTCTCACTCATTGTTGAATTAGAAAAATTACTTATTTTGATCAATAAAATACCTATTTTCGGGTTCCAAATATTTGATTTGGCTATTTGAATACTTCAAATGTGTAAGAAAATACTTAAGTTTCAAGTAATATTAAGTGACTTTTGATTGTGTCATTTGTGAAGTTAAAATGTGATACTTAAATTGGTACACAAAGTATCTAATTAGAATATATAATACATGATTTTACCCTGTAAATACTCATATCCAATTATTTGAGGATGTCAAAATATAATTTGAAGTTAATATTAAATGACACCGATGATGATATTCGTGAAGAAAAAATGTGATGCTTAAATTAATACAAATAATACATAATTCAAGTTCACAAACACTTGATTTTACCTTTTAAATACTCAAATTCGATTGAGTATGTCAAAATATATAATTTGAAGATAATATTGAATATTTTTTGATGATGAGATTTGTGAATAAAAAACGTGCTACCTAAATTGGTAAAAATAGTACCTAATTTGATTTCACATATACTTGATTTTACCATTTTAAGACTCGATTTTGATTATTTTGAGATATAAAAAATATAGTTTCAAGTAATAATGAGTGACTTTTTATGTGTCATTTGTGAAGTAAAAATATGATATCTAAATTAGTACAAAAACTATCTAATTCGAGTATATCAATACTTTATTTTACTCCCTAAATGACAAGTATTGTAATTTGAGTTTGCAAATAATTGATTTTGTAAATGAGATACTTAGAATATGTATTGAAATACTGGATATTCGAATAAGCAACGTAAGTTCACTAAATATTGGTATTTTTATGGAAGATACACTTGGATGACATATTCATCTCATTTAATAATTAAAAAAAAAAACAAATTCTCAACTAAGCATGAAAATTTTAAAGTACTTAGTTTTACTTGAGAAGTACCTAATTTGAGTTTGCAAATACTTGATTTCGTAAATAAGATACTCACAATATGTATTAAAATACTAGATATTCGAATAGGCAACGTAAGTTCACCAATTATTGATATTTCCATGGAATAAGCATTTGGATGACATATTCACATCATTTAATATTTTTTCTGTAAAAGAAAAAAAAATTCCCAACTAAGCATAAAAATTTTAAAGTATTTGTTTTTATTTGAGAAGTACCTAATTTGATATTGCAAATATTTAATTTGGTACATGAGATACTCATAATATGTAATAGAATACTGGATATTCGAATACGTAACGTAAGCTCACCAAGTGTTTATATTTCCTTGGAAGATGCATTTGTATTACATATTCATCTTATTTAATATTTTTTTTAAAAAAAAACAAATTATCAACTAAGTATTGAAATTTTAAAATACTTATTTTTACGTGAGAAGTATCTAATGTGATACCTAAATTAATACAAATAATGCATAATACGAGTCCACAAATACTTGATTTTACCATTTAAAACTCAAATTCGATTATTTGATGGTGTCAAAATATATAATTTGAAGTCAATATTGAGTTGCCTTTGATAATGAGATCCGTGAAATGAAAATGTGATACCTAAATTGTTACAAGTATTATATAATTAGATTCCAATGATAATTGATTTTACCATTTGAAAACTCAAATTTGATAATAAGTATAATGAAAGAATATTGATGCATATAATGAATGATTATCATATGAATAACGAACTATGTTTATTTATTTAAATGATATGAATAAGTATCCTAATGAATTTTCCGTGGAAAGATTGCATATTCGAATACCCAGTATTTTAATGCATATTGTGAGTATCTCATTTACGAAATCAAATATTTGCAAACTCAAATTAGGTACTTCTCAAGTAAAACTAAGTACTTTAAAATTTTCATGCTTATTTGTGAATTTTTTTACAAAAAAAATATTAAATAAGATGAATATGTAATTCATGCTTAGTGATCGAGCAGAACTTTCATTGTAAAATTCTTAGTAAAAATTAATAATATTCAAGCTCGAAATAATCGCAAGTGCACGATGTCAAGTAATAATATAGTCATGGACTTTCAATAATCGCAAGTGCACGATGTCAAAATGTTCCATGCTTAGGGATTGAGCACAACTTTCATTGTCTAAGGACTGTATTTCTCAATTATTATTCTTGGTTATTCAATTTTTAGCAGCGAAACTTCAGATGATTGTTTATTACTACGATTATTAAATAAAAACTCAATGAAATGGTTCAAGGATTAAACGATGAAATAAATAAGCTAGAATGATTGATTAAAGTTTAATGAGAAATGAATTTGTTGGGAATCTCGGTTCACCTACCCCGCTAATCTACTTAATTCATTCGACAATTATCTATGCTTTCGACGAGATTTCATATCCAATTGAACATGCCCTCTCAAGCTATGCCAAACTAATTCAACTTCGTGAAGTAATTAAATCTCTTTAATTATTTATCAATTGTGAATTGTATGTTGTTTTATTAAATCTCATAGCTTTCGACCTATTGGAACATGTCATCCAAATGCATCATGGATGGAAATGCGAGCACTTGGTGAACTTACGTTACATATTCGAATATCCAGTATTTTAATAATCATTATGAGTATCTCATTTACCAAATCAAGTATTTTAAAACTAAAATTAGGTATTTCACAAGTAAACCTAAGTACTTGAAAAAGTTCAATTGCGAATTTATTTTTTTAACAATAAAAAAATAATTAAATGAAATGAACATGTAATCTAAATGCATCTTGGATGGAAATGCGAGCACTTGGTGAACTTACGTTACATATTCGAATATCCAGTATTTTAATAATCATTATGAGTATCTCATTTACCAAATCAAGTATTTAAAATTGAAATTAGGTATTTCGCAAGTAAAACTAAGTACTTCAAAAAGTTCAAAGCTTAGTTGCGAATTTGTTTTTCTTTTAAAAATTAAAAAATATATTTAAATGGAATGTACATGTCATCTAAATGCATGTTGGATAGAAATGCGAGCACTTAGTGAACTTACATTGCCTACTAGAATATCCAGTATTTTATTAACTTTTATGAATATTTCAATTACCAAATCAAGTATTTAAAATTGAAATTAGGTATTTCGCAAATAAAAGTAAGTACTTCAAAATGTTTAATGCTTAGTTGCGAATTTTTTTTTAAAATAAAAAAATAATTAAATAAATTGAACATGTAATCCAAATGCATCTTGGATGGATTGCGAGCATTTAGTGAACTTACGTTGCATATTCGAATATCCAGTATTTTAATACTCATTCTGAGTATCTCATTTACTAAATCAAGTATTTTAAAATTAAAATTAGGTATTTCGCAAATAAAACTAAGTATTTGAAAAAGTTCAATGCCTAGTTACGAATTTGTTTTTTTTAACAATAAAAAAAATAATTAAATGAAATGAACATGTCATCCAAATGCATCTTAGATAGAAATGCGAGCACTTGGTGAACTTACATTTCATATTCGAATATCAAGTATTTTAATACCCATTCTGAGTATCTCATTTACTAAATCAAGTATTTTAAAATTAAAATTAGGTATTTCGCAAGTAAAAGTAAGTATTTGAAAAAGTTCAATGATTAGTTACAAATTTATTTTTTTAACAATAAAAAAATAATTAAATGGAATGAACATGTCATCCAAATGCAGCTTGGATGGAAATGCGAGCACTTGGTGAACTTACGTCGCATATTCGAATATCCAGTATTTTAATACTCATTCTGAGTATCTCATTTACAAAATCAAGTATTTTAAAATTGAAATTAGGTATTTCGCAAGTAAAATTAAGTACTTCAAAAAGTTCAATGCTTATTTTTGAATTTGTTTTTCTTTTAAAAATTAAAAAAATATTTAAATGAAATGTACATGTCATCTAAATGCATGTTGGATAGAAATGCGAGTACTTGATGAAATTACATTGTCTACTAGAATATCCAGTATTTTATTAATTTTTATGAGTATCTCATTTACCAAATCAAGTATTTAAAATTGAAATTAGGTATTTCGCAAGTAAAAGTAAGTACTTCAAAATGTTCAATGCTTAGTTGCGAATTTTTTTTTAATTAAAAAAATAATTAAATGAAATGAACATGTAATTCAAATGCATCTTGGATGGAATGCGAGCATTTGGTGAACATACGTTGCATATTCGAATATCCAGTATTTTAATACCCATTATGAGTATTTCATTTACCAAATCAAGTATTTTAAAATTGAGATTAGGTATTTTCGCAAGTAAAACTAAGTACTTGAAAAAGTTCAATGCTTAGTTGCGGATTTGTTTTTTTAACAATAAAAAAATAATTAAATGAAATGAACATGTCATCCAAATGGATCTTGAATGGAAATGCGAGCATTTGGTGAACTTGCGTTGCATATTCGAATATTCAGTATTTTAATACACATTTTGAGTATTTCATTTACTAAATCAAGTATTTTAAAATTGAAATTAAGTATTTCGCAAGTAAAACTAAGTATTTCAAAATTTTCAATTAGTTGAGAATTTGTTTTTTTTTAAATGAAAAATATTTAAATTCAATTTACATGTCATTCAAATGCATTGGGAATGATGAGAGGAAAGAGAAGATGATTAACAAAAATTGATATTTATATAATTTTTTATTAATTAAAAGGGTAAAAAGGTAAAAATACATAAAACATGTAGTAAAAGCTAAGTTGGCCTTTTGTCAGGTATTAAAATACAAAAAAAAACTGATGGGTACTGAATCTTAAATAAATCATTGACAGATGTATTTTTCTCCGATTAACCCTTAAATGAAATCCCATCAAATCCAAATTCCATTTTGACAAACTGTTACATCAGTGATTAACATTCCAGATTTCCTCAAGTCCCACCAAATCCTAGGCTGCCAAACAAATGGTGTGTATTTTAATTGTTGATTAAATAAACATCAATTAAAGTGATCTAAGTGGTATCCGCTCTAAAACAGATAGAGCACCAAGTATCTGGGGATAAAAAAATAATGAAATAAAACTTTCATTAAACATTTACTTAAAAAAGCTGAAAGATGGAGAGAAGACATATCCTCGTGGAAGTCTACTAGTTGCTTAGGATAAATTATAAATTGGACGACCGATTATATTTTTTTTATTAACGTTTTTATTTTAATATTTTTTTTATAAAATAATCTACAAACATCTACAAAAATAAAGATCAGTTAACATTTAAAAATTATAAACATTTATGCCAAATATTTTTTTTCAATCAATTTATAATTTTACAATGCTAACTAAGTCGCGTACCCGTTTTACCTAGACCATTGACATCCCTAACTATAATCAATTAGGGTCAAATAAATAAGAAAGAAATAAGTTGGACAACAAAATAATTAGTGCTATCAGTTCTAGTCTAACCCAAAGAAGCCAAGTCTAAATGTCTAAGGGCACAAATTCAGTTCAATGAAATTATGATCAGTCGTCAAAATAAAATGGGAAACTACTTCCTCCATCCTTTGAAATTACACAACACGGCAATATTATCATCATGCCATTTTTTGCTTCTGTTTTCTGAGGGGGAAAGTAAGGAATATACAGCCCAAAAAATCCCCTGCCACCATTACGTCTCTGGAGTGGAGTACTCGAGTGAACTCCCGATAGAAGAATGATGAAGAAAACCACTCTCCAAAAAACAATCACTAGTCTCTTAACGTGCATCAACAGTGACATAACTGCAAACAAGCGTTACAGACGGCTGAAAAGAGGTCTCAAGTTCACAAAAAATAATCTGGAGTTTTGCGCGCCATATCAGGTTCAATCTGCCGAGGAGCTGGGTCAAACTGGAGAAAATTCTTATCCATGTTCTCCCCAATTTCGAGTATGGCAGCCATATTTCCACAACGATAACAATAGTTTGGAGCGCTAAAGACTGTTACTACGTTCTTCTCCTACAAATACGTGAGAGATAAACTAGTGATGAAACTGTTGTTAGAAATGAAGGGTAATGTGCTGTGATTCAGATTAGTAGCATACCTGGCACCAATTGAAGCCCTCCATGACAAGCTGGTGAGCTCTTGAAATTAGGGAGAGGCCATTGGTGTGGTTGAATTGAGCTGCAATATCTTGTCCAAAAGTGTATCCAGCGCCACGTGGTGAGATGCCCCAACCACAGCGATCATCCGGATCAGACCATAAGAGATCGCACATTGGTCCTTCATGTGGAACCTACAAGCCAATCAACAAGCACGTTGATCAAGAACATGTTTTGGTAAATGACTCACACAATACACAGGAGCATAAAGATGATACAGAGGCATTCTCTTAGCTAAGAACAAAAATAGCAATACAGCTAAGGAGAAGGCACCATGAGCTCACGAAATATCAACTCCAACCCAAATCACCCCATCGCCTCGTACAAGCAAGGACAAGATATACTAAAAACAGGAAATACAATACATGTATGATGTACCAGAGAAACATAAAAAGGAAAACGACAAGAAAAACACCCTGTACCTCCTGTATACGGTCCAAAGCTCGGATATTGTCTAGTGTATCAAGAGATGGCGAGAGACCTCCATGCAAACAAAATATCTACAAGGAAACAATGCAAGACATCAGACATAAAGTTATTCCATTGACAAAATCAAAATAGAAGAGTATGGCAACTTGTAATCCACACCTGACTCTCAATTAGTGCAGTCAAGGGTAGATAATCAAAAAGATCCGTGAAATACTTCCAGACGTTGGCATTGCCATACTTTCTCAAGCATTCATCATAGAAACCATATCTAGCAAGCAAAAGAGGTGAATAAGTAAACCTGGGAGTGATCAAACTAGTCCGAACTGTGCAGCTTTTCATTAGGTTTTGATGTGTTAATACCAACTGAAGCATTTAACATATTTTGCTAATGATATAGATAATATTTGGCAGTGTCTTTTTAACATACAGAAAGGATGAACAATGTGCTTCATACAGCACTACTGTGTTAGTAACATACTATATCCAGTACAAGCAAAAGACAATGCAGCAAAATGGTTTGCAGATGAGGATAATTTATGCCACTTCAAAGGATATCAATCAGTAAGAGCATATGAAAGAAAGTAGAGGTCTTACACTTGAGTGATTTGCCGACTTTCGTGATTCCCTCTAAGAATAGTAATTCTATCTCTATAACGAACTTTTAAAGCAACTAAAAGTGTAACGGTCTCCACTGAGTAGTACCCACGGTCTGCGGTACACGAAACACATTATCAGAGAACTGCTAAGATGCCCTTTCTAACAGGCCAGCTAATCAATAAAACCATATGTTATCTAAAGAAATCATAAATATTGCTCAGTGCGAAGGATCAATAAGATGCAAGAGATACCACAGGGACACACAAGACAGAATCCATTATTAGACATTAGTGAAGCATGATTCAATAATTGTCAGAAAATTCAAATGCCTAACAAAGGACATGTTGACGAGGATAGGTGTTAAAAAGTTCAGTCTATATTAAAGAGCTGTAGTAAAGCAAGGTGAAGTTCGGTAAAATGTGCCAAGGAATCAGCTCTCATTCACACCTCATTGGTTTTTCTTCCAGAATATATATCCCCGGAATAAACTAGGCATCACAATTTAATGCCCATAATTCAGTTCACTTCCCACAATCAAATACACAAATTATCCAATTCCTTCTTCTGCCCTAGACTAGAAACATCAAGTATGAAGTAAAAAAAACTACTCATCTCCCCAAAATACCAAAGATAGACAATTACAAACAAGAATAAACCCATCTACTATTCATCCAAATTACAAATATTAGCTAAAACTTCCTCCAGATCCAGTTCATATGGATCAAACAAATAACACAAGCCAAAATAAGCTTCTCTTCCATAAAATAGCACAATCCATGTAAATCTCACCAACATAGTCTCCCATGAAGAGGTAATTGGTGTCGGGAGCGTTTCCACCTATTCGAAAAAGCTCGATCAGATCGTAAAACTGTCCGTGAATATCGCCGCACACTGTCACGGGGCATTTCACCGGCTGCACATTCCATTCCTCCACCAAAATTGCTCGAGCTTGCTCGCACAGAGTCCTCACATCCGCCTCTGATAGCGGCTTGCACTCCATCAACTGTTCTATTTGCCTATCCAAGTCCCCATGACCCGGCATTTTTTCTGTATTATTATTATTAAAAAAACAGAGACTTCGTTTCCGTTGCTCGAATTTCAAACCCTTAGATCTGAAAATTGAGCTTGAACTGAATTCAAATTTTTAAAAAATATAAACACAAAAAGGGACTGCAGATCACCGCAGATCTAGATTTGAGAGATTATGACAAAACTTCATCATCGGTCGCAGTAATCGAGATTCGTCTCTATCATAGGAGAATCAATCCTCCATAATCTATAGAATTATTGATAAAACTTGGAGAAAATTTTCTGCCGATATCACGTGTGGTAAAACTTGGCGGAGGGAATAAAATGAGAGAAGAAATGGTAAAATGCCAAACGAAAATCAAAATGAAATGCAAAGATGATAAAGTCGGACTTCTCTAGCTATTTTATTTCACGCCCAGTGTGTGTTTTGTGCGGGCATTTACCGGAGAAATTTGGGACATAATATTTTATAAATTTTTAATTTAAATTACGATATTTTTCTATTGGTAACAAGACAACCTTGATCTTTTAAATATTTGAGCAGTCCTATCACGTGAAATGTAAATTAACCAAACCGTTCGCAAGCTATTCAGAGCTCGTCTCGATAAAAAGCTCGTTTGAGTTTGTTTGTTAATCATATCAAACCAAGTTTAATATCGATTTCAAGCTCGAAAAATTAATCAAACCAAGCTCAAACTTAAGGATATTCGGCTCGTGAGCTCACAAACATGTTCGATAATCGGCTCGCGAGCTTGAGCTCGAACTTAAGGATATTCGGCTCGTGAGCTCACAAACATATTCCATAATCGGCTCGCGAGCTCGAGCTCAGCTTGTTTAGGTAGCTCGTAAGCTCGAGTTCGACTCGTTTAGGTGGCTCGTGAACTCGAACTTTGCTCATTTATTGAGTTGACAAATAAAAATATTAGTATTGATGTCAATGGAAGGAATTGAAGCATTAAAGGAGTGAGATTATTAAAATGTTATTTATATGATGATATCAGTGCATGACGAATATTTGTTATCTAGATGATAGATGTATTATTTTGGGAAGTTCAATAATATATTGAGTTTATGTTTTTTTTAGTTTTTATTTTTATCGTTTTGGTTATTTATGGATGAATTTACAATGTTATCTCTGATTTAAAATTAGATCATAGAAATATTTAATTTTTAACAAGCTCAAACTCGAGCTCAATTATATGCTTTACGAGCTCAAAAACAAGCCGAGCTCAAGCCAGACTTGTTAAACATGGTAAAATAGCTATTAATGAATCAAGCCCGAGCTCGACTTGATTAACGTGAAAAACGAGCTTTTAACGAGTCGAGCTCGAGCTTAGTAATTTCAAGACAAGCCGAGCTCGAGTCTGATAATAGAAGTTCGAATCAAGATCGAGTCGAGCTCAAGCCTCGAACAATCTTAAACGAGCCAAGCTCAAGCCTGATATTGTTTAATTTAGTTTGGATCGTTTACATCCCTACCTACCAGGACAATTATTGCAATTTAATAATCTCATTTCAATATTTTTATATATTTCTTGTTATCAATGAGAATTGAACTCCTAACCTTAACACCAAACACTTGTTGTTTTGTGTTGGGTGCAATAATTGTCCCTGCTTGGTAAAGTGATCAAACTGTGATGTTTGAGTTGCTGTGCGATTTAAAAGATTTGAGTTGCACCATTACCACCATTTATAGCTTTTGGTAAAGCGGCAAACGCTCGATCTTACAATTGGTATCAGAACCAAGGTCACGGGTTTGATTTCCATTGATTGCAAGGAGCACAATTATTGGGAGGGAGATTGTTGGGTGCAATAATTGTCCCTGCTTGGTAAAGCGATCGAACTGTGGTGCTTGAGCTGCTGTGCGATTTAAAAGATTTGAGTTGCACCATTACTACTAGCTATATCTTTTGGTAAAACGTCAAACGTTCGGTCTTACATTTTGCCAAAATTTACAGTTAATGGTAACAGACAAACTCTAATTTTTAAATCGTTCGGCAAGCCAAACATCATCTTTTTTTTTTCTTGCAAAGACAATTATAACACTCCAAATAATATTTTTATAATATTTGATATAATAATATTTTTATAATATGTGCGCTCATATTAAGAAGTTACCAAGTGTATACAAGTTTTGGTTAGGTAAACATCCTGTATTAAGAGGATTAGTTATACTACCAAAAAATTTTAAAGGAAATCAAAATATAAAAAATAAGTAGATCGGAAATAGGCGGACATTGTTTTCTTCTGGAGTGGGGTGGCACTCCTCTTTACCCTGCCCTATAGTAACAGAATCTTAATCGAAAGAAAGAATCAGTTTGTGCTTCTATAGAGTGAAAGAGAGAAGAAAGAAAATCACCAAAAAATTTAAAAAAAAAACGTTGTACCAATTGAACCTTCTCAAATTGTTTCTTTTTAAGAACTCATGTTATCATCAAGTTGAAGACTTCTGGAGGATTCCTTATAATGGGACAGAAAGCTTCCGGGATACAATGAGATCTTCGTAAAATTGATCATTCCAAAATCATATGAAGGAAAGCGATGAGCAGAGTAGTCCTCCTGTAAAGATAGTATATGAAAACAAAGTATTGACAAGTTATAAGACTAAAACCGAGAACATATAAAAATAAAAGACTAAAAGTATAATTTTCTCTATATCAATATCATATTTTTGTATCAGTATATTCGATCAACATGAATTTATTAGTTAGTTCAGAAAAATTTATGAGGACATTTTTGCGTTTGAAAAGTCAAAACGAACAATCTTATTGATTGATGTTCGGGAAAAGTCATATCCAAAAACTAAGCAGAACTTATTTATTGAATATAGTTTTTGGGTAAATTTCATTAATGCATATGTTTACCTTCTAGTAATTCTGGTTTTATATGTTACCCAAATTGGGTTTTGATTGTAATTTACGTCATTTTTTTTATTAAGAATACAAATATGGCACAACACACATAAATGTCAAATCTAAAAAATGACCAAAATCATAAAAACAAATATAATAAAGTAATATTAAAATTTGACAGCATATCTATAATCAAAATGGTAAAACGGCAAACTTACATTTTCAATATTTTTTATTTTAAAAGAATAATAATAGAGAGCTAACTACATAGTGGATCAAACATGTAAACCTACGAAATTGTAAACGTAACTATAATTCAGGCCATCAATGCATGGTTTGTAGAGGTTGAACCGTTTTGGCTTCCGGGTCGGTCTTTATAAATTACAAGGTATTTATATTTTTCTTTGTGAGTGTGGCAAATTCCATGTGGATTATACTCTTCTTAAACAAGTCTCGAATAAATTATGCCTAATGTCAATGTGTTTTGTGCGAGAGTGTTGTATTGGGTTCTTTCAAATATCAATCACACTCGAATTGCAACAATAGACAACGAGATAATCTCGTTATGAAATTCGTAGTCTTCTATCATTTGGTTCATCTACATGCGTTGTGAACAACAACTTTCAACTCACACATACTCTAATTCAATATTTGAGAGAGACACATAGTTTTGCTTTCTACTTTACCATGACACCGAGTTATTTCCTAGGTAAAAGCTTCCTCCAGTTGTGCTTTTCCGATCATCTAAATCTCCAGCCTAATCAATATCACTTAACCTTACTAAATTGGTGTTTGTTTTCTTAGTGTACCATAATCCTAGATCTAAAGTTCCTGCTATGTACTTCAAGATTCGATTCACTGCCTTCAAGTGAGCGATCTTAGGATATTCTTGATTCTTTGCACATAAACATACACTAAATATTATGTCAGGATGATTGGCTGCTAAATAGAGAAGACTGCTAATGATGCTGCCATACAAGGTGTTGTCAACACTTCAGCATCATCGTCCATACCCAATTTTTCACTAGACCCCGAGGGAGTTCTCATTTCATTGCCAAATTTCTTTACTAGAACTTCTGCATACTTGTTTTGACACACAAATTTTTTATCATACAATTGTTTGATTTTTAGTCCAAGAAAGAAACTTAATTCATACTATTTTAAACGTGGAAGACATATATTCAACAAAGTTATCAACATGTTTCTGCGAAGAGGCACCAAAAATGATATGATCCACATAGATTTAACATATGGGTATATCATCCTTCAACCTCTACATGAAAAGGTTTTATCGACCTCACCTCATTTGAAGCATATCTTGAGTAGATATTCAGTCAACCCATCATACCATGCACATGGAGCCTACTTCAGTCCGTACAATAGCTTCTTTAGTTTGCAAACATGGTCTGAGTGATGTGGGTCTTCAAATCATTTTGTTGTTTCAAATACACTTCCTCATTTAAAATGCCATTTTAAAATAGAATTTTTACATCCATTTGATAAAGCTTAATCCCCATGTGACATGCAATGGCAAGCAGCAGTCGGAATGACTCAATGTGGGATACAAAAGTGAAGGTTTCATCAAAATCAACTCCATCAACCTATATGTACACTTGAGAAACCAACCGAGCTTTATTTATAACAATATTCCCCAACTGATCGGTTTTGTTCTTAAAAGTCCATTTGGTTCAATAACATTACCATGTTCAGGTCCTGGAACTAAATATCATATATTATTTCGAAAAAATTGTTCGAGTTCATCATGTATAGCATTAATCCATAATTCATCATTTAAAACTTTATTAATGTTTTTTGGTTCAATCTTGGAAACAAAGCATGAATGTATTACCTGTAAGTATACGGAAGTCATGCATACTAACACAATCATCTTTCGGTAATCCACTTTCTCTTTCATTGGACTCATAATATCTCTCAAGTTCTCCACTTCTATTGGACTCATAATATTCATATGTAACAGTTCAAGGCAGCATGTTGTGCCAAAGTGTCGTAACACTTGATGTGGCACCCAAGTTTGCTTGCTTTTTTGACATTCATGACAAACATACGATATTTCTGAGGTCTGATTAGGCATACCTTGCACAACATCATATCTTCGCAGATTCTTCAATGTCTTGAAGTTTGCATGTGCCAAATTTTTATGTCACAAATCTAGTTTACTTACTTTCTTATGTCTGCAGGAGTGTTCGTCTCCTAGTTGATAGCAGTTGTCTGTAGATCTTGTACTTGTCATAACACATGCATTATCAAATACTTCACAAGTATTTTGTCAAACTTAACATGCAAGTCATCATCACATAATTGACTAATGCTTATTAAGTTGGAGTCGAGTCCCTCGACATGAAGCACGTTGTGAATCTTTCAAAGTCCATCCACGTTTGGCGTCCTTTTACCAACAATTCTTCCTTTCACATCATCTCCATAAGTGACTCGGCAAATTTTTTGTTCAACATAATCGGCAAGGTGTTCATTCAAAAATTTCATGTGATATGAGCACCCATTATCGAAATACCAAAGACCTACAATATTATTTTTTAAATAGTTATAGATAACAGTGCAATGAACTTCAGCCTTAGGTACACAAATCTTCTATACTGAAATTTTCTTGTTGAAGGTGTTGCGGTTTGTGTTGTATTACAGTTTGTGCAACATACGATTAGCCTTCCAGCTCATGTAGTATTCTATCGGCTTGAAGTAGTAAGGTTTGATGTGATCGGGTTTAAAACATTAGTAACATACAATGCGACATCTTCTTTGTTTTGGATTTTTCGCATATTTTGCCTCTGTGTTAGAGGACTCTTGACCGTAGGGGTTGATGTTGGTGAGATAGATGAATCAATACTCTCTTTCACGAATACAATTGGCTGTGATCTAGAGTTGGACGATTCTTCAATTTCAAAAACATTGTTGCTGGATCTCATACCAGTTTTGTTTTTTTTCCCCATCATCATTATGGAGTCAAGTTTGGTTGAGCTCGAGTTGAAATTAGCAAGGGTTTGTTTTGCTTTTTTGAGTTCAACCTTGATCTTGTACATCTCCAAGTCCTTCTTACTTAGGATCATCTTTAGTCTAGCCACATAACCTTTCAACTCGATATTTTCTTTTGATAGAGTCGAGTTCAATTTATTTCTTTCGATCTAATCAACATATAGTTCCTCATATAGTTTTTGTACGCTTTCCAAGGTGACTTCTTCATCTACTTCTTGGGTTTCCAGAGTACTTGCGTCAACGGAGGTTGTTCCGTTGAGGCATATTAAGCTCGATGAGTTTGGATAAATGTTTCTACAAGGTGTTGCAATATCTGACGCAACACTCAATGGGTTAACCTGCATCCAACGTTTCTCCTCCAATAATGAAAACAAGAAGGTATGGTTTTTCTCTTCACCGGATTTCTTTTCTTCGTCAGATTCTTGATCGCTTAAGGAGACATTCATTCCTTTATTTTTACAAAATCTGTTTGGACACTCATTTGAATAATTTCCGAAACCAGTGTGTTGGGTGCAATAATTGTCCCTATTTGGTAGAGCGATCGAACCGTTGTGATTGAGTTGTTGTACGATTTAAAATATTTGAGTTGCTCCATTACCACCAACTATAGCTTTTGGTAAAGCGGTAAGCACTCGGTTTTACAATTGGTATCAGAACCAAGGTCACGGGTTTGATTCCCATTGATTGCAGAGAGTGTAATTATTGAGAGGGAGATTGTTGAGGGTAATAATTGTTCATGCTTGGTTGAGTGATCGAACTGTGGTGCTTGAGTTGTTGTACGGTTTAAAAGATTTGAGTTGCACTATTACCACAAGCTATAGCTTTTGGTAAAGCGACAAGCGCTCGGTCCTACACAGTGCATTCTCTGCATTGTTCAAAGTCGAACATCTTGGCATCTAATTGATTGATTAATTCATTCCTCGGTTGAAACAGTCCTTGAGTGGGTAACATCCTCTGATTTTTCGAGCAGCTATACTTGGAGGTTTGGGTTGCTAACCTGTTTTCTTTTTGTCTCTTATCTTATTTAGGTAGTCTCCAAACTGTTTTGTGATCAATGAGATAGAGTCTTCACATAGGTCAGACCCATTAACTTCCTTATAAGTTGAAGTAGATCATTGTAAGAGGCCTTAGAGAACTTGAAATGCGATAGTCTTCTCTTGGTCCTTCTTTTGTGGTCCAGGTTCATCTCAAAGGTTAGAAGTGAACTTATCAAGTCATCCAGTCCAAGCTTAGTGATGTCTCATGCCTTGTCGATTTCACAAATCGTAGTTGGATCCAACCAGAACTGGTAGTCGTAGTGTAGTGTTGATAAGTGGCATGTCCATAATAATTTTTTTGTTAAGCAAAAATAACCAGAATATTACTTAGTAATGTCAAATGTTCGCTCTGATACCAATTGAAAGAATTGTTTAACATATAAGTACTAAATAACACGAGAATTGTGTGTTTGAGATATAGGTGTTGTGTACGATGTTGTAATACCTAACACAACATGCAGCATAATAAATAATTTAGCACATAAATACTTTATGTAAATACATTAAGTTACCGCCACTGTTATCCACTAGGTCAACTGCTCTGGATCTATTGAAAAAGTTTGATGAGGGGGTGGATTTCCTTGGGGGACCTCTGATTCTATGGTCTCCCTTCTGGAATAATCCTTTCGAATGGATTTTCGAGTTAAAACAATATCTACATCTACAGATCTGAATCCCCACAGATGGTGCCAATGATGATGGCCAAGTAAATCAAGTGAGCTTGGTGGGCGATTTACTGTGTCGGGTAAGTTCTTCTTATGCACACTGGAGACAAGATAGATGATACCCGAGCTGAATAACCTACACACTTTAAGATCAAAGAACGTTAGTGGGGCACTGGATGGTTTTCTGGCGTCGCCACTCCAACACTCAAGTCACTTAAGTGTTTACGCAAAAGAAAGTGTAGTATAGAGAGTATATGTTGAGTACTTGTAGAAAATGTTATGTGATATTGATTGTTTATGATTAAGTAAACATGGGTATTTGTTTGGGGAAAAGGTAATCATGACCTTGTTTTCAGTATCCGGCTATTCCTCATGATCAAGTGGCTGCTCATGCCCTTCCCTCCTGGCACTGTCATTACTGACAACTCATATTGTCCCTAGTGTTTTCATACCATCCATACGCGCGCTGAATGACATGCCAATGATATCGGAGTATGGTCCTCCATACTTGTGGTTCCAGGATTGACGCCTGTTCCGAAGTGCTTGAGCAGTGATCTCGATGTGAGGACACATACAGGGTTCCCAAGTCATTAAGTCTTCTTATAATGTTCGGGGTAAGCTGAGAGGTCGGGTTAAGCTGAAAGTCTAGGCTTTTTCGTGGTCAGCTTCCCTGGTTACTGCAAACTCAAGGATGTTCTATAATAGAGTATTTGTTTTACGTCTTCTGGTTTTTACCCCTGTTTCCCTCATCATCCCGATCTATCATCCTGCTCGAGTCCTTTAATCACCCGAGCTCTTTCTGAGATATCAGCATTGATGTAGATTTATATCATTATTAGACGTGTAACACACTTTTTTGTTCTTGCAACTCCTTTTGTATTTTTTATGAATTTAGATCAGCAAGTTATTTCTTATTTTGTATTTTTAAATAAGACGGTAAAAGACAAAGCAATGTGGATGGATTAACGGGACAAATGTTAAATTAAACCAATATGTAAACTCGTCACTCATGAATCCAACTTCATTTACAGAATTACCTATTCTTTTATTTAAGTGATTTTCTAAGTCAATGTTACACATATAGTATATCAAAAAAATATTAGGAGAAAAAAACGCCAAATATCCCAGTAAATTCTAGATGAGCAAATATATTTATCTGTAATGAATTTGAACATTTCAGTTTTTCTTTAATATTTTTTTAGTTCATTCTTACCGAAGTTTATTTTTCGCCTCATAAATTTATCGAAAAACGAAAAAGTCCTTCATTTAACTATAATCTTTCTCCATTCTCGGAACATGAAATCGATTTTTAAGTCCCCTGAAAATTGAACTCTCCAATCTAAGAACTTTGGGGAGGTGAGCTCCATTTTGGACAATGATTAGTTTAGAACACATGAGACTAACAAGATTTTTGCAAATACGAATAAATTAAAAATTGTTAAAAGTAAAAATTTAAAGTAAAAAATAAAAATCTCAAACTCACAAAATATATCAAACTACACATTTATAAAATTTTCTTTCTACTCAATTGTGCTTTTCTTCACACATTGAGAGACTTATTTATAGAATTTCTTTGGAAATAATCCAAAAATAAATACATCATTACATGCATCATCACACACTAATTTTCAATATTTACAACTCTTATTTTCAACATTAAAATATTCAAACTCTTATTTTTCAACACTCCTCATTGTGATGATGATCATGATACAATGATTGTCTTCATTACGTGTTTTTATACTGCCTCGTTAAAAATCTTACTAGGAAAAACCCATTGGGATAAAAACCATAATAAGGAAAAAAGAATGCAGTCACGCAAACTCTCCCTCATGTTAACACAAACGATTCTTTACAAATTTAGTAGATTGAGCATTCCAATGTTATATATATGCTTTTTGAATATTGTCGTAGGAAGTGTTTTTGTGAAAAGATCTAATGAGTTTTTACTTGATTGAATGTAACGAATATAAATATCTTTATTCTTCTCAATTTCTTGGGTGAATGCGAAAAACTTAGGAGGAATATGTTTAGTTCTGTCGCTTTTTATGTATCTTTTTTTCATTTGAGAAATACATGCAGCATTATCTTCATATAGTATCACAGGCTTCTTGTCAAATGATAATTCGCATGAGATTTGGATATGTTCGGTCATTGATTTTAGCCACACACATTCACGACTTGCTTCATGTAGTGCAATAATCTCGGCATGATTTGATGAAGTTGTTATGAGTGTTTGTTTCTATGAACGCCAAGAAATTATAGTGCCTCCACGAATAAATACATATCCGGTTTGGGAACATGTCTTTTGTGGATCAGATAAGTACTCAGTATCAGCATAACCAATTATACTTTGATTGGTATCTTTTGAATACAAAAGTCCTAAGTCTGTCATTCTTCGTAGATAACAGAATATATGTTTAATTCCGTTTTTAGTGTCTTTTTGTTGGATATGAGCTAAATCTTTCCAATAAATTTACGGCAAAAGATATATCAGGTCTTGTACAATTTGCAAGATACATAAGGGCACCGATAACACTTAGATATGGTGCTTCTGGACCAAGAATAACTTCATCATCTTCATATGGACAGAATAAATCATTTTCTATGTTTAATGATCTAACAACCATTGGAGTACTTAAAGGATTTGATTTATCCATATTAAACTGTTTAAGGACCTTTTCTGTATAATTTGACTGGTGAACAAATATTCCACATTCTCTGTGTTCAATTTGCAAACCCAGACAATACTTTGTTTTTCCAAGGTCCTTCATTTCAAATTCTTCCTTCAAGTACGACAGAACTTCTTGAATTTCTTTATTCGGTCCAATGATATTTAAATCATCAACATGTACATCAATAATTACACATCCGGATGTTGTTTTCTTAATGAAAACGTAAGGGCATATTGAATTGTTTACATATCCATTTTTAATTAAGTGTTCACTTAGCCGATTATAACACATCCGACCGGATTGCTTTAACCAATATAATGTTTTTTGTAATTTCACAGAATAACATTCTCTGGGTTTTGAACTTTGTGCTTCAGACATTTTAAATCCTTCAGAAATTTTCATATATATATACACACACACACAAATATATATATATATATATATACATATATCGAGTGATCCATATAAGTAAGCTGTGACAACATCCATAAGACACATTTCTAAATTTTCAGATATCGCCAAACTAATCAAATATCAAAACTTAATTGCATCCATAACAGGAGAATACGTTTCTTCATAATCAATTCCAGGCCTTTGAGAAAAACCTTGTGCAATAAGTCGAGTTTTATATCTTACTATTTCATTTTTCTCATTTCGCTTTCGAATAAAGACCTATTTGTACCCAACAGGTTTTACACCTTCAGGTGTAAGAACTATAGGCTCAAAAACGTTACGTTTATTTAGCGAATTCAATTCAACCTGGATGACATATTTCCATTTTATCCAGTCCTGTCGATTTTTACATTCACCAAAATATTTTGGTTAATGATCTTCATTGTCATTTATGATGTCAAATGCCACATTGTAAGAAAATATCTCACCAATTTCTTTTATATCTTTTTGGTTTCATATTTTTCCAGTATTAATATAATTGATAGAGATTTCAAGATTCTCATCAGTTTGTGGTTCTGACGGAACATTTTCATCATCATGTATGCAGAAATATCATTCTCTATTTTGTGATCATCGTGTTTCTATGTACTTTTTTTTTCGAGGATTTTTATCCTTGGAACCGATTGGTCTTCCACGCTTCAAGCGTTTAATGACATCATGATTATCTTAAATTTGTTTCTTTGGAATTTCAATTCGAGCAGGGGCATTTACAGCATGTATATATGATTTAGTTACCCCTTTTATGTCTGCAAATGCATATGGTATTTGATTTGCTATTCTTTGCAAGTGCACAATTTGTTGTACATCTTTTTCACATTGTGTAGTTCTTGGATCCAGATGTAATAATGATGATGTATACCATGTAATTTATTTTTCGATATTTTTCTTTTTTCCACCTAACATTGGGAAGAATTCCTCATTAAAATGACAATCATCAAAACGTGTTGTAAACACGTCGCCTGTCTGAGGTTCAAGATATCGAATTATTGATGGGCTATCATAACCAACATAAATTCCGATTTTTCTTTGAGGTCCCTTTTTTTTCGTTGAGGCGGTGCAATAGGCATATATACCATACATCCAAAAATTCTCAAATAAGAAATATATGGTTCTTTATCAAATGCAAGCTGTAATGGGAAGTATTTATGATATACACTTGGTCTGATGCGAATTAATGAAGCAGCATGTAAAACTGCATGTCCCCATATAGAAACAGGGAGTATTGTTTTCATAATCATTGGTCTAGCAATCAGTTGTCGACGTTTAATCAATGATTCAACTAATCCATTTTGTGTATGTACATGAGCAACATGATGCTCAACAGTGATTCTCATTGACATACAATAATCATTGAAAGTTTAGGAAGTAAATTCACCAGCATTATCAAGTCTAATTTTCTTGATTGTATGATCGAGAAATTGATTCTGTAATTTTATTATTTTAGCAAGTAATCTTGCAAATGTCACATTCCGAGTTGATAATAAACATACATGTGACCCTCTGCTGGAGGCATCGATCAATACCATAAAATATCTAAATGGTCCACATGGTGGATGAATTGGCCTACAAATATCACCCTGAATACGTTCAAGAAACATAGGTGATTCATTTTGGATTTTAGCTTGTGATGGTCTTATAATAAGTTTTCTAAGAGAAAATGCTTTGCATTGAAACTTATTATTTTGAAATATCTTCTGGTCTTTCAGCGGATGACCATGTGTATTTTCTATAATTCTTCACATCATTGTTGAACCAGGATGTCCTAATTGATCATGTCTATTGATCAGTATTGAAGAATTATCAACTATCATGTTTGATTCAATTGGACTTATATATGTATCATGCAATTCAGTAGAGAGCATTGGTAGTTTTTCAACTACATATTTCTTTCCTGATTTATTCGTGGTAAGACACATATATTTCTCATTTCCTTAATTTATTGTCTGAGTATCATACCCATGAGAATATATGTCATTAAAACTAAACAAATTTCTTTTCGATTGTGGTGAATACAAAGCATCATTTATAAAAAATTTTGTACCATTAAGTAACAAAAAATGTGCTTTATCACAATCTTTTATCAAGTCTACAGGACTTGATACTGTATTCACCATTGTTTTTGTTTGTTTTAGTTCCAAGAAATACTTTTATCTCGAAGAATAGTGTGCGTTGTACCACTATCAGGTATGCAAACTTCCATAGGATTAGTTCCTTGTTTCGCTTTGTTCATAGCATTTTTCATATTTGAACTTCAAAAAAAATATGCAATGAAAAAATTACTTACAATACATATGTACTTTATTGAAAAATATAACACATACAATAAAACATTATCATATGAGTACATGAAAAATAAATTATTTTACATTTATATTCCACCAATATATTCTTCATTTTCAGAGAAATCGTTGAGAAAATCTGTAGCATCAATATTTTTCATTTCTATTCCACCAGCATATTGATAATTTACAGAGAAATCATTCAAAATCTGCAACATTAAAATGAGTTGAATCACTCAAACGACCACTGTGTTCAGTGAAGTTGATCTCTTTTTCTTTCCTCTTTATTGAAGGTGCTCGGGGGCTCGACAAATACGATACCAATGTCCAGGAGTGTCGCATCTAAAACAAGAACTTTCAAATCGTTTTGAGTGATTTTCATTAACACTCATGTTCTCATGATGTCTTTTCAATGGGTGGTTCGTGATGTCATTTTGAGATGAGTTATAAAAATAACTATCTCGATTGTTTTCAAAACCACGACCACGATCACTTCTACGTCCACGTCCACGACCACGACCACGACCTCGACCAAAACCTTGTCTCTGAATTTGATTTTAGTTTCCAGGTTTAAATTCATTTTTACTTACAACATTTACTTCTGGAAATACTGTTGATCCAGTGAGTCGGGACTGATGATTTCTCATTAGTATCTCGTTGTTCTTTTCCGCCACTGAAGCCAGGCGATAAGTTCAGAATATCTCGCAAATCCACGCATTCTATATTGTTGCTGTAGAGTTATATTTGATGCGTGAAACGTGGAAAATTCTTTTTCAAGCATTTCCGATTACGTAACTTCATGTCCACAAAATTTTAATTGTGATATTATTCGATACATCGTCGAATTGTACTCACTGATTTTTTTAAAATATTGGAATCTCAACATAGTCCATTCATCACGGATAGTCAGAAGTATAACTTCCTTTATATGTTCAAATATTTCTTTTAATCCTTTCCACAGAGCTATGAGATCTTTTTCGATAAGATATTCACATTTTAAACCTTCATCAAGATGTCGACGCAAAAATATTATAGCTTTTGCTTTTTCTTGTGATGAAGAGATGCAATTTTCTTTAATGGTCTCGCTTAGACCCAATGACTCAAGATGCATTTCTACATCGATAGTCCATGACATATAATTTTTTCCTGTAATGTCAAGCGCAACAAATTCGAGTTTTGCCAAATTTGACATGGTAGTACTATAAAAATAACAATGCATTTTATTCGTTAAGTTATAAATTTATTAAAATGGCAATACAAAGTAACGGATAAATTATAATTACAAGCATGCTTAAAAATAAAGAAAAAACGAGTGACGGATATTCTCCGATAAATATAAGACTAGTGAGTATAATAACCATAATAATTATACAAAATAACCTTGAAAGAGCTATCTTCTTCTTCTTCAAAAATTTTAATGAAGAAAATTTTTAGGGGAGGAAGAGTGAGTTTAAAGTGATTGAATGTGTTTGTGAAGTCATATTTATAGGGTAAAAACTAGCCGTTTATGGCCGTCCAAAATATTAAAAATAAATGTAAGTATATGTAAATTTTATGGTAATAATATGATATATATATATATATATAATGTTAATCATGCTTAAATAATTATGTATATCATATCACAATATTATAACGAAGTGTCAGGAACTCCTTTTATATAATATTGTGACATTATACAAATATATATATATAATTATTATATAACACAATAAAAATATATAAATAGTGAAATAATTATATCACGTTATTATAATGAGGTGTCATAGACTCCTTTTATATAATAACATGATATTATTCAAATATATATATACAATAATTAAACAGTAACACAATAAAATTATATAAGCAGTGTAATCACATCATGTTATTATAATGAGATGTCATAGACTCCTTTTATATAATAACATAATATTATATATTAAATATATATACAATAAAAATAAATAAGTAGTAAAGTAAATACTCTTATTTTTGAATATTGTTACCTTTTTCTTGTGTTTTGGAGCTTGTAAAAATATGGAGAACCGAACCTTCGAGTATCATGGTGATAAAGTGTTAAAAGCAAAAATTTACGGTTAAAGTATAAATCTATATCAAACTACACACTTTATAAAATTTTCTCTCTACTCAATTGTGATATTCTTCACACATTGAGTAGGTCTAGAATTTCTTTGGAAATAATCCAAAAATAAATACATCACTACATACATCATCACACACTAATTTTCAATATTTACAACTCTTATTTTCAACATTCAAATATTCAAACTTTTATTTTTCAACAAAAATAAGCTTTAGATCAAATGATACCGTCACTGCTGACAAATCCTACTAGTTGGACCCCAAAAAAATAAAATAAAAATTCTATGAATTACGATGCTAGATCAAATTAATTTACTTTTTATGTTTGAAGATATTTTATTGGATATTAATATCATAAATTAAAAAAATTTAAACGTACAATATATATTTTGTGAAATATTTTAATTTTTTGAACAGTTATTATTTTTGGAGTAATTAATCATTTAGCAATTGGACTACTAAATTTTAATATTTAAACACATGAAACATGATTATCATATTTATATATAAAATTATATTATAATGTGATTAAATTTAATTTTTATGATTATATCGTTTGAATTTTTATGGTTTTATTTAATTATTTTTTAAAATAATAATATAATAATGATAAAAAAATCAAATCGAATTGACGAGTTGTTTGATTTCGGGTTCAAGATTAGAGTTTTCATGTTGTGTTGTTTCGGGTTGGGGTTGAGATTTTTTGTAATACCCTTGATTCAATCTGACCCGAACTCATCCGAATTGACACCCCTAACTCGGGGATTGAAGAAAAAAAATCGAAATGTGAAAATTGAACATAAACATAACAAGTTGCATCTTTTAGCACATGCATTCACAATCATACAAACAAAGTCTGCATGCTCAAAAAAAATATAAGAGAAAGACTGGAACACTTAACTCGTTATAGAGGGAATATTAGTTCATCAAGAATTTCATAGTGATATTTGGCGCAATTTTCTCAAATATTAGTGATAAAATCAACGAGTCTATTAGATGGTTCTCTCGAATTTTTCTTAAACCCGGATCAATATCGACAGATGAAAAGAACTGCAAATAAAGCTTGAACTTTATTGAATGTTCACCTGTGTTTTCAAATACATCCCAATTACAACAAACAGCTTTGACAGATATAATACCACAAACATGAATTTGGCAGAGGCTTTACACAAGGTCCCTGATTCTTGGAATCTTCTAATCTACTGGACGAGAAGGCGAAGCCTGCTTATAAGATGCAACCATCTTCCACACTGTTAATGGTTTTTGTTTGTGGAATTATATTATGATTCAAGTAATTAGTATACTGTTGCAGTTTGAGGAAGATACACAGCGTTTGGAATTGATTTCACGATGTTCGTTCAAATCTGTCACCAGTCTGCATATGCAGCCATTCCGGAGACAAACTTCTTCCAAATTCTCTTGCACTTTGGGAACCATATGTCATAACAGAAGCATCAAAAGTTTGCTGAGCAAACTGCAAAGTCGAAAAGGATATAACACAAGTTGGAAACTTTAAAACATGGATAAAGGTTTTCCGAACATCATTCAGTAAGAACACAGGGAGTTGATAATTGCGTTTCAAAAACTTACATCTTTTGAAGGATACCCGTCAAGGCCTACTCTTGAATTAACTGCTTCCAGCTTCATTGACAGGAACTGTGAGACACCGTCCATTATATATGATTAAACGCGATTCTAAGAGCAATTATTTATAAAAAATATGGGGTAAAAATGTGAATGTACTCTGCGTCTACTGGGGAAAGGGGGAGTTGGGGGGAGGAGATGAGGGAATTTACCTCAACCTGGTGTTGTAATGATTGGATATAATTAATTATCTCATCAAGTACCAGTGCTTTACCAATAACCTGAAGCCCAATGAACCATTCATTCAATTTGTTATTCCAGAAAGGGGAAAAAAACTAAATTCAGGAGTAGATAAGTCGGAATAGATGGTGATTAAGACTAAAATCAGGAATCAGAATTATCTCAACAAGCATGGGATCAGAGAAAGAAGACACGGCCCCAAAAGAGTGAATAAATTACATAATTCGGTTCAGAAGCAAACCACATGTAAGGCCCCGGTATTTGGCAAAAATTAAGAATAATTATTGATTTGGGTTTTATTTTAGTGCTTTGGATTTTATTGAGTTTAATATATTATTTTGGAAATTTAACCTTGGTTTTGTAAAGTATCACCAAGAGACAGGAAGATAAAGTAGGTGGGGCGTCCCAGAAATGTTGAAGTGTAGGTGGAACAGTTAGCTCAGCTAGTGGACGAGATGAAGTTGGCAGTGGCCAGATTTCAGAATATGCATCCATCAAAGTTCACTGGTACTTAAATAAGCGAGTGAGGTGAAGGATGGTTGAAACACATGGACTATCTCTTTAATTTGGTAACTGATAATTTAGAAAGAAAGTTGAAATCGGGAGTTTTCCAGCTGCGAGATAGTGCAAAACGTTGGTGGGAGGCTACTTCTAGAGCCTTGCATTAGGCGCGGATAGAAAAATCACTTGGTAAGCTTTTCGTAATCATTTCATACTAGATTACTCCTCACCATCTTACTATACAACCAGCGAGTCAGAATTTAACCGATTGGTTCATGGCAAAATGACTAGTGAAGAATATGTTCAGCTGCTCTCTTCTCTCCTTACATATGTACCGCATTTAGACGTGAGTGACGACACCAAAATCTTAAAGTTTATGGAAGAGTTGGTTCGCCTACCACTTATATCGAGGCCTTGGATAAGGCGATAGGGATCGAGATAGGACTTCGACTAGGTAGACCACCTTATACCCCTCGACCACATTGCGTTATCCACGGCCTCGGCGTAAGTGGTAAGCGAACTAACCATGACAAAAGGGTAAATCGGATAGTCTAACCCTTCCATAAATTTTGAGAGTTTGGTCTTGTTACTCACGGCCACATGTGGTACATAGGTAAAGAGATAAGAGAGTTGTCGAGGACATACTTTAGCAATCATATTGTTCTGAACCAATCGATTATATACTAACTCCTTGGCTGGATAAAACAGCGAGGATTATTCTTGTATGAAATGATCAAGAAAAACTTCACAAGTGATTGCTCCACCAGCTTCATGCAAGGCTCTAGAAGTAACCTCCCGCCATGCGCCATCTCGCAAATGGGAATTTTTAAGAGAGTTCATGTGTTTCAACCATCCTTCAACTCACTTGCTTCCTTCAGTACCAGAGAACTTTGATTGATACAAATTTTGAAATCAGACCACTACCAACTCCATCTCGTTCGTTTGTTGAGCTAATTGTTTAACCTCCACTTCAACATTTTGGGGTGCCGGTCTTGCATGACAACCACACCTTCGTTCTCAAAATTCAAATGCCCACGATTAGTTGTTAGACCGCTTGCTCCAAATTCTTGTACTACTCCTTTCCCTTCCCGCCTTCCGATGTCATTTTACAAAATCGAGGTTAAATTACCAAAATAATATATTAACTTTTATAATAAATAATTGATTTTTCTTATAATAACCAAGGTTCTAAAATTCGCTAGGCGCTAGTCGGGCACCAGACCAGTGCCTAGGCCGCCTAGGCGGGGACTAGGCGCCGCTAATCGGATTCTACGGTGTCAACATAATAAATAACATATTAGAAATTCAACACAATAATATCAAATTTTAAAATGCGTTCAAAATATTCCCTACATAATCTATTGTGTCATCTCTATAAAATAAGAAAGAATTCAGATTTCTTCCAAGGAGATTGAGATAACAATAAAACCAGAGGAAGTTGCTTAATAAAATGGTACAATTTGTTTCATGTACTTGAGGTAGCATAGGCAGATATATCAAGAAATGCAAGAACCCGAAACAAAAAAGAGGTAGAAGAAAGACATCGATGCTGCTCCACAAGACGGGAGATGTAAATATTTCCCATAAGGCTTCTCGATTTCTTTGGTGCTGCGGTATATTTAAAACAACCTCTTTTCAACTTTTAATTTTTTAATTGGGTTTTAAAATATGAAAACCCCAAACAATTTTTTTCGAAACAAATAAGGCCTATTTAAGGGTGTCCAGGCCCGCCTAGACCAGCTCAGGCGCGCCCAGGAGCGCCTAGACGCGCCCAAGCGCCTAGGCTGACCGCCTAGCACCTTATCGGCGCGGTAGGTCACCGCCTAGCGCCTAGGCGGGCGCCTAGGGCGCATTTTAGAACACTGATAATAACAGTTGCCAAATAACTATTGGACACCATTTGAGGCTTGTGTAGTAGAAGGTGTCGATCACCATATTGGAATGAGATTGGAGGAAAACAGCTGGCATAACCTGAGTTTGTAGAATAAATGAATGAAAAGATTGAATTGATTAGAAAAAGAATGACAGCAGTTCAGGACAGGCAAGCCAACTATGCCAACAAGAGGAGAAGACCATTATGGCTTGGTTTGGGTGTTGGAGTGGAAAATAAATGATGAGAAAATAAAAAAGAAGAGGAGAAATGATATATTTTTTGTTTCTGAGTTGGAGAAAAAAAAAAGGAAGAAAATAAGCTCTATTTATTTGAAAACATTTTTTTTGTTTGTGTTTCCTTCCATGTTTGGAAAGAAATAATATTGAATGTGGAGAAGGAAATTTTCCCTCCATTTACTTTCTTTTCTCTTCCTTAAAAAACTCTGAAACAAAAAAGTTTAAAAAATTTTCACCCTAATCTTTTCTTTTCCTTCCATTTCCAAACTCCCAAATGAAAATTTTTCCGCCCTAATCTTTTCTTTTCCTTCCATTTCCAAGCATTAGAGTTCCAAGTTGGTGACCTAGTATTTTTTAAAGTATCACCATTCCGTGGGACGATGCGTTTTGGATGTCGAGATAAGTTGTCACCTCGACATATTGGTCCTTATCAGATTGTGGAGCGAATTGGCAAATTGGCATATCGAGGCCTTACACCACAGGTCATGCATTCTACTACATGAGCCGGAAGCCCGGAACTATGATTACAGCATATGCACCTTTTGACCGATAAAGTTATATAAAATTAGCATGTACTACTCCCAAGTTCCAAGAGAAAAAGTTATAAATAGAATTGTCAAGCATCTATATGGTAAATACAAGCAGCTCATTTAAAAATTCAGTTTTATGTTTCCACTTTCCACCCTTCAAAATGTCTATTCAGATGAAACTTTAGGCATTGCAGGAAACAGCAAGTTCACTTTTGCAATATTAGATGAAAAAATAATCAGATATTCCTCACAATATTCCTGTGAACCTCAAACTTTTTGTGACTTTACAGGAACATCAGCAGCCACAAAATCCTGAAACTTGAATACCAACTGAAAGGCACTCTTCACAGAAAATATGGAAGCTGACAAATTTTAAGTTGAATAAGAGATTTTAGAAGTAATATTGAAGCATGGTCACATGGAAAACTCCTACGTGGTGGACTCAAATACTAGCCTCTTTTTCCATTAATCCAATGGAAATCCTCCTATATCCAAGAGGAAATGACAAACCGAAAGTTGATATTTAAAAGGGAGACAAGTATAATCCAGGATAATGTATATGCCAAGAAGTAACGTAAAAGGAAAATACATGAATCAAGGTGACGAGGGACTGCAACTACAAACATTTCTGTAGTAATGAATTTCAAAGGATGCCAATACTCACTTTATGGCAACCGGGCACTAAATCTTGGAGAATTTTCATCCTCTCGCTAATCTTTTCTCTCCTAGCCTGCATACAAAGGCAAAAGAAACAATGGAAATATTATTATTTACTTTTCGCTAATAATGTCATATGCTGAGAAATCCAGGAAAGACAATCTCTACATATAAACCCAATTCATTTACAATAAAATCATTACTCTTTCAGCCAGACTATGACTATCAGTAGCTTGCCCCCGTCTTGCTCGCACATGGATGTAGTCTTGCTTCGGCTGCTCAGCTGGTTTCAGAGGTTGATCGGCTGCTTTTCCTGAATTTCCCTCTGTATCTACTCTGTCTTCATTATCCTCGTTTGTGTTAGAGTAGATGCCCTGCAAGCCAACGATTGGCCAGGGAATTTATTGACTCAATTATAATAAACAATCTTTATTTTAATATAATTTAACTTTTCATGGTTTCAGTTTACTTTATCTGTATACCCATGCAATCAGCATAGATAAAGTCCTTGATTATACTTTAATACAAATGAATCGTAATTAGATGTTGAAACTCATTTGTAAACACTGTATAATCTAAATTCGTTCCTAGTCGATTCAGCCGCCTAAAATATGGATAAAGGTCGCTTGAGCTCGAGACTAGCATCTGTGATGTTGTGTACCGCGTTTCTTGGTAAGAGCATAGAGATGTCCAAACATGCAGATGAGTAATCATATGATGATTATACCGAACTACCTTCCCTCGGACTTTCCAAGTGGTTATCATTCATCGAGAGGATAAGTCCGTGGTTATGATTGTACAACATTAGTCCTTACGACCCGGGACAACACTGAGGCTCTATATGCTAGGGTTGTGCTTTGACTCGTTTACCGGCTCCAAGAGAGTCATCAGGTGGCGAGATTGGGTACAGTTGCGATACATATAGGAGCCAGTGCATTGTAGTCGGGGATTCACCGCTCACCTACGGGTGTGGATATCCTGTGTGATATGATGAAATAATAGTGCGTGGAATCTCTGGCTAGAGTATGAAATGTACGTTGGAGAAGGAGTTCTCCAATAGTACATGCGATGCCACTATTATATGTGTCACATAGTTATCGAATTGATATGCAACCCTCGATGAACCAATGGTTGCAGATTCGATCGGGATATATGCTATGAAAGGACCGTACTGTACGCTAATCATAATCGACTGGTTCTTGCAGGCACTATCAGTGATACCTAGGGGATCATGGGGCGATGCTACTAGACGCTCTTACCATGATCCGATGGGTGCAATCAGAAATGAGTTCTGACATTCTTGATCAATGTGTTGATGAAAAGAATGGGGCTAACTAGGGTAAGCCCGAATAAAGGAAATTGTCCTGAATCACAAAGAATTGTGAACCCACGGCTAGCTGTATCCCTGAACCATTGAGGGTCACACAAGTACTGGATTATTTTGTTCCCGTTGAGATAATAAATTCAAGGAGTTGAATTTATAGAAAACGTTGAGATAATAAATTCAATGAGTTGAATTTATAAGAAATAAGTTTGATATGATCAATCGATAAGCTTATAAATAAAGTTTATAAAAGCTTATAGAAATTTTGAGAGCATGACTGCTAAAATAGTCAAAGG
>NC_133323.1:7897307-8092354 GCF_012295235.1 Primulina huaijiensis | reverse complement strand
ATGATACCATAGTTTTTTTTTAAAAAAAAAACTTGCACACAAAGATAATAATATATATATGCATATTTTCGAAATATGCATGATTGTGGTGTGCAATTTTCGAGATTCAAATAGATTTGTTGAAATCTAATTACTTAATTAATGTGATTAATTAAGGTAACAATCATTAGTTACAATAATAAAATATGTATAACTTTGGTTGGGATTTGGGGAATGGACCGAAGATTTGGTAAAAACAATAATAAGAATATTGATTCTTATTTACAATGAAGAATCCGAAAGTTTCTTTTACACACAATACATTTTCGGCTTTTCCCTTTTTTGAGAGGTGCTGCTCTCGAGAATTTTGGTTCTTGCATCAAAGAAGTTTCGGCCACCTTAATTGAGAATTATTGGGTCGATTTCTTCTGTGTCTTCTGGCTCTACGAAAAGATCTTCTATACTTTCTAGTGCAAGTTAGAATAGGAACAAGTAATCCAGTCATACTTTGTAGTGCAAGTTAGAAGAGGAACAAGTAATCCAGTCGTGGACCGGATTAGGAGATTGAAGAAAGAAGATTTGAAGAACGTACGTGGGATTTACAACAAGAGCTACATCCGCTGATACCGGAGTAGTTGGAGCCATGTGAAAATTGTTCACTAAAGGTATAAATTACTAAACACCCTATGAATGTTTATGTTTAACCATACGAGTGTCCAAAATTATTTTGTTTTTCAAAATAAAATAAAAATTTTAAACTTCTGCTGTGTTTAGGCACGTAGAAATCCGAGATCCAAGAGTTTGATCTCTCAGCCTTAAGCCTTTCACTCTCACTGTCATACTGCTCAATGCCAAAAGTATTACCACAGCCAAACACAAACCGAAACAAGAAATATCATGGTTAAATCAAAGGATTGAAAAAAATTGGCAGGGATATAGCCATTTCGGAGTATTTTTTCTTTGCCGGAATATATTGAAAGCAAAAAATACAGCATCCGGATTAGCGGATCAAAGCCACATAAAGATGAATAATCCCTAAATCACATAGCAAAACGCAATCATCCTCACTATATAATCTACATTTGAAATAACGATTTCATATTCATCTGAAACACTACCGAAAGATCATTGTTGTTGCCAAAGCAGTTGCTGGTGGAAGCTCCTCCTCTCCCACACTCATCCTCCTCGCGGTGCTTCCTCGAATTATGGCTGGACGGAACGTGGTCCACCACCATCGGATCCACGTCATACTGCGCCGCATCGGCATTCATCTGGCAGCCCGGCCAGATCTCCGAGTAGTACACTCCTCCCCCGCTCATCATTCCCTCCTGCGGATCCATTTCCCGGCCGGAATCACGCAAAACGGAAGATCATTCACAGGAGAGGAGCATGTAAAGGGGCATGAAAGCAGTGGATCTCCCCACCCTTCAACAGTGGAGTTTGGTGGGGGGTGCGTAATGCACACAGTAGCGTACAATTGCCAGCACGGGCAGCATTCAGTAGCTCGCTTCTACTTTGTTTTTTCAAGTGTGGAGATAGAGATTTGGAAGTGACTTCGAGATATATACGGAGCGTCCAGCGCTGATGCCTTCAGCAAGCCGAGTATTTTCCTCTGCGGCAGGCTCGCGTGGACCGAACTGTTCGGTCAGTCCAAGTGAACATACAAAATTAAGCTAATACTTTATCACAAAAAAAACAGACGTTCAATTTAGATATATATTCGATATATATTTTATATAAAAAAAATATTATTTTTATGTAAAAATATTTTTTTTTGCTAGTTATACTATAAAAAAATATTATGTAATATTCTCTAATTTGAGTTAAAAATATACCAAAAATATACTGTGTAACAATGTTTATTTGAGTAGAAAATATTATGTTTTATGTTAAAGATACGGACTTGATCGAATCATTTCACATGTATAAATATACGACTCTTGCATAAGAGGCCTACTCATAACTTATATATCAATATTATATATAATATTTTAGCTATAATAAAAACAAAATAGTATCTTTGTATAATTTTAAAATCACAAAATCCCTCTACATTTTTTAGCCCCGTATTTTTGTTTTTGTTTTTCTCATGAAAAATTACATTATGTGGAAAAAAAACTAAAAAAATTATTAAAAATCGGAAAATTTTTAATTTTTTCAATTAATTTCATTTATGTAAATAGAATACTTATAAAAAAAATAGACTGAACAGACATACAACGAGTGCACATAAAGGTTAGTATTCTATTAAGCGAGAGGGCAAAAAATTGTGTGAGATGGTCTCACCGGTCGTATTTTGTGAGACGGATCTCTTATTTGGGTCATCCATGAAAAATTATTACTTTTTATGCTAAGAGTATTACTTTTTATTGTGAATATCGGTAGGTTTGACCCATCTCATAGATAAAGATTCTTGAGACCGTCTACTCAAGTGAGAGACATTGATATTTCACTTATTTTTGGTGAAATTTTTTTTAAGTTCCAAAATTACCGTAGTACATTTTACTCTAATGTACATAATATTTTTCTTGGATTTGACTCTTTAAAAAATAAAAGCATTGATTAAATTATTATTATTTATTTCTGTATAATAGAGTTTGCTTATATTTTTTCATATTTCACGATTATTGAAAAAATCTTATTAAATCTCATATTTAATTTAATAAATATCATCATTAAATCAAAATTTGAGAAACAAAATATGTGCATCCAAATCGCTAGTATATATAAAATCAAATGACCCAACGGTAGATGAAGTCATTTTCCTTCCTCCCTAACCATTGTCGTCCACTAAATCACATTCATTATTCTTTTTTATTTTTCTTCCATCATACCAAAGGAATTTGGAAAATCCAATTTTTCTCATCCGAGATTCAAATTTTAAAATCAAATCCCTTAGGTTGTATTTGTATGAATGGACTAAAAATTTCAATCAATTGTTTTGTTTAAGCGTATCAATTTGATAATGAATTTCAAATATCAAGTAGTTATCTTTTGAGTTATCGTAGTAGATTTCAAATTCATTCTAATATGAAGTCATTTAAAAAATACCTTCAAATATCAAATCAAAATCATTCAATCTGAATGAAACATTAGGTTGTGTTGTGATCGATAGATTTGAATTATGGTTTCAACTTTCTTGGCTTGCTTCGCGATGAACAAAATTGAAGTAAATTTTAAATTTATTCCATATGATCAAGAAGGATTTAAAGAGATAATTTTTTAAATGATACTCATTTTGGGATATATATGAAATTCACCATAATTATTTCTGAAATTGCATAAATTGATATAGTGTATATTTGAAATTCACTTTAATTTTGTTCATTATAATAAACCAATTCAATGAATTTAAAATTAATCAATTCAAATACAATCTTAGTGTTCATCCGACCACAAATGTTCATGACATTAGGTAGCATGGAAATTTTTAAAATTTTAAAACAAACCACGCATGTGCCATGTTATTAGTTATCAATTATAGTATACAAGGCATTACTATAGTGTTATTTAAACCAAAAATTATAAATTATCACAAAAATAACTATAAATATTTTCTATATAATTGTAAATATTTTCATATAAAAATTGACTTAAATCTAAAAATAACTATCACAAAAAACCCATTGTATTATTAGCACCAGGTAGGATTTTTATTTTGTTTGTTTTATTTTTCATAAGAAAATAATGTTTTAGAAATGAGTATTTGAGGAAAAAAAAAAGGTATTTTTTTTGGCCAATAATGATTATTATAAGTATCTCACATTCAATAATATAATAACTAGAACACAAGATAACAATATATAGCCTCTTATTATGTGTCTAAGTGTGTGGAGTAAGTGAGAGTTTCACCAATTATCATGTGTTCGATTCTCTTCACCAACATTTTGTCGGAAGAGCATGTCATATAGAGTTTATCATAGTGTGGTTTGCTGACTATTGCATTAGCTTGAGGTTTACCTAGTGCGCACTGAAGAATAGTAGCTGCGAGTTCCATCGTCATAAAAAAAAAACACACACACACACATATACATACATACATACATATATATATATATATTATTCATAGAATTTAAAAATATTTCCCATAAGATAAAGAATAGGAAAAATTCTAATTTGATTATGCAACTTGCACATTTTTTTAGTAATGTTGTCAGAAAATTCACGATTTTTTGCACCAATGGGTTTTTCAATTTTAGAAAATGATTAAAAAAATTCCTAGAAAACAAACATTACCCTCACTTGTACTAATTACTTATATAAAAACTTACAATTGAGTGTTTTTAAATTATAAAGGGATGAATTAATAAAAGACAAAATTAAACTGCAAATTAAATATAATCCACGCAAAAGAATATAATTATTGCTCCTAAACCAAGAACTCATATCTGAGAACATATTGGATGGGAGACATCAATTGCTTTCTTTGATTGGTTTGCATAGAATAATAATTAAGTATTATGGGATTAAAGTTGTCTTTGTTTAATGATGTCTTGATTACGATTAAGGAAGCAATTTGGTAGAAAGGTTAGTGATAATGATAGTTCTGAATTTGAGTGAGTTTTGGAGTGGCACCAAAATAGTATGCATTGCCAAACATGTCCTTCAATAATTGCTTAAATTGTTTGTAACTAGATACAATTACTTTTTGCGTATGCTTATTTTGTAATTTTAGGTATTGTTTAGTACGTGATATGAGATGATCGAATAATATCGATAAATTAAATTTAGCGATAAAAAATCAATAAATATATATAATTTATGTAGTGTGATTGTTATATAATATTGATGTATATGTTAAATGTGGGTTGACTAATCAATGGGTATTTTATCAAGCAAGTCAAACAAAACACACCAAACTGTTGGATCTCGGTTTTCTCGTGCCCAAACGCAGCGGAAGTTTTAAAATTTTTATTTTATTTTGACAATCAAAATATATTTGTTTTAAGCACTCGTATGGTTTTATAATAAACATTCATAGGACGTTTAGAATTTATACCTTTGATGAATTAATCACACGGCTCCAACTAATCCGAGATTAGCGGATATAGCTCTTGATTAATTCCCTGCGAACTTTCTTCAAAAACTCATTTCTTTATTCTTCTAATCAGGTCCACGACTAGTTGATTTGTTCCTCTTCAAATTTGCACTAGAAAAATTAGAAGAAGTTTTTACGTTGGAGATTGGAAACGAGAGGCGGCTCAAACTTCTCCTTCAAAAGGAAGTGGCCGAAATTTTGTGGAGAGAAGGAGGAGGATTTTCGAAAAATTGTGAATGAATTGTGTTTAACCTTAAGCCTAATACATATATATATAAGCTTAGGGCTCATTAATAAAATTAAATACTTAATTGGCTTAATCAATTAATTATTCTAGTCCAACTAGTTTAATTAATTAATTAATCTTTTAAAGCCCAATTAAGAACCTTAATATGTATGTTGATCTTGTATTCCTACAAGCCCATTATACATATACTCATTACTTTTAATTTAAATCTCTTATAAATTCAACATTTGAATTTAATATTTAAATTATAAATTCAACTCTTTGAACTTATTACCTCCAAAATTTAATATTTAATAAACTCAACTTTTGAGCTTAATAAATTAAATCCATCATAAATTCAACATTTGAATTTAACATTTAAATTATAAATTCAACTCCTTGAATTTATTACCTCCAAAATTTAATATTTAATAAACTCAACATTTGAGTTTAATAAATTAAATTCTCAAATTTTATAAATTCAGCTCCTTGAATTTATTCTCTCCAAATTTCATAAATTCAACTTCTTGAATTTACTATATCATAATTTAATTATCAATGGTTTAGGGATACAACTAGCCGTGGGTTCACAACTCCTTGAACTCCTTGAATCTATTCTCTCAACGGGAACAAACGATCCAGTGCTTGTGTGACCCTCAATGGTTTAGGGATACAACTAGCCGTGGGTTCACAACTCCTTGTGATTCAGAATAACATTTATTCTTATTCAGGCTTACCCTAGTTAGCCTCATTCTTTTCATCAACACCTTGATCCAGAATGTCAGAACTCATTTCTGATTGCACCCATCGGATCATGGTAAGAGCGTCTAGTAGCATCGCCCCATGATCTCCTAGGTATCACTGATAGTGCCTACTAGAACCAGTCGATTATGATTAACGTACAGTACGGTCCCTTCATCTCATATATCCCGATCGAATCTGCAACCATTGGTTCATCAAGGGTTGCATATTAATTCGATAACTATGTGACACATATAATAGTGGCATTGCGTGTACTATTTGGAAAACTCCTCCAACGTATATCTCATACTCTGGCCAGAGATTCCATGCACTATTATTACTTTATATCACATAGGATATCCACACCCGTAGGTGAGCGGTGAATCCCCGACTACAATGCACTGGC
Source organism: Primulina huaijiensis (assembly GCF_012295235.1). NCBI lineage: Eukaryota > Viridiplantae > Streptophyta > Magnoliopsida > Lamiales > Gesneriaceae > Primulina > Primulina huaijiensis. The sequence continues at coordinate 8,085,964 of NC_133323.1, read as the reverse complement.
TCCTATATGTGTCGCAACTATACCCAACCTCGCCACCTGATGACTCTCCTGGAGCCGGTAAACGAGTCAAAGCACAGCCCTAGCATATAGAACCTCAGTGTTGTCCCGGGTCGTAAGGACTAATGTTGTACAATCATAACCACGGACTTCTCCTCTCGATGAATGATAAACACTTGGAAAATCCGAGGGAGGGTTGTTCGGTATAATCATCATATGACTACCCATCTGCATGTTTGGACATATCCATGCCCTTATCAAGAAACACAGTACACAACATCACAGATGCTAGTTTCAAGCTCAAGCGACGTTTATCCCTGTTTTAGGCGGCTGAATCGACTACGAACGAATTTAGAATATGCACTGTTTACAAATGAGTTTCAACATCGAATTACGATTCATTTGTATTAAAGCATAATCAAGGATTTTATCTATGCTGCTTGCATGAGTATACAGATAAAGTAAAACGAAACCATTAAAAAGTAAATTATATTAAAATAAAGATTGTTTATTACACTTGAGTCAATAAATTTCCCAACCAACAGTTGACTTTCATGACATCTACTCTAACACAAACAACGTATAATTGCATAGTAAATTATTGTTGCGTAGAATAGTACATATCATCGATAAAAAAAAATATAAATACTATGTTTATTTCATCAGGATCGTGACAACATACTCGGATAAAATTAGAATAACTAATCATTTTATTTACATAAATTCCTTGATTTTTAAATACAATTTCTTTAAGTTGGTGCATGATTTTCATTTTTGTAGTTAGTTATATGTGGATTTATTTAACAACCAAGAACATGGACGGGTAAAATTGTCTTTCCATCGAATTGGGATCTGGAAGCAACAAAATGTATCTGGAAGTTTCCCTTGAAAATCTGGATTTACACTCATTTATTGCCCCACATTTTTAGATTTTAGTTTTGTGTGTACCTAACAACGTACCATATTTCCCTTTTTCATTTTTAGATGCTTTAGCGAGGAACCAGTCCACATTAAACAAGTGAGAATTTAGGGGTGGGAAAAAATACTGATCGTTCTAGTATATTGCATTTACCGTACCGCAAAATAACGTACATATCGAATTTAACGGTATATCGAATATTTCGATACGGTATCACTTTTCGGTATCGGTATGGAATTCAAAACATTTCGGAATTTCGGTATATACCGAAATACCGAATTTTTTGTATATTTTTTAAAAATTATAATATAATGTTGTTGGACTCGCTTATTCATTCAATTCTTTTTTTTGTTGGGCTTTTTAGTTTTTTTGTGATGAAAATAACACAATTTGTTTTAAAAAAATTCGGTATAGACGGTATTATATCAATATCGTACCGAAATTTCAGTATACCGAAGTTTTTTGATAAGAACGGTATGAAATTTATATCATATCGAAATTTTGATACGATATCGATATTCATTTTTCGGTACGGGCTGGCCTGCCTTGCCTAATATAACTTAAAAATTGATTAGGTATGCCACATAAAATAAATAAGTTGGATCAACAATTTTTTGACCCATCTTGATCACCAATTCTCTAATCAAAATTGATCCATGTTTGGAAAGTAATATTTATCCAAGCTAAAAAGTGACCCGTATGTAGCTTTTGAGCTGCTTAGATGATATTAAAAAATATAATTTGTATGTTTAACGCGATCTATAATTTTTAATAAAATAGTAAGCGTTCTGATCTTACATGTGTTCGTAAATATTTTAATTTTTTTTTCTTACAACCATCTGATGATGCTTAAATGCTAGTAGCATTGTGAAAGTGATGAGGCAATAAGGAAATTGAAAGTTACCATCATGCCTAACTTTCCACAATTGATATTAATTAGTTAGACATCAATAATCACACTAAAGAGTATCGCCTAATTACTTTAATAAAATTTATTAAGTTAAAGGTTTTGAAATTGACACCGCTATGGGATAGTGGCCCCCAAAATCCTATGATTATCCATGTTACATTAAATTATATATATAGTGTGTGAATTGCAAACGAACATGTTGGTGTCACTGTATATTATTGTATACTTGTACAATTGATTTCTTATGCGTAATTGTTTTTTAAGTTTAGTTAATTTCTAAGAGAAATTGTATTGAACTTATTTGTGATTATTTTGTTATAGTTTTTAATTATTTTCTGAATAATAAAAATCATTATGCAAATGTATTACTTGTAATTTTCATGGATAATACGGAAAATTTTAAATTTGGAGAGTGATAAGATAAGATAATTATGTATGTGTGTAAGTTATTGAAGCATCCGTTCGAGCACCTGCGAAGGTGGTTCAAACACAATATTTTCTATGAGCTTCAATAGCTCGTGTTCTAAGAATGTTTACACCGATGAATTAAATCGAGTTTGATTAGAAATCAAGCCGAAAACATTCGAAGTAATCCTTCATTAAGAAAAACTGATATATTTTATATACTATGCAACTGAATAACTGAAAGTAAAGGGAATCAGTTCTGGCACATATCAGTTCAGTTATGATGAAAACTGAACTGACGGATGCTCTAACTGATCAAATCAGTTTGAAAACAATAATTAAACTAAATAACACAGGATATGTTCATGGATGTTCAGATACTTCAACTGCTCCAATGTCACCCCTTCTACCTTCTCGGGTAGGATACACTAGAAGACTTTGATTTATACAAATCCTTGTACAAACCCACTCAGCTTAGGACTTACCATACTGCCTAACTGAACTCCTAGCCTAGACTGAAGGTAGCACCTTTCAGCCAACACTTGTTTAACGTTTGTGTATCAAAGACCACATACACAAATTTTACGTCTTTGTGCAAGACTCAATCATCTATTCAATAAGCTCAACTCTCTGATATATGTGAGTGTTAATGTGTGCGTGTGTGAGAACTGAACAATGAATACTACACGAAGGTGTTCTCACACAATGAGGTAAACAAGACTTCTATACTAAGCTGATAACACATTGAAGTGTTCCATCACAACTGGGCTGATTGCTTCTCTCTTTAAGCTGATAAGACTTTTAAGTGTACCCTCTCTTCTTCACACACTTATGTTCTTTATGTTGTTGGTCTTCACTGATCTTCTATTCATAGGCTGGAAACTGATCGTACAGTGAGACTCAATAATTGTATCCATTGCAGCTTGAATGCGTTCCTTGAAATTTGTGTCTCGATTTTTCCGACATCTATCCTAGAACATTTTGTATTTAAGTGTTGTTGCAACGTCCATTATTGTACTTTGATCGTACAATTGCTTTTGTATCGTTGTGCGTAGCTGGAATCCACTTTAGGTAAGCTTGTCTTGATCTGCAGCCGATTGATTCCTAACTGATGCTCCTAACTGATTATCTGAACTGATCTTCAGTTGGGCTGGTGAAATTAGTTGACTCGTCAGTTGAACTGATTTCACTCTTTCAGTTGAACTGGTTAGCTAGGCTCTTTATCAGTTGAGCACTTCATCAACTGACCGGGCTTTTAAAGATCTTCTACTGAAGTGCATGTCGGCTGGACAATCAGTTGAACTGGTCTTTGATACTTCAGTTTGGGCAATCAGTTGGCACTTTCAGTTAGCGTCTTGATAGTTTCAGTTTTGGCTCGGTAACTTATCAGGCTTCACAGTTTCAACATCCTGCGCACTTCGATAAATCATTAGCACCAAAATAATAAGTTCTGTTAACATCAAAATCAAAATTGCGAACATGAAATGTTCCAAACAGTTATATATTTATTATAATGTGTTTTTTGTTGTATTAGTTTTATTAACAATGGCGAAAGATTACTTTTCTAAGTCGACGGAAATATGTTCGTAATATTCAATTTGTGTCACCAAGTCAAACCATTAAATGTCTCACGCTTTATATATAATTTTCTGAGTTGAAATGAATATGTATACTAAATTCAATTGGTGTTACCAAATCAGATCACTAAAAAGTCTAGTATTTATATATATTTGTCTAAGTATTTTTTTCATTTTAAGTTTCTAAGTTTAAAAAAATTATCATTATCATTGTCATTATAGATTTTAAAATAAAAAAATTGAAAGAGAGAGATGATTTGCAGTCCCATCAAAGGATCAAACAGTTGAAGATAGTTCTTCCGGGACACCAAGTACGGCTTTTGTACATGCATCTAACAAATTAACTACAACTACAAAATTGCATATGCATAATGCATGCATTTATATATAAATGGATATCATGTGAGACCGTCTCACAGAGACCGTCTCACGGATCTTAATCTGTGAGACGGGTCAACCCTACTCATATTCACAATAAGAAGTAATATTCTTAGCATAAAAAGTAATACTTTTTCATGGATGACCCAAATAAGAGATCCGTCTCACAAATATGACCCGTGAGACCGTCTCACACAAGTTTTTGCCTTTATATATTACTGATCCTAATGTTATAAAGTTTAATTATTTTATTTAATATTATTCAAAAGTATTCATATATCACGAAAAATTGGCGACTCTCTTGAGCATTTTTCGAATACGATCGTCATGGATGGAGAGTAAGATTTAATCTGTTCGGAAAATAAACAAATTTTAATTTTTGGAAACATTATACATGTAAACTTTTATATATGTTTTCATCCTATCCCCCCACAAACCATTTTTCTTTGTTCGAATTGAACAAAAAGCTATATTTTTAATTATATAATAATGGACGAGTTGTTGAAAAGTTTGATGTGAGATATGCTGCCAACTGCAATCGAGATTGATGTTGAAATTATTAAACTTGAAATGAAATTTAAGGACCCGAAATGAAGACAGGCACAGCTAATATGAGCTATCTGGAAATGCCCCACTATTGAGTGTTGATGGATGAAAATTTTGAATACATTGCCTAAATTTGAAAAACATTCTAGGCTAGAATCGATGCGACGAGGAAGGTTGGTCTTGTTGGGACAACGTATCCTCGCACCCAAGACGCAGCGGAAGTTTAAAAATTTGTTCTTGAGCGTCATGTGTTTAAAAACATTCATAAGGCGTTTAGAATTATACCTTTACGTTCCTAACGCTTGGACTCCAAACTATTCCGGTTTGAGGTGGATATAGTCCTTCTTGTAAATCTCTACGAACGGCTCTTCAACTTTGATCGCCTAATTAGGTCCACGATCGAAAACTGCTTTTCTCGTTTGGTTTGCACTAGAAAATCCAAACGATTTGTGCGTTGAGACTGTAATCTCCGAATTTCCAAAATGCGGAGACGGTGCAACGACGGAGGTGCAGCGGTGTGAGAAACCAAAGGGCCGAAACTTCATCAAACTTTTGTTGAGCGAGAATTTCAATTCAAAGGTTGGAAATTAATTGATTCTTAATCAATTATTATATATGCTAATTAAGTCATTAATCTAAAATAAATTACATGACTTAATTTTCTTCCAACCACACATGGCCGTGGGTTTTGGGAAGGAATTTGGAGATAATTTTTTTTTCTTTTGTGTGCAAAAATTAGGTTTGTATTATGAGTCATAGTGGTGTATATATAGAGTGAGACTCTTAATCTAATCAGGAGTTCTTCTTTCACAAAGACTCTAATAATTTCATTATATTTAAACTCCCATATAATTAATATATAATGTATTTATTAACCTTTAATAATACATGATATAATAATATCATAGACACATATTTTATATCACCATATAAAATATATACATGTATATGTATATTAAATTAAATAACTATTATTTAATTTATAAACTAACTCATTGGTTAATTTAAATTCTATACTCCTCTAGAATATTTATGGGATTTTGTGTATGTTAGTAGTCACCACTACTAGCACAATCATTTAATTAGTAAATTCTCAATTCACTAAATAAATTATTCTGAACTCATTATAACTCCGATCGACGATCCGAGAGCGCCGATGTGTCAAGGATACAAATCTTGTTCATATAATGAAAATCGAAAATTTCGAAGATCAAAATTTTCATTTACCAAATATGGAACTTACCATATATGACAGTTACCATATTTGGCAGCTGCCAGTTTTAGTGAACTCCTTCACAAACAGGTAGTTCCACTCTCCTTCTTTATTTAGCAATCATGATAACATCCATTTCTTCCATCCTATGGAATCAGCTCATAAACTCTTTTATAAGCTTCATGCTTGATCTCCATCAAACTAAAGTCGCAAAATTCCAACTCTTTGAAATTTGACTATCTCAACGGGAACACAGAATCCGATACTTGTGTGACCCTCAATGTTTCAAGGATACAGCTAGCTGTGGGTTCACATTTCCATGTGATTCAGAATAACATTTATTTTTATTCGGGTTTACCCTAGTTAACCCCATTATTTTCATCAACTCCTTGATCAAGAATGTTAGAACTCATTTCTGATTGCACCCATCGGATCATAGTAAGAGCGTATATTAGCATCGCCACATGATCTCCAAGGTATAACAGATAGTGCCTGCAAGAACCTTTAGTCATGGTTAGCGTACAGTACGGTCCCTTCAACACATATATCCCGATTGAATATGCAACCATTGGTATATCGAGAGTTGCATATTAATTCGATAACAATGCGATTTATCTTTGAGTATTAATAGTGGCTCGGTATGTACAACTAGGAAAACACATTTTCCTAAATCACATTTCTTGCTCTGGCCAGAGACTCCTTGCACTATTAACTCATCGGATCACATAGGATATCTTCACCCATAGGCGAACGGTGAATCTCCGACTACAATACATTTGCTCCTACGTATTTCGAAACTACACCCAACCGCGTCACTTGATGACCCTCGATGGAGTCGGTAAAAGGATCAAAGTGCATGCTATTACGTATAGCCCCTACTTTGTCCCGGGTCAAAGGACTAATGGTATACAACCATAACTGCGGACTATTCCACTCGATAAGTGAGAACCACTTGGACAGTCCGAGGGAGGGTTGTTCAGTGCATCATTATATGAGCACTCATCTGTGTGAATGGACATCTCCATATCCTTGCCAATGAAACATGACGTTTACACCACAGATGCTAGTCTCAAGCTCGAGCGACCTTTATCCTTGTTTTAGGCGGCTGATTCGACTAAGAACCTGTTTAAAATATACGGTACACTTCCTAATGAGTTTCATGATCTTACGTTGTGACGCAGACCTCATAGTACCTATTGTATATTCAAGTACTTTATCTATGCAGCTTGCATGGGTATAAAGATAAAGTATAATGCCATAATCGAATGAAATCGTAAAATATTATTAAAATAAATATTGTTTTACATTAAAATCAATAAAAGCCCTAGCCACAAGTTGGCTTGCCGGGCACCTACTCTAACAGTTCTAGACGTAACCGCGGCCATAATCATGCTGAGGATATTCAGTGTTGTAACGTATGAAGATATCTTCAACCGATAATTCTATTTTAGTGTTTGTTTTGCACCAAAATAACCAAATTTCTTCGTTCAACTTATGAGAATTATACGAGAAAATATTTGGTTGAGATAAAAAAAACTTATAATTCTTAAGTGCTATACAAAATTATAGTTCAAGTTACTAGCATGTACCACTCATAATTTATAATTAATAATATTTCAGTTGCCCATTTTAATATTGTGTTTATTGTAAAATAACATCATCTGAGTAAAGGCGTCAGTTCGGGTGGGTTGGGTCGGGTTGAGCAATAATACTATTAAAAAATTGCTCAACCCAAACCCGAGCCAGCCCGAAAACACTCAACCCAAACCAAACCCGATCAACCCGATTTCGATTTTTTTAAAATTTTTTTAAAGAAAATTAAATAAAATTCAAAAAAAATAATATTTTAATTTAAATACATAATAACAATATCTCCATCATATATATGATTTAAATTTGAAAGTCTAATTGTAGAAAAATAAAATATATTTACTAAATCAAATAAACAATTGTTTAGAAAATAAAAAATATTCAAAATAAATATTAAATTATGAAAATTTATGATATAAAAATACAATAAATATTTTTTCAGACATACAATATATAAAAATGTAGGCAATATTTATTAATTATAATTCTAAAAAATTAAAATTCAACCCGAGTTGACCCGAACCCAACCCAACCCGATCAATTTTTTCATGTCAGCTACCGAGTTCAACCCGATCTGACCCGAACCCGAAAACTCCAAACCCAAACCTGATTTTTTTCGGGTTGAATCGTGTCTGGTTGGTCAAAAGTTGATAATAATTTAATTATGCATGATATTGTCAAGAGAAGAAAATATATACCTGAGAGATTTTTAATAATGGAATTGCAGTATATTGATTCAAGAGTAGAAAATACATACATAAGATATTTGATCATGATTAAAAATTATAAGTATTTCATTAAGAGTTATATGAAATAACATAACTTTTCACCACCAAAATTTTCTCCCTCATCTCTTTATCAATAAATTTCAGCCACCCCATATTTTGGAGGAAAAATTTCCGGCCACCATCTTTCCACCGTAACACCGTCCCGAATTCGGATTTATGAAAGTAAATGTTCTAAATGTAAATATTCTGGAGGAATTCTATGGCTCGTTCTCATCCCTTAAATTATTTTCTCAATGTGCCTAAAAATCTAATTTAAATATTAGATTTAGTAGGAGATCAAGATTTGAAGATATTGAGCCCAGATCCTCAAAAGTTTTGAATATTGAAGACATGTAAAATATTGTAAACTAATGTAATATTGCATTTGCAACCCTGTATTTACCTAGGTTTTAGATTTTGATCCATATTTGGCTCATATGAATCAATCAGATCTCAGTAATCGATCATCTTTTATTTATAAAGCATGTGATATATTATAAACAATTAGTATGCACGTTATTATTTTTATAATAGAAGAATTGCATGAATCTGAAAAACATACAAACAAGAATGACATGAGATTTTAAAATTAACGATGACACAAATTTTCAAAATTAAAAAATATCTCATTTTGGATAAGATTCAAAATTTATATTAAGCTCATTAAAAATAAAATTAAAAGAAAGTTTAATATTTCTTGATCTTCCATCAATGGTAGTTGAATGATGAACGCTACTCGCGCGGTCAGACTTTGGCCTAGATAATTGGTGAGGTCTGGATGCCGGAAAGCTATAACTTCCACTGACATGATTGATGTGAAATACGCGGAACTCCCATGACCTTGGGCTATATAATTTGGGATCTAATGAAGATCATCCACTAAGATTCAAAATTGATGGGTTGGGCTCGATAGATAAATATAAACGACACCATATTAGTAGGCCCTTATCAAACTTGAGGTGAAATGAAGTAAGGGTTTCAATTGGCTCTGCATTTGGAAATTATGATTTTCCAATATATTTTAGATCATAATTTAGTAATCGGGTCTTGCGAACTCACCTAAGAAACGTGATTTCCTGTTTTTATCAGATGGTGGTGAAATTGTCAAAATATTTAGAGGTAATTCATTAAAATAAAACTCTATAATTTATGTCTTATAAAATATTTAAAAATTGTTAGTAACGTTTATTTTGTTTGTATTTGAGTATATTTACAATATCGTCGAGAAATCATCTATCTATTATACTTTATCAAAACAAGCTAACCGGACCAAATTACCAAGACTGGCCGAGGAATTTAAAAATTGTTTTAAATTCTAATAAAATAGCAAGGCAGTTCGTCCATACTTTGTGTTGTTACAGGGTGAAAATATGAGCTATGCTTCTATGCTGCTAGGCGAGAAGTGAGGTTGGTTGATAGTCGCGCCCAGTCTTGCAGTTAAAGCTGGTTAACTATACTTCCTACCTAGTGGAATCCTCTACTAAGTGAAAAGGGAGCCCCTAAGGCCACACGCCTACCTGAGCCTAAAATCTTTGGAGAAAGAAGAACAGGGGTGATCCGGACTTTAGACACGCACAGAAGGTGATGGCACAACCAGTATAGCAAGAAGGCAACATACTCATCATCTGTAACATCAGAGGATCAGTGAGCTTTAGCGTTCCGAAATTGAAAATAATCCAAGAATACCCTTGGACGTTGTTGGCCAACAGAAAAGAATGTTTGGCACGACCAAAAGCGGGTGAACAGAGTCCCCATGAGGCTTCGAAGGAATTGAAGTGATGGAAGCAACATCAGGAAGACTTGGGGAAACCATACCAAAACGAAAATGATGCTGGTAGTAGACCAACTGAAAGAAAGTCGTATGTAAGAAGGGAGACATCTACCAACTTCTCCCCCAGCGGAGAATCCATATCTTTTGGCCTATTCGAGCAAGTTATCGCTTCTGTAAATGCATCTTTTGGCCTGTTTTGCCATAAGTACCTCGCCATATGCTTGACAAGACGCCTTCGAAAACGGTTGCTGCCAATGCCCTTGCTGAGGAATTGGCAAAGCTTGAGAAATTGTATGACCGTGATTTGCAAGCTAAGAGTTTAATATTTTCTTTTATGTCAAAAGAGTCGTAAAGGCGGTTTGAGGAAGTTGTACATGCTGCTGACATTTACAATAACCTGCAAGAGTTGTATGGTGAACAAACACGTCTATTAATTCATGCTACTGTTAAGGAGCTCATGACATTACGTCTGCGAGAAGGGCCCTCGTTCTGTGATTATGGTGTGAGGATGATTGGGATCATCAAGAAACTGGTGGGTATGGACCTTGTTATTCCAAATGAATTGTCCACGGACATTCTACAGCTGTCACTACTGTCGTCGCTTACAGAGTTTGTGGTGAACTTCAATATGAACAAGCTGGAGGCCAACCTTCAAGAGTTGTTCAACATGTTTACTATATATAAAGTCACTATCAAAAAATAAAAGCATGTTTTCCTTGTGGTCTCCTCGTCTGAGACGAAGAAAGGCCCGAAAGAGAAGGGAAAGAAACATTCTGCTCCTTCCAAGAAAATTAACCCAAGTAAGAAGCAAGCTTCAAACACTTCTAAAGGGTTCACAAAGCCTCATAAGGTAGAAGATGTTTGCTTTCACGGCAAGAATTATGGATATTGGAAGCACAATTGCAAAGAATATCTAGCGCAAAAGAGGTTTGGTGAGGGTATGTTTTATATTGAAGTAACTGAATCAATTAAATCAACTTATTGGGTATTAGATACTGAGTGTAGATCTCATCTATGTAATGATTTGTAAATGATGACAAGAAGTATAACATTAAGGAATGGTGAGACTTTGCTGAAGATGGGCAATAGAGCAAAAGTTGTTGTGAAGGCTATAAGAGACATTTACTTGATATTAAACAATAATTTTAAGTTACTTTTAAGAGATGTTTCATATTTTGACTTAGTTAAAAATATTATTTTTATTTCTATGCTTGGTAAAAATATATTTTCTTGTTTATTTGCTAAATGTGTTTTCAATATCTACAAGAATGAATGTTTAATTGGAATAAGTGAATTACAAAATGATCTCTATAATTTAAAAATAAAATATATTCCAATTGATGATGTCCAAGTAAACACGATAACAATAATAAACAAAAGAAAACAAGATAATCTAAATAAAACACATTTGTGGTACACTAGGTTAGGTAAGGTGTTCATCGGTCAATTCGGTTCGATTTTCGATTTTCTATTTCGTTTTTTTGTTTTCTGTTTTAGAAATATATAATCCTATATCTGAACCATTTTTCTTCGATTCAGTCGGTTTTATACCAAAAAAGTTATGTTATTTTGGTTTATTAATTCGGTTTTGATACAATTATTTAAATTAATAATATAAATATATTGTAAAATATAATGTGTTATTTTTTAGTAAAATATTTAAATATAAAGTCTAAATGAATTAAATAAACATCAATCAACAAAAAATTATTCAAAATGATTCTTCATTCACTAAATATCATCTCAGAAATATTTAATATAAATAAAATTATTAATTTAACGAAATTTTAGTTTTTTCGGTCGGTTCGGTTTTGATATATAAAATCCAAAACTGAACCAAAAAAACTTCGATTTGAGCATTTATATCCGAATTACAAAATTCGTCTTTCGGTTCGATTCGATTTTTGGTTATTTTGGTGCAGATTTTCGGTTTTTTTGATTTTATCCGAAGTTTGAACACCCCTAAGGCTATGATATATTTATCAAAGAAGAATGCACAAGTTAGTGAGAGAGGACATGTTTGACATGTCAAACATAAACTCTCTTGAAACATGTGAATCTTTTCTGAAAAGAAAGATGACCAAAACCTCTTTCTATGAAAAGTGAAATGTGCACATTATCTGTTGGATTTGATCCATACAGATGTATGGGCCCGTTAAGTGTTAGCACGAAATATGGTCAATCTTACTTCATTACCTTTACTGATGACTTCTCAAGATATGTGTATGTGTAATGAAATACAAGTCTGAAACCTTTGAAAAGTTCAAAGAATACATAACTGAAGTAGAAAAACACTTAGGGAAAAGTACTAAAACACTTCGATCTGATCAATATGGAGAATACATAAGTACTGAATTTAAAGACTAGCTTAGAGAGAATGATATTCTCTCACAGTGGACCCCACTTATCACACCGCATTTGAATGGTGTCAGAACGTCGTAATCGAAGATTGATGGACATGGTTCGATCTATGATGGGATTCACCAAATTTCCGCCATCCCTTTGGAATTTGCACTTGAAACTGCAACATTGTTGTTAAATCAACTTCATAAAAAGGCAGTGGATAAAACCCATATAAGATATAGATGGTAAAACCTTCCAAATATTCATTTTTAATAATATGAGGATGTCTTGCTTATGTCAAGCAAACAATGAGAAACAAATTGGATAGTAGAGACAATTTGTAATACTCTGTGGGATATCCCAAAAATTTTGGTTATCCAAAGAATCTGTTGCCTACTATTTCTATTATCCCAATAAAACAAAAGTGTTTGTTCCAATGAATGACATACTTTTAGATAAATAGTTTCTATTATATAGAAAAGACGGAATGATAGAACTCGAAGAGATTCGGGAATCAGCCACTTATGAAATAGTAGAACCCCAACAGCCAGTTAAAAAAAAAGCTCCTAAGAGATCCAAAAGGGTCTCAAGGCGACCTAAGAAGACGAACATGCTTCTTGAATAATTCCCATATGAGCTCATTCTTGGATGTATCCAAGAAACTTCAAACAAGCATTATCTGATGTCAATTCATTTAAATGGCTTGAAGCCATGCAGTCCGAAATGTACTCCATGTATTCGAACCAAGTATGATTTTTAGTAGACCTACATGAGAGAATTCCCATATGAAGCAAATGGATTTATAAAAGAAAACTTGAGACGGATGAGAAAATGAACTTCAAAGCAATATTGGCAGAAAATGATACACTCAAAGTCAATATATTGACTATGAGGAAACCTTTTCTCTAGTCGTAATGTTCAAGTTCATTAGGATATTGTCAGCCAAAACAATATGGTATGACTATGAAATATGACAGATGGATGTGAAGACAATGTTCCTTAATTGTGACATTAAGGAAAGATTTACATGTCTCAACCTGAAAGATTCACATCAGTAGTAAGTGAGGATAAAGTATGCAAACTTCAAAAATCCATTTATGGACTTAAACAAGCATTGAGGACTTGGAACCTCATATTTGACAACAATATCAAAGAGTTTCATTTTTCCAAGAATCCTTAGGAGCCATGTGAAAGAGGATCGATTAAGGTGTCCGTATGCGCAACGGAAGTTTAAATTTGTTTTTCAAGGCAAAAATCGAGCACCTCATGTACTAGTGTGTAGCAAATACAAAAACACGAAAATGACATTCATAGTGTGTTAAGAAATATACATATCAATCTTAAAAGATTGATGTTGGCTCCAACTTAGTTGATATACAACTAAGCTCTTGAATCGCAAGACATATATTTAAGCTTTCAAGAGCACACCTTGCTCAATATCAAGCACACCACCAACTAGCTAGAACCACCTTACACTTGCACTAGAAAATGTAAGGTATTTTTCTTTGAGAAGTATATTGTTTCCTCAACAATTGAAGAACAAAATTTTGAAGGGAAAATTAGCTTGAATTTCGGCCAAAGGAGAGGTGTGGAGAGAAGGAGGAAATTTTCTTGGTGTGTGAAAAAGTGAAAAGTAGCATGTACATGTCATGCCTTGTTTATTGAAAAAGTTATCTCCAACCTTTCACCTCCCAAGCTTGCAAATCACTTGGGCTTGTAAAAATTACAAAGCCCATGGACTTTTATTTAAATATCTCAAACCCATTTGAAACCATTTAAAATTTACTAGATTTTACTCAAGCCCACTAGTTGAATAATTATTTCTTATTGGGCTCTACAAGACCTAATATTATTTATTAATTCAACACTTGAATTAATTTAATTATTTGGACTCTAATAGGCCCACTAGTGTTTAATTAATTCAACACTTGAATTAATTTAATTTAGTCCATAATAATGTTTATGAAAATCACAATTTTCAAATACATTATTTATTTGACCAACTTTTAATTTAGGAACACTTCCACAAATTAAAAGTTACATTTCCCTTATAAAAGTCATACTTCTATTATTCCTTACGCTTATAAACTCATTTAAAAGCCGTTCAACTCATTGAACTATTTTACTTCTCAACGGGATCTAGAAAGCTAGTATTTGTGTGGCCCTCAATGGTTCATTGATACAACTAGCCATGGGTTCACATCTCCATGTGATTCGGACTAAACATGTCCTTATACGAGCATACCCCAATTGCTCCATTCTTAATTATCAACTCATTGATAATAAGAACGTCAGAACTCAAGTCTGATAGTACCCAACCAATCATATTAAACGTCTAGCAGCATCGCTTACATGATTCCCTAGGTATCAAATGATAGTGCCGGCAAGAACCATTATATTATGGTTAGCGTACGGTACGGTCCCTTCATCTCATATATCCCGACCGATTCGACAATCATTGGTATATCGAGAGTTGTCAATGAATTGATATTATGTGTCATGTCGTAGTTGCATCGATGGTGTAATCTAAGAAACCCCTTTCTTAATTACCACCATACTCTGATCAGAGATTTCAAACTACATACACATGAGATTACATAGGATATCCATACCCGAAGGTAAGCGGTGAATCCCCGACTACAATGCATCGACTCCTATATGTTTCGACAGAACACCCAACCTTGCCACATGATGACCCCATATGAGTTGGTAAACAAGTCAAAGTGTAATGCTAGCATGTAGAGTCTCAATGTTGTCCCGGGTCATAAGGACTAATGGTGTACAACCATAAACTAGGACGTTTCCACTCGATAAGTTAGAACCACTTGGAAAGTCCTTTATGGAGGGTTGTTCAGTGCACTCTACCAGGAGCACCTATCTGCATGCTCGGACATCACAATGTCCCCTACCAATGAAACATGGTACTCACATCGCAGATACTAGTCTCGAACTCGAGCGGCCTATATCCTTCTTANCTCGAATAATGGTCCCGGTAAAGGCTTAGTTAGTGGATCAGCAACATTATCTGCGGAGCCGACTTTGTCGATCGACACTTCTCCTCTTTCCACAATCTCTCGGAGGATGTGGTACTTTCTCAATACATGTTTGGACTTCTGATGAGACCTTGGCTCCTTCGCCTGAGCTATGGCTCCCGTGTTGTCACACATCACCGGGATAGGAGCAACTCCATTAGGAATGACGCCCAACTCTTGGACGAAATTCCTAATCCAAACAGCCTCCTTTGCTGCAGCTGATGCAGCAATATATTCGGCCTCAGTGGTGGAATCCGCAATACTGTCTTGCTTGGAACTCTTCCAAGAGACAGCAGCACCATTGAGCATGAATATGAATCCAGAGGTTGACTTCGAGTCATCGATATCGCTTTGGAAGCTAGAGTCGGTATAGCCTTCCAATTTCAGTTCTCCACCCCCATAGACCAAGAACAACTTATTGGTCCTTCTCAAATACTTGAGGATGTCTTTCACAGCTTTCCAATGTGGAAGACCAAGGTTTGATTGATATCTACTCACTACACTTAGTGCGAAAGCCACGTCGGGACGTGTAGATATCATCCCATACATGATGCTACCAATCGCAGATGCATAAAGAATGCTTGTCATCGCCGCTATCTCTGCATCAGTCTTGGGAGACATAGACTTGGATAGGGACATGCCATGACACATTGGTAGATGTCCTCTATTGGACTCATCTATCGAGAACCGCTTCACGATGGTATCAATGTATGTGGACTGGGTGAGACCAAGAAATCTTCTTGATCTATCTCTATAGATCTGTATTCTCAATACAAAAGATGCTTCACCCAAGTCCTGCATCGAGAACTTACTCGCTAACCATATTTTAGTTGATTGCAACATTCCTACATCATTCTCAATGAGTAGAATGTCATCAACGTAAAGCACCAGGAATGTCACAGCACTCCAACTGACCTTCTTATACTCACAGGGTTCCTCAGGATTCTTATTTCTTAGTAAAACCAAACTCTTTGATTGTACTATCAAATTTGAGGTTCCAACTCCTAGATGTCTGCTTTAGACCATAAATAGATCTCTGAAGTTTGCATAACATATGCTTACTTCCGACATATGTAAACCCTTCAGGTTGAGACATGTAAATCTCTTCCTTAATGTCCCCATTAAGAAAGGCTGTCTTGACATCCATCTGCCATATCTCATAGTCATACCATGCATCTATGGCTAGCAATATCCTTATAGACTTGAACATTGCAACTGGAGAAAAGATTTCCTCAAAGTCAACTCCTTGTCTTTGAGTATACCCTTTTGCCACCAGTCGCGCTTTGAAGGTCAATACCTTCCCATCAGCCCCAAGTTTTCTTTTGTAAATCCATTTACACCCTATGGAGGCAGTTCCCTCAGGTGGATCCACAAGATTCCACACTTGGTTCGAATGCATGGAATTCATCCCAGATTCCATTGCTTCAAGCCAGTTGGATGAATCGGCATCAGATAATGCTTCCTTGAAGGTCCTTGGATCACATCCATGGCTAGGCTCATCATGGCCCTCTTCAAGAAGCAGACCATATCTCATAGGTGGTCTCGAGCCTCTCTCGGATCTTCTAGGAGCTTGTATCTCTTTCTTGGCTCTTCGGGTGTGGGTTCTTCAATTGTGGGTGTCTCTCGAACCTCTTCGAGTTCTATCACCTCCTCTTTTCTATCCAATAGAAATTCCTTTTCCAAAAAGGTTGCATTCTTTCTTGGGGATGATAGAAATAGTATCCAATTGAATTCTTTGGATATCCCACAAAGTAACATAAAATGGATCGACTATTCAATTTATCTCCCACTACCTGTTTCACATAAGCAGGGCACCCCCATATTCTAAGATAAGAATATTTGAGAGGCTTACCCATCCATATCTCATATGGTGTCTTATCAACTGCCTTTGAATGGACATTGTATAACAACAGTGCCGCTGTCTCAAGCGCATATCCCCAAAAGGATGGCGGCAATTCCGTGAACCCCATCATAGACTGAACCGTGTCCATCAAAGTCCCGTTACGATGCTCCGAAACACCATTCAACTGTGGTGTAGCGGGCAGAGTCCACTGCGAGAGAATCCCATTCTCCCTAAGATACTCTTGGAACTCGGCACTAAAGTATTCACCACCTCGATCCGATCGAAGTGTCTTGATGCTTCGTCCCAACTGCTTCTCTACTTCACATCTGAATTCTTTGAACCTTTCAAAGGCTTCAGACTTGTATTTCATCAAATACACATACCCATACCTCGAAAAGTCATCAGTAAAGGTGATGAAGTAGGCATATCCATGCTTAGTGGTGAGGCTAAACGGACCGCACACATCGGTATGGATCAAATCCAATAACCCTTTGGCTCGCTCCACGTGGCCCTTAAAGGGAATTTTGGTCATATTTCCTTTTAGACATGATTCACAAGTCGTGAGAGCATTAATATCAGACATATTAAACATGCCCACTCCCATTAGCTTGTTCATCCTTCTTAGGGAAATATGCCCTAATCGAGCATGCCACAATTGTGCCAATTTAGAGTATCTTGTTTTCGCTTGTTTGTTGTTGTTATTGCTTGGACATTGTTTAGTGGAATATCTTTCAATTTTAAGGTGTAGAGATCGTTTTAAAGTTCTCCAGTACCAATTAAAAATTCG
Organism: Primulina huaijiensis; assembly: GCF_012295235.1. Lineage (NCBI taxonomy): Eukaryota > Viridiplantae > Streptophyta > Magnoliopsida > Lamiales > Gesneriaceae > Primulina > Primulina huaijiensis. Next base: position 8,067,886 of record NC_133323.1, on the reverse strand, counting down.
TTCTTGTAAATGTTGCAAACACCTTTGCTAAATAAACAAGAAAATCCATATTTATTAAGCATAGAAATGGAAACAATGTTTTTCACCAAATCAGGCACAAACAAAACATATCTTAAAATTAGCTTAAAATCATTGTTCAAAAGCAAGTAAACATCTCCTATGGCCTTGGCAGCAACTCTTGCTCCATTGCCCATCCTCAAGAAGGTCTCACATTCCCTAAGCCTTCTACTTCTTCCCATCACCTGCAAATCATTACAGAGATGTGAGTCACAGCCGGTATCCAATACCCAAGAATTAGAGTTAATTGAAATGTTTACTTCAACATAGAACATACTGTTTCAAGAACTCTTCTGGGCAAGATATTCCCTGCAGTTACGCCTCCAATGTCCAGACTTCTTGCAGTGATGACAGATGTCAACAGTCTTGTCAGCCTTCACTGGTGTAGCTGCCACAGTGGGACTCGGAGCTTGCCTCTTCAAGGGCACGTTCTTCTTCTGACGTTGGAAAGAACGCTTCTTTCCCTTTCCAGGTGGACCGGTCTTCGTACCAGATGAAGAGCCCAAATAAAGAACCGATTTCTCTTTCTTGATGGCGGACTCAAAGGTAACAAGCATGTTTACCAACTTCTCAAGGGTCAGTTCCATCTTGTTCATGTTGAAATTCACCACAAAAGGATCAAATGAGCTAGACAGCGATAAGAGCAACACGTCGGTGGTCAACTCCCAAGGCAACGTAAGTTCCATGCCAACGAGCTTGTCCATGATCCCAATCATCTTTAGGCCATGATCATGGACCGAGGCCCCATTTCGCATGCGTAAAGTGATCAGCTCCTTGACGGTAGCATGCCTAAGCGGACGTGTTTGCTCTCCAAAGAGCTCCTTGAGATGCAAATGAATGTCAGCAGCATTCTTTGCATCCTCAAAACGCCTCTGCAGCTCATCATTCATAGAAGCCTGCATATAACACTTGGCTTTCAAGTCATGGTCACACCAATCTTTGTAAGTCTGCAATTCCTCAGGAGTGCAGCTAGTCGGAGCCTCAACAGGGGGGCGACTCAGTAAGTGTATATGCCATCCTTTCCGAATTCAAGATGATTTTCAGGTTTCTTAGCCAAGTGAGGTAGTTAGGTCCAGTTAATATGTGTTTTTCGAGTATTGCAGATAGCGGATTGCGAATCGAAGACATTGTCAAAATTTGTACTGAAAAGTAAAACAGATAAATGTTAATGACTATTTTAAAATATTTAGTAAGATATAAAGTATGGACTTTTACTTTATCAATATTTACTCCCACTGTTTTGACATCTTTCACTACCCTCTAGTCAAAACGGGAAACTCCTTTCCTCAGTAGGTACGCAAGGTTCAATTAGCGAATTATAATCCCGAATAATATCAGCCAATCACAATTCCAAAAAGATAGTTTCCAATTGCATCTCCATGCAACCCTCTACGTAAACTTTTGTCTCACGTTTGATTAGGACCCAATAATATGACGTCGTTCATATTTACGTGTCAAGCCTTACCCATCGATGTTGAACCTTAGTGGATGGTCGCCATGAGTTCCCTCAATAATATGAGTCGAAATCATGGGAGTTCCACGTAGTTCAGATCATCATGTCAATGGATATCACAGCTTTCCGGTGTCCAAGGCCCCCCCAATAATATGAGCCAAGCCCCAAACACGGGGTAGCGTTCATCATGCACCCATTGTCGATGAAAGACATGGAAATTATAAACACCTTTATCATTCTCCTTTTCGGCCTAGGTCCAATCCTAGGGAAATGCATGGGATGCAAATGCAACTTTTACAGAAGCTTCCAATATTTACATGTCTTCGATCTTCATAATCATCAAGGCCACCATCTTCCAATCTTGATATTCAACTATACAAATATTTACAAATAAATATCCATGGCAAATAGGGATACATCTCATGGGGGTGGGAACGGGCCATAAACCAAGCCCACTTTAAATTTGATAATTATTACAATAATTCAACACAAAATATCCTAGCATACACCTAGCAAATTGGGCTTTGGTCTTTTGATCATCCTTCATACATAATATCACATATCATACACCATCAATTAATTATCACAATAATCAATTGATCCAATATTATATATCTTGATTCAATCACTAACCGCCACGATTATAAACTAAATTAACAAAGTATACAAACTCCTTTGTCTACTTTCTAATTTATTTATTTATGACCGAATTTCTTGTAAATCACAATTTACTATAAATAATTCAAGTCAAACTTCAATTAAATATTTCATGAGAAAATATTTGCGACTTTTGTAAATTTAAACTTAAGGGACCAAGAAATCATTTTTCACAAAAAACATTTTGACCCATTTAAATTTCACAAATATGTTAGCCATCTAATGGCCCAACAACTTCAAGGCCCATGACACTTAGATAATCCAAAACACTTTTGGAAACCTTAGTCGTCATCGCCGTCGCCGGAGCTCCGTCGTCGGATTCCGGCCAACAAAATTTTTTTTTATTTTTAATAGAGGGGTTCGGGCAGCCCCTTGGCAGCTGCCCGAAATGGGCTGCCCTTGCTGCCCAAAATGGGCTGTCCCTCGGGCAGCTCGAGCTGCCCGAAATGGGCAGCAACATGCTGCCCGAAAATCCCCTTTGTCTTGGCCTTGATTTTGTTGCAAAAATACATCTCAAGCGGTTAGAAATCGACCTCAATATAATATTATGTATATGCTACACAAAATAGTATACTTAGCTCATGATACCACTTGAAAGAGGATCGATTAAGGTGCCCGTATGCGCATCGGAAGTTTAAAATTTGTTTTTCAAGGCAAAAATCGAGCACCTCGTGTACTAGTGTGTAGCAAATACAAAAACACGAAAATGACATTCATAGTGTGTTTAGAAATATACTTTTCAATCTTAAAAGATTGATCTTGGCTCCAACTTAGTTGATATACGACTAAGCTCTTGAATGGCAAGACAAATCTTCAAGCTTTCAAGAGCACACCTTGCTCAATATCAAGCCCACCACCAACTAGCTAGAACCACCTTATACTTGCACTAGAAAATGTAAGGTATTTTTCTTTGAGAAGTATAATGTTTCCTCAACAATTGAAGAACAAAATTTTGAAGGGAAAATTAGCTTGAAGTTTCGGCCAAAGGGGGGGTGTGGAGAGAATGAGGAAATTTTCTTGGTGTGTGAAAAAGTGAAAAGTAGCATGTGCATGTCATGCCTTGTTTATTGAAAAAGTTATCTCCAACTTTTCACCTCCCAAGCATGCAAATTATTTGGGCTTGTAACAATTACAAAGCCCATGGACTTTATTTAAATATCTCAAACCCATTTGAGACCATTTAAAATTTACTTGACTTTACTCAAGCCCACTAGTTGAATAATTATTTCCTATTGGGCTCTACAAGACCTAATATTATTTATTAATTCAACACTTGAATTAATTTAATTATTTGGATTCTAATAGGCCCACTAGTGTTTAATTAATTCAACACTTGAATTAATTTAATTTAGTCCATAATAATGTTTATGAAAATCACAATTTTCAAATACATTATTTATTTGGCCAACTTTTAATTTAAGAACACTTCCACAAATTAAAAGTTACATTTCCCTTATAGAAGTCATACTTCTATTATTCCTTACGCTTATAAACTCATTTATAAGTCGTTTAACCCATTGAACTATTTTACTTCTCAATGGGATCTAGAAAGCTAGTACTTGTGTGGCCCTCAATGGTTCATTGATACAACTAGCCGTGGGTTCACATCTCCATGTGATTCGGACTGAACATATCCTTATACGAGCATACCCTAATTGCTCCATTCTTAATTATCAACTCATTGATAATAAGAACGTCAGAACTCAAGTCTGATAGTACCCAACCAATCATGTTAAACGCCTAACAGCATCGCTTACATGATTTCCTAGGTATCAAATGATAGTGCCGGCAAGAACCATTATATTATGGTTAGCGTACGGTACGGTCCCTTCATCTCATATATCCCGACCGATTCGACAATCATTGGTATATCGAGAGTTGTCAATGAATTGATATTATGTGTCATGTCGTAGTTGCATCGATGGTGTAATCTAAGAAACCCCTTTCTTAATTACCACCATACTCTGATCAGAGATTTCAAACTACATACACATGAGATTACATAGGATATCCATACCCGAAGGTAAGCGGTGAATCCCCGACTACAATGCATCGACTCCTATATGTTTCGACAGAACACCCAACCTTGCCACATGATGACCCCATATGAGTTGGTAAACAAGTCAAAGTGTAATGCTAGCATATAGAGTCTCAATGTTGTCCCGGGTCATAAGGACTAATGGTGTACAACCATAAACTAGGACGTTCCCACTCGATAAGTGAGAACCACTTGGAAAGTCCTTTATGGAGGGTTGTTCAGTGCACTCTACCAGGAGCACCTATCTGCATGCTCGGATATCACAATGTCCCCTACCAATGAAACATGGTACTCACATCGCAGATACTAGTCTCGAACTCGAGCGGCCTATATCCTTCTTAGCGGCGGCTGAATCGACTAAGAACTGTTTATAATATACAGTATTCCAAATATGAGTTTCATGATACTCATCATATGAGCATCTCATATTCTTTCTACTATTTGTATATTCAAGGACTTTATCTATGCAACTAGCATGTGTATACAGATAAAGAAGTGCAAAAAAATAGTTTCAAATATTATTAAAATAAAGACTGTTTATACATAGAGTTTCATTGTGAACACTCGTCCAACACTTGGCTCGACGTGCACCTACTCTAACACCATGTTTATACAAGAAGGTTAGTGAGAGTGCAATAGCATTCCTAGTACTTTATGTTGATGATATTACTCATGAGGAATGATGTAGGGATGCTGCAATCAATTAAAGCATGGTTAGCTAGAAAATTCTCCACGAAGGATATGAGTGAATCATCCTATATATTAGGAATATATCAATACCATATCGAAGATATTCTCTATGAAGGAGTCCAAGAGATGATATCTCTCAATGTGTCATGCTGTGACTCTATCTAAGTTTATGTGACCTAAGACTGATGATAAGATAAAACCATGATCTGCATCCCATATACTTCTGCTATAGACATTATAATGTATGGTATGATATCTACTCGACCAGATATTGTCTTCACTAAGTGTTACAATAAGATATCAATCGAATCCGGGTGCGTTGCATTGGAAAGCCGTGAAGGATATTCTTAAGTACTTGAAGAACTAAGAATTTTTCATAGTTTAGGGGAGTGGAGAATTCAAATTGGAATGCTATACTGATTTCTAGCTTCCAATCAGATGTAGATGATTCGAAATCAACAAATGGATTTGAATTAAAGTTCAATGGTGGTGTTGTCTCTTGGAAGAGTTCCAAGCAAGACACCACAGCGTATTCAACCACTGAGGCCGAATACATAGCTACATCAGCTGCAACAAAGGAGGCTATTTGGATGATGAATTCCGTTCATGAGTTTATCCAGTCTCGGTCTACTGCGACAACATTGGTGCCGTTGTGCAAGCAAAAGAACGGAGATCTCATCAGCGATCCAAGTATATACTGAGAAAGTTCCAAATAATCCAGGAGTTTGTGGGAAAAAAGACATATAGGTGGAGAGGGTCGCCTTTGCAGATAATATTACTGATCCACTAACGAAGCCCCTGTCCCAGGCCATTTTTTGGAAGCATTGTGAAGCAATGAGTTTAAAATCTGTGGGTAGTTGACCATAGGGTAAGTGAGAGATTGTTATAGTAGGTGCTCGGTGAGCTAACTTATGACTTGAGACTTATTGACTATTATGTAAAAAAAAATTTATTTTAATAACATTTTACGATTTTATTCAATTATGGCATTTATTTCATCTATATACTCATTCAAGCTGCATAGATAAAGTCTTTGAATATACAATAGGTGTCATGAGGTCTGGTTCTCGACGTAAGATCATGAAACTCATTAGGAAGCGTACCTTATATTTTAAATAGGTTCTTAGTCGATTCAGTCACTTAAATAAAGATAAAGGTCATTTGATCTTGAGACTAACATTTGTGATGTAAACGTCGTTTTCATTGGTAAGTGCATAGAGATGTCCATGCATGCAGATAAGTGATCATTTGATGATGTACCGAACAACCCTTACTCGAACTTTCCACGAGGTTATAACTTATCGAGTGAAAAATTCAACGGTTATAGTTGTACACCATTAGTCTTTTTACCCGGTATAACGTGTAGGCTCAACGAATTAGCATGCATTTTGATCCGTTATTGACTCCACTGAGGGTCTTCAAGTAGCGAGGTTGGGTGTAGTTTCGAAATAAATAGGAGCTAATGTATTGTAGTCGGGTATTCACTGTTGGCCTATGGTTGAATATATCTTATGTGATTTGATGAGTTAATAATGTAAGGAATCTCTAGACAGATCAAGACATGTTCTTTAGAAAAAAGTGTTTTCCTAGTTGCACATAAAATGTCATTGTTACTACTCAACTATATATGACATTGTTATCGAATTCATTTGCAACTCTCGAAATACCAATGGTTGCAGATTTGATCGAGATATTTGAGTTGAAGATACCGTACTATTTGCTAACCATAATTTAAGATTCTTGCAAGTACTACCAGTGATACCTAAGGGATCATTGGGCGATGCTACTAGACGCTCTTGACATGATCCGATGGGTGCAATCAGACTTGGGTTATGACGTCCTTGATCAAATGGTTAATGAAAAGAATGAGGCTAATTAGGGTAAGCTCAAATAAGAATAAATGTTATTTTGAATCACATGAAGTTGTGAACACACGGTTAGTTGTATCTCTAAACTATTGAGAATCACACAAGTATTGGATTCTGTGTTTCTGTTGAGATAGTCAAATTGAAAGAGATTAATTTGACGATTGTAGTTTGATGAAGATCAAATATATTGCTTATAAAAGAGTTTATAAGTTGATTCGATATAATAAAATATGTGGAAGTTTTCTTAATAGCTAATTAAGTTAGAAAAGTGGAACTCCTTGTTTTAATGAAAGAGTTTACAAAACTGACAGACGCAAAAAATTGGTCGGTGTAAAATTTTGAATTTTGAATTTTCATTATATGAACGAGATTTGTACCATCGATACATCGATGTTATTTGATCGTCGATCGAGGTTATAATTAGTTCACAATTATTTATTTAATAGATTTAGAATCTATTAATTAAATAACAATTAATATTAGTAGTTGTGTCTACTAGGTGCAAAATTATTGAAATATTCTAAAAGAGTCTAGAATATATTAATTGAATAATTAAATAAAATTTATTTAATTTAAAGCATAAATAAATATATATGCATGTGTGCTTGTGTGTATGTGTATGGATGGATATATATTATATTATCAAAAGTTGATAATAATTAAATTATGCATGATAGTTTCAAAAGTAGAAAATACATACATGATAGATTTTGAATAATGGAATTGCAGTACCCTGATTCAAGAAAGATTCCTGATTTGATCAGAAATTAAAACTTATAAATATTTCATTAATGGCTATATGAAATAACATAACTTTTACATAACACAACTTTTACACCAAAAATTCTCTTATCTCCTTCTCACAAAATTTCGCCCACCCCATATTTTGGGGTAAAAAAATTCGACCACCATCTTTCCACCACGACACTGCACCGTCCTTGAATTTCTGAAATCCCGACGATCTAATCTTGACGCAAATTTCGTTTATATCTCTAGTGACATCTATACGAGGAATCCAGTCTCCGGTCATGGACCTGCTTAGATGATAGAACAAAGCAAGATATTGGCTTTAAGAAGGATTATATCTGCTTAAAAACGGAAATAGTTGAGTCGGCGTTATATACACAATGGTAATTAAACTAATCATCCTATAAATGTATATTTAAAGCATATGACGCCCAAGAACATTTTGAACTTCAAAACAAAAATTTTGAAACTTTCGTTTGCGTCTGGGTGCGAGAAAACGGCACGTCAACAGTTGGAGAAAGCATTCCAGGATTGGAGGAAAACCTTTCTTCGGAGGAGAAAATGTGGGATATTTGAATATTGCATCAGAGAGCAAAGTGGGATGGTCGGATGGGTTAAGGTCGCAGAAACTTTGATCGGATAAATTATATTCGACAAAGTAGAGGCTTCGCTTTTGATGGGATGAATCGATAAGATTTATTCGGAGAATTTGGTTAAGGATGTTATGTTTGAAAGAGTTGTTTCACATAAAAGTACTAAATAGATGGAGATTGTATGAATCAGATGTAGGTGTTGAGTGTTGTGTTCTAACACCTTAACACAACATGCAGCGGAATAATATAGTTTATCACACAATTAAACTTTGATTAATAAAATAAAACATAATTAATAATGCACAAGTTTACGCACTTGTACGTTGCCTCATGGCAAAAGATTCACTAGAAAAACTTGTCAGTTTACAATATCAATACTAGTGAATAAAGAAAAATTAACTTTCTTAACAAAATGATGCTCAAGTACATCCAAAACATGTCAAACCAAATAACCAAAACTTTAAATGAAATGTTTGTGAAGCCGAAATTTTGTTTGATGGACAAGGTGTTGTGTATGTTTATCTTCAACACTTAACGACAATATAACAATATGCCTTATCTTGATCACTTGATATCTTCTAAATAAATCACCAACTCTCGTGCTTGCTCTCCTGCGACGTCTATATTCCTCAGTCAATCACAATATCTATATTTGATTATTTATAAGCTTCTTTTGTCCTAAAGTTTATTCATTGAATATAATTCTACAAGATATCAGAACAAGATTTTCATTAGAAAATAAACTCTTGTAAATAAATTTATCAAATTTAGAGTTTATCAAATATCTCAATAGTCTAGGAAGTCAAAACTATATACAAATATGCACATTATTATCAAAAAGAGTAATATAATTAAGGAATAAATTATATTACTTTGAATGTTAAATCCTAAGACATTGTTGGAGATTTTCAAGAAATTCCAGGCCATGAAACTAGAAGCTGCTACATGAAATAATGCTAACAAGTGCTCGCACATGAGTTAATGATTTTTAGTAAAACTCCAACATTTGATTTGTACCAGGGACAAATTGTTCACACTTCTCCTTATCCTTTCTAGAAAATATAAATATTTCTAGTAATATTTAAAGATAAATTCTTCAAAAAAATATGGAAATATGTTGCAAGTTGTTGTGTCGCCTTTCAAAAAGTTTTAAAATATAAATTTCTTATTTTAATTATACAATATCGAGTTTTGAAATCAACAAAAACAACGAAACTGAATTCTCGTCATCCTTTTAAGGATTTTCCCTTAGGCCGCTATAATGTTGTTGAATAAAATCTACACAAAGGTAGTTGATAAAACACCATATGAAATATGAATGAGAAAACCTCTCAGATATCTTATCTAAGATTATGGGATTGTCCTGCTTATGTGAAGCACACAATGAGAGATAAATTGGATATTATATCCATTTTGCACTACTTTGTGGGATATATAAAGATTTCGTTGGACATTTCTCAAAGAAACAAAAATATTTGTTTCTAGGAATGATACCTTCTTGGAGATTGAGTTTATGTTAGATAGAAAATATAGGATGATAGATCTCGAGGAGATTCGAAAAACATCTACACCTCAAATTGTAGAACCCATATCCCAATAGCCAGTCCAATAGATACACGCTCCTAGGTGATCTGAAAGAAACTCAAGGTCGCCTATGAGAATGAGCATGCTTTTTGAAGAGGTCCAAGATGAGCTCAATCCTGGATGTGATTCAAGAAAATTCAAAGAAGTATTATCTGATGTCGATTCATTCAAATGGATTGAAAACATGTACTCTGGGATGGACTTAATGTATTCGAATCAAGTATGGTCCTTACTAGATCCATCCGAGGGATATAATGAATATGAATTTATAAAAGAAAGCTTGGGGCGGATGGGAATGTGGTGACCTTCAAAGTTAGATTGATAATAAAAAAAAATATATTCAAAGAAAATGGATGTGAAGACAACATTCCTTAATAGTGAAATTAAAGTAGAGATTTACATGTTTCAACTTAAAGGATTCATATCAGTTGGAAGTAAATGTAAGGTATGCAAACTTAATAGATCGATTTATGGTCTCAAATAGATATCTAGGAGTTCAGACCTCATATTTGATAACACCGTCAAAGAATTTGATTTTGTTAAGAATCCTGATGATTCACATGTATACAAGAAAGTTAGTTGGTGTGCAACGACATTCCTAGTGTTTTATATTGATTATATATTACTTATTGAAAATTATGTAAGATTGTTGTAATCAACTTAAGTATGATTAGCAAATAAATTTTTCATAAAGGACATGAATGAAGCGTAATATGTATTAAGATATGCAGATCTATTAGGAAAGATTAAAGAGGATGTTAGGGCTCACATGAGTCACTTATATCGATACAATATTAAGAAAATTCTCTATAGAGCAGTTCAAGTGAGGAATTCTACCAATGTATCATGTTGTAACTCTATCTGAGTCTATGTGTCCTAAGACTGATGAGGAGATAGAAACCATGACACGAATTCCTTATGTGTCTGTCACTGGTTGTATAATGTGTGGTATGATATCTACAATATCTAATATAGCCTTTGCACTGAGTGCTGCAAGCAGGTATTTGTCAAACCCCAGTCCATTTCGTTGAAAATCCGTGAGGGATACTCTTAGGTACTTAAGGAGGACAAAACATTTGTCAATGGTATATGAGGGTGGATAATTAAAAGTGGAAAGCTACACTAATTTTAGCTTTCAATCAGATGTTGATGATTCAAATCAAATTATGGATTTGTATTCTTCCTCAATGGTGGTGGTGTCTCTTGGAAGAGTTCAAAGAAAGATTCCATAGCAAATTCTATCACTAAGTCAGAATACATAGATGCATCAGCTACAACAAATAAAGTTGTTTGGGCGAGGAATTTCGTTCAAGAGTTGGGGCATCATTCCCAATGAATTTGATCCAGTCTCGATGTAATGCGACAACATCGGTGCCTTTGCGAAAGGAAAAAAGCCTAGGTCTCATCAATGATCCAAGCATATATTGAGAAAGTTCCACATCATCCGGGAGATTTTGAGAAGATGAGATATATCGGTTGAGAAAGACCCCTCTGCAGATAATATTGTTGATCTACTAATGAAGCCCTTGTCAGGACCATTATTTGAAAAACATCGTGAAGAAATGCGTTTGGAATCATGGGTTGTAGGATATAGGGAAAGTGGAAGATTGTTATAGTAGGTGCCCAGGAAGCCAATTTATTGTTTGAGCTTTATTGACTCTTGTATAAAAAAAATCTTTATTTTTATAATTTTTTATGCATTAATACAAATTATGGTATTTACTTTGTCTAATTATCCATGCGCGCATAAATAAAGTTCATGAATATACTATAATACCACAAGTCACTTATATCATGAAATTCATTAGATGTGTACTGTATATTCTAAGCTCGTTTTTAGTCAATTTAGCCGCCTAAAATAAGGTTAAAATCCGCTCGAGCTCGAGAATAACATATGTGATGTTAAAATAATGTTTCATTGATATGGCATGGAAATGTCAAATCATATAGACGGGTGATCATATGATGATTGTGTTGAACAACTCTCCCTCGTACTTTCCAATTGATTATCACTTGTCGAACATATATGTCCACGGTTATGGTTGTACATAATTAATCTTTTGACCCAATAAAACATGGAGGCTCTGCATACTAGTGTTGCACTTTGATTCGTTTACCTACTCTACAGGGGTCATCAGTGACAAGGTTGGGTGTAGTTTCGACATACTTAGGAGCCGATGCATTGTAGTCGGAGATTGACCGCTCACCTACGAGTGTGGTTATCCTATATGATCTGATGAATTAATAGTGCACAAAATAATTGGCCATAGTAAAACAAGTGCTTTAAGGATGCAAGAAATCACTTGCCAAAGTAAGACATATACTTTAAGGAAATGTGTTTCCCAAATTACACATATGAATGCACTATGATTATTCAAACATATATCACATCTTTATCAAATTCATTTGCAACTCTCGATTTATCAATGATTGCAAATTAATCGGGACATGTGAGTTGAAGGGACTGTATTGTACTGACACTATCAGTGATACATAGGAGATCATGGGACAATGCTAATAGATGTTCTTTTCATGATCTGACGAATGCAATTAGAATTGAGTTATAACGTTTTTTCAATCATGGGGCTGATAAATGTAATGGATATAATTATGATAATCTCGTATAAGAAAAAAATGTTGTCTCGAATCACATGAGTTTTCAATCCACGACTAGCTATATTTTTGAATCATTGAGGGTCACACAAGTATTGGATTATGTGTTCCCGTTGAGATAGTAAGATTCAAGGATTCGAATTTGATGATTAAATTTGATGAGATCAAACATATTGCTCATAAAGAGTTTTATAAGTGGATTCCATATTTTAAATCATGGAAGTTAACTTGATTGCTAATTTTGTGAGGAGAGTGCAACTTCTTAATTTATTGAAAGAGTTCCAAAATAGGTAGCTGTCAAAATGAATCAGTGGAAAACTTTGATCTTCGAGATTTTCATTTTTCATTATATTTACGAGTTTTGTACCTCGTTACATTGGTGATGTCGGATCATCGATTATGATTATAACAAATCTTCAATCCTAAATTGTTTAATCATGGAAAATTTAGTCCAATATTCTTAGTGAATTTTCAACAAGTCAAACAACCAAAGAATATTCTAGAAAGATCTAGAATAAATTAATTAATTAACATTTATTTAATTATATAAGTGTTGCCAAAAGTCGACAAGATAAAGTGTGAGAATATCCAAGGAGATTTTTCACCACTTGCATTAACACATGGGGATTTTGACAAATGTAAAAACACTAGACGATGGAGTATATTTTGACAAATGTAAAAACACTAGACGATGGAGTATTCTAGTAAGATCAAGATTCATGGATTAATAGAGAACATAAATAGTAGTTATCAAGAGTTGATAACACCCAATCAAGAAAATCTAGTGCATTTTCTCTCTCCCTCCAAAACACTGAAGTCGACCAGCCTTTTTTTTGTTGAAATACATGGCCGACCAACACCTTCACAAGCCTCTGTCATGCTCTCTTTTCCGCCACGGCTGTCGCTTTGCTGCCGCCGCCGCCGCCTACGCCTAGTCAATTCCGACAATTGATTCTCAACGCAAACTCATTCAGAATTCTAGTGCAATCTAAGCAAAGAACATAGTCTTCAATTATAGATTTGATAGGGCGGTTGAAGAACGATGTACGATCCAACTGCTTGTTCGTAATAAATTACAACAAGAGTTATCTTTGTCTAAACATCAGAACAGTTGGAACCAAATGATTAGATCACTAGAGAAAAATCTTCTAAACATCCTATCATTGGGATTTAAATCATATCATGACACTCAAGTCATTTTAGAACGTCGAAACTAAAAATTGTAAACTTGTGCTTGGAGTGAAGGTCCGTCTATTCTCCCTTCAGATATGTATGATCGTGCGATGGCCCTTTTCTGTGCGGCGTATATCGATGATAAGGTATGTATGTATTATCTACACACTGATATACCCAATATTTTTACCCTTTTCTCCAAAATTTGTTTATGAAATTATTTATGTTTATGTGTTAGTATACAAAATTATGATTCTTTTCTTCCTAAGTTTTCAATTTTTTTTATCTAGTCCTTTTATCTAAAATCCATGACTCCATTATCACTCTAAGATCTAGCAAGGTAAGAGGTGTCGATGATTGAAGTGAAAGTTATATGCTTTAGTTTGAAATTTTAAGGAAAATTTAATCTTGGTATAAAGCTAAATGAACTCAATTATCAACACTAGAGATGAGATTGAGGTGGTCATCAGTGCCAAAATAAACGTCGCATCGATTAAATGAGTAACATTACCAAAAAAAAAAAATTTAAGACTGACATTTGATAATATAAGACCAAAAATGAAAAGATACAAATACCTTTATTTTCTTACACAATCATATTTCCAAAATGTTGACGTATATTAACAAATAATAAATATAGCAAATAAAGATTTATATTCATTCAAAAAAGAAATATCAACTAAAAAAAAGAAAATATAAACTTATATTAATATAATTCATGGCGTACATGCATGCATTTTCTTACTATAATTAAGTTGTAAAATCTTGCATGGTTTATTATATGATTATACATATGTTTGTGTGCGCGCGCATTATATTTTATGCTGCGATATTATATTTTACGTTGCAATTTTATATTATTATCAGCTTAATTGAGATTTTTGGAAGAAAAAAAAACATGTGAAGATCGGGCCAATTTCAATAGCGCTGTTAAATTTAGAGAAAAATTTGCATATTGAAGAAGAAGAAGAAGAATTCTTATTTCTGTAGAGAAATTTGTATCTATTGTATAGATATGGCTATCAATGTGCTATATCAATTCCTTCGCCTACTCTCATTTCTATCTGATCTAGTAGGTCGAGCCATTCCTTCGCCTACTCTCATTTCTAGTATAATTATTATGGATCTGGTTTGATATGATTTCGATATTGTTCAAAAATATATATATATACAATCCGGATCCGTCACACATAATTTCCTAGTTGACAAAAAGTCTAAGAATCCATTCCTTCGATTTGAATAATCCATTCCTTCGATGATTGTCGAACAAAATGCATCGGATTAATTAATTCAAAATTATAAAATTATATTTTTTTCCATCAAAAACCTAAGCTGACATTAACGGTTATTAGATGTTAATGTCTTTTCTTAAACAGTTAGAAATAGTTAGACCACGTAAATTGTTTTACAAATACGAAAACAGTCCGACTAGATTAGTGATGACATACATTTAATGTAAACAATCTTTTAACGCAACGGCTAGAGGAATAAATCAAGATATAAAAAGAATAAAGCTTAAAGTAAATGACACGAAGTATTTATCAAAGTTTGAATATCTTTTACATCTTCTCTTCTTTCACATTTAAATTCACCTTATAACAGAAGGTTTTGGCTTCTAAAATTTTGATTGGTCTTTGACTTTTAGGGAACATTCTTCTATCGGGAGTTGTTGAATACAGTACATGATCTGTCAAATGTATTTTATATAGATATGATTAGCTTGGATCAGTCTGTGGCTTGAGTTTCTGATGCGGTTCAGTTAGAGTTATATTGCAGCTTGACTAAGGCAGTTCAATCTTGAACTAGATGAGAACGCTGTCCGGGTTGACTTCATAGAATCCAACTAGATACCTGTAAATATATACAAATAACAGTTAAATCTTAAAACAGCTCGATATTATTTGTTATCATTAAAACTTAGGATATTTTCGAACTAAAAATTTATCAAGACCTTGCAATTATAAAAAAAAAAAACATGATTTAATTTTATTAATGGTGATATTGTTCGATAGCGAATTTTGATGAATGATATATCTTGCATGTCATTTCCCTATTACACATCAAAATAATAAAAATATTTACTTTTCTTATTAATGTCACACAAAAACGAAATTACATGTTTCTTTTTTATATTAAATTATTTTTTAAATATTATAATTTTTAATATTTAGATTAAAATGATACTAATTGTTTTCAATCGACTAAATTAATATAATCAAATTAATCTTATGATTAGATAATTGATTTGTTATTACATAGAAGTTAATTCAAGTAATCGAAAAATTCAATAATTAGTAAATGAAATATTTTATCAAAAATTCAATTAATTTAGCATGTTCAGATATCCAAAAATTTAAAATAAATAAATAAATAATCGAGATTAACTGAGAAATATGTTTAAAAATAGTAACCGAGTTATCATAATAAGCAATCAAAATATTAACTTAAATTAGCCCAATCGATTGATAAGATCAAAAATCAAATTTTTGGGTGAAATAATTTTACTCATGTTGAGTATAATAATTGAAACGTGATGATTAAGTTGTTATACGATTTAAAATATATTTGATTTGTTTTGTTGTCACCGCCTCTTTTGGTAAAATGACAAGTGTTTGAACTTACAATTGATATCATAGTCAATGTCACGGATTCGATTTTCATTGATATCAAGAAATATAATTATTGAGAGACAGTTGAATACAATAATTATCTTTATTGAGTAAAATAATTGAAACATGATATTTCGACTACTATATTAAATTTTATTAATATGATTAATTATAATTTTTAGTAAAACGAAAAACGTTAACTTACTTTACTTTCTCTTATATAAAATTTTTTATATCTTTTTTAAAAAATTGTGGGACATAGGACATAAGCGATGATATATTTTATTATGGGCCACGTGTCATTTGGACTTCGAGTAAATTATGTCAAGTGGATAATTGGAGTAAACGACCATACCTTGTTTTTATTAAACCCGTGAAAGGGAAAGAATGTAGCATTTTCAAGCTCCAACTATCTAAAAGTTAACCCTCAAATTCCAGGTTTCCAGAAGTCACATTCGCCGAAACCCATTATTTAATTTCTCAAGAAGAGAGAGAGATGGAAGGTGAAATGAAATTAGACAGGTGGGGTTACGAAGTTAGAACTTGTTCAGATGCTTGTATGTCTGCCATCGATTCATACTATCAACAGGTAAAATGTTAGTGTAGCTTCTTTTATTTCTTGAAAGATGTTTTCATGATGTTTTATTTGTTGTATGGTTCTTTGATTACTTGAGGGTTATTTTCTAAGTGTTGTTTGATGTATAGTTCTTTGATTTCTTGAAAGATATTTTATGGTTCTTCTTTATTGTTTAGTTCTTTGGTTTCTTGAAAGATGGTTTCTAGATGTTACTCGTGGTGTAGTTCTTGGATTCCTCTAAATTCACTTTTTGAAATGTTATTTATTGTGTGGTTCTTTGATTGCTTGATAGATTTCTGCCCATTTTGCTGTTCTTGAAATGAATGAGTTCTTGAATTTGCGGTTTTCTTAGGTGCTTAGTTATGGGAGAAAAAGGTCTGTAATATTGGATGCTCCAAGAAGCGATCCACAATGTGTTCTTGGAAACATTTTGGCTGCTCATTTTCTCTGCTCCGGGGATTCATCTCGTGCTTCGCCGTTCATTGATGCGGCCAAGTCTTGTCTCGTATATATTTTGTTGATTCAATATTATTAATGGGTTCGGTTTTAGGGTCTTATGATTCGGCATCTCTTTCTTTCTGGTGCCTATTCTTTCTTTTATCTTCTTCATAATGGATGGATTTTTTGAATTTGGACAGAATCATGCTAGTTCGTATGAGAAGGCCGTGTTTGATGTTGTGCTGTATTTCATTTCTCCTGATAGAGATGATGATCTAGCTGTGGAGTTGCATTCCAAGGTTACTACTGAATATTGATCACTCTGGGTTAGTTGTCACACGTTGGTTGGATAAAAATCTAGTTGTATATATGGACTTGGACAATCCTCCACCTTTGAGACCTTTTGGATTGAGTTAGGTTCAAGTCCCTATCTTAACATGGTATCAGAGCTCAAGTTCCACGGTTTTATGTTGGACTGTCCATAGGTGGACCACCTCTTCTGCCAATAGTTGAGTCACCAGTATACTTCATCCTCTAGATGTTCATTATACCACTTGAGGGGGGTGTTAGTTGTGCCAAATCGGTTGAATAAAAATCACTGGGAGTTACATATATGAACTTGGACAATCCTCCCCTTGAGCTAATTTTGGGGCTGAGTTAGGTCAAAATCCCAATTTAGTCTGTTTCCTTTTCTTGATCTAGTTTATATCTTGTTTTTCCTTTGTTGATATTTTTTTCAATTTATTATTAGTATGGTGGGAACATTATTGAAGTTTTCAGACACCTATAGATGGTGAAATTCAAAATTTTAAATATCTGGCATGTACTCCGTGATCATGATTTAAGGTTCTTTTTATTGGCTTTGTTACAGCTCTTACAAGATTTCCCTAGAGATCTTGTATCACTTAAGAGAGCTCAAATTCTATGCTTTTATATGGGCCAACCGGATCTATCTTTGAAACTTGTAGAACAGGTACTTACTGAAGTTGTGGTTGAACAAATCTCGTGTGTCTTCCTTGCCAGTTGTGATTTTGAAATGGCTTTTACATTTCCGTGACAGTATTTCAAAGATTATCTTCTTGTGTATAATGACAACTGTTCAGAAACAGATAAATAAGAGATGAAAATCAAACCTCCTAGATTGAAAAATCTGTTCTTGGAACAGGTCCTGCCAATTAATGGGAATGAAAATTATATATATAGCATGCTTGCCTTTCCTTTATTAGAGCTTGGCAGAATGGAAGAAGCAGAGAAAGCTGGAAAGAAGGGATATGAGATCAACAAGGATGACCCTTGGTCACAACATGCCGTAAGTTTGCCTGGATTCATCTTCTTTTATTCAGTTTATAACACTAAATTTAGAATGCATCATCGCTTATCTTCGTTTCGACTTTTTTTAAAAAAAAAGACATTTAGTATAGAATGATTTTTTCATTTTAACATGAGATTCCAATTTTCTTTGGATACATTATTTAATCATGGTCATTGAAAATTCTTTTGGCTTTCCTAATGCACCAGTTTTCATACTTTGTAGCTCAACTTGAAGCGTTATTACCTTTTGTATGTGGAGTGTGACATTCGTACATTGATAAATTTTACTGGTGGCAAGAAGTAAATAATTGCTTGATTGTCCAATAAAAGCTTTGTACTTTGATGGACTCTTACATGATCGTGGTATTTTCTTTATGCAGCTTTGCCATGTTTACCAGTTTGATTGTCGCTTCAAGGAAGCGGTGGAATTCATGGAGGACTGTGCAAGATCATGGAGTTCTTTATCGTCTTTTATGTTTGTAGATATTCACAAAAAACAGCATTGTTACTTTCTATTTCTTCCATTCAGATTTAAAGATGCATTTTTATTAGGTTGACACACAACTGGTGGCATGTTGCTCTATGCTATTTAGAAGGCAAGGCTCCTATGACTAAAGTACGAGATGTTTATGATCATTGTATCTTGAAAGAACTGGAAAGAAGTGATGCCGTGCCTGCTGAGGTATACATCATGCTTTTCTTTCATCGCAGTTTATTTTTTCGTCGTTTAGAATATACAGTTGTGTTCGATTGTTGCAGGTCTACTTAAACGCTGTTGGTCTTTTACTGCGTGTATATGTCCGTGGTGAGCTTGATGCATTTGGTGACCGCCTAAGGGTTTTAGCCAATAATCTAACAAATCAAGTGAGTAACCACTTGCCATTATCTTCGTCTCTCGTTCTCTCTCTTTCATTTAAAAAAAATGTTCAAATTAGTTTGTTTTTCATTGGGGGAAAAAATAATAGGCATCAATGGAAGAGAAGGGTGTAACAAAATAGGTTTGTCCCCTGCACTTTTTTGACAAAAGTTGCTAATCATGCTTTGTATTTGAGACTTCATCATATAAGTATGTCGGATATGGTACTCTGATAGTCTGATTATTCGAACATGAACCGCTCGGTTTAGGCATTTTGGTTTCTGGAGTGGCACTTCGATATCTTGGCACTGTGGGCTCTATCATTTACTGGAGAATTCACCAAAGCTGAAGATCTTCTCAAGGGCCTGAATTCGAGGTGCGGGATCTTATTGTTCTCTCCCATGGTATTTGTTGCACAGAAATCTAGTATCCGATTTGATGTGCATTTCTTTGTGTAGAATTTCTGTGATGAGCGAGAAGAAACGACAATTAATGCTGAGGGGACTCTCGGTTCGTTTCTCTTTTTTTTTTTGTGCATTTGAAACGCGTCCAATTCTGCACCGCCCTGAAAATTGCAATCAGTAGTTGTTTCTTGCTAACTATCTATTTTTAATCCGACATTGACTTGATAAACGATTGTTTAGACATCTTGATTTAGCTTTGAACTTTGAATACTCGTCTTAAATGGAGAGTCTTGATGATATAAACACCCCTTTTTAGCTTGCAGAATGTCTCTTTAAGTATGGGAAGGGAGACTATGAGCAGGCACGGGAATCCCTTGGACATGAATTCGATGCTGTGAACTTTAAGGTAGCATGACAAATGCATCTGAGTTCTTATTTTTCGCCATATTCTAATGTATCCCGGTTGGGAAGATATCAAACGATCATTGTTGTGCTAGATAATCGGGGCGTCTGATGAGCAGCTTGAGGTATTCACTGAAGTATATATCAGTTTGCTTCTTAATACCGGGGAACCCACGAAAGGTACGAGTTAAGAGCTTGACTCCATAAAAGAAATAACATGTACTTGAAATATTATTTCAACCTTCTTCCTCATCCGTTTCTAAACTCCTGGTTACGCCCCTGAGTAGTTTACTTGTGTTCCTTGTAGCAATCCAAGCTATTGAAAAACAGTTGAAGCAGCGGGAAGGCGCGCCATTCTTGTGGTGCCTCTTGGTATGTGTTTCTTTGACGATTTCGCATTTTTGTTCCTTTAAACACGTTCTAGCTCCTATCGTCGTCGAATTCATGATACAGGAGAAAGCTTTTTTAATGTTGGGAAAGGGAGAAGAAGCTGAAGGATGTGGCAAGAAAGCCAGGGAACTAGAAGCTGCATATTTCACTTAGATAACGATTGTAGATTATGTTCACGTACATTTAAGTCTGTCTAAATAAGTGTTATCGAATGTTTTTATTAATTTAATAATAATAATTTGAAGAAGAATAAGAACGTACCTCAGATGTCAGTGAATTTACTGATAATAATGTGTGTTGTGAAAAAGTAAAAATTTACGATAAAAAGTAAAAATCTCAAACTCTCAAAATTATCACAATACACACATTATAATATTTTTCTCTCAACTCAATTGTAATTTTCTTCACAAATGAGAGATCTATTTATAGAAAATTTTTACAAATAATCTAAAAATAAATTACATCATTACATTCATCATCACACACAAATTTCAATATTCAACACCTAATTTTACCTAATTTTCAACATTCAAATATTCAACATTCAAATATTCAATACACACAGTTTCCAGGTTATTTTTCAATACTCCCCCTTGTGATGATGATCATAATGACTGTCTTCATTACGTGTTTTTATACTGCCTCGTTAAAAACCTTACTAGGAAAAACTCATTGGGATAAAAACCATAGTAAGGGAAAAAGAGTGCAGTCACGTAAACTCCCCCTCATGTTGACACGAACAATTCTTCACAGATTTCGTAGATTGCGCATCCCAATATTATATATATGCTTTCTGAATATTGTCGTAGGAAGTGCCTTTGTGAAGAGATCTGATGAGTTTTCACTTGATTGAATGTGACGAACATCAATACATTTATTCTTCTCAAGCTCTTTGGTGAATGCGAAGAACTTAGGAGGAATATGTTTAGTTCTGTCGCTTTTTATGTATCCTTCTTTCATTTGAGCAACACATGCAGCATTATCTTCATATAGTATCACAGGCTTCTCGTCGAATGATAATCCGCATGAGATTTGGATATGTTGGGTCATTGATTTTAACCACACACATTCACGGCTTGCTTCATGTAGTGCAATAATCTCGGCATGATTTGATGAAGTTGTTACAAGTGTTTGTTTCTGTGAACGCCAAGAAATTGCAGTGCCTCCACGAGTAAATACATATCCAGTTTGAGAACGTGCTTTGTGTGGATCAGATAAGTATCCAGCATCGGCATAACCAATTATACTTGGATTAGCATCTTTTGAATACAAAAGTCCCAAGTCTGTCGTTCCTCGTAGATAACGGAATATATGTTTAATTCCGTTCCAATGTCTCTTTGTTGGATATGTGCTAAATCTTGCCAATAAATTTACGGCAAAAGATATATCAGGCCTTGTACAATTTGTAAGATACATAAGGGCACCGATAGCACTTAGATATGGTACTTCTGGACCAAGAATATCTTCATCATCTTCACATGGACGGAATGGATCCTTTTCTATGTTTAATGATCTAACAACCATTGGAGTACTTAAAGGATTTGATTTGTCCATATTAAAACGTTTAAGGATCTTTTCTGTATAATTTGTCTGGTGAACAAATATTCCACATTCTTTTTGTTCAATTTGTAAACCCAGACAATACTTGGTTTTTCCAAGATCCTTCATTTCAAATTCTTCTTTCAAGTATGACACAACTTCTTGAATTTCCTTATTTGTTCCAATGATGTTTAAATCATCAACATATACAGCAATAATTACGCATCCGGATGTTGTTTTCTTAATGAAAACACAAGGGCATATTGAATTATTTACATATCCCTTTTTCATCAAGTGATCACTTAGCCTATTATACCACATTCTGCCGGATTGCTTCAACCCATATAATGATCTTAGTAATTTCACAGAATAACATTCTCTGGGTTTTGAACTTTGTGCTTCAGGCATCTTAAATCCTTCAGGGATTTTCATATATATATTACTATCAAGTGATCCATATAAGTAGGCTGTAACAACATCCATAAGACGCATTTCTAAATTTTCAGATACTGCCAAGCTAATCAAATACCGAAACGTAATTGCATCCATCACAGGAGAATACGTTTCTTCATAATCAATTCCAGGCCTTTGAGAAAAACCTTGTGCAACAAGTCGAGCTTTATATCTTACTATTTCATTTTTCTCATTTCGCTTTCGAATAAAAACCCATTTGTATCCAACAGGTTTTACACCTTCAGGTGTAAGGACTATAGGTCCAAAAACATTACGTTTATTTAGCGAATCCAATTCAACCTGGATGGCATCTTTCCATTTTATCCAATCCTGCCGATTTTTACATTCACCAAAAGATTTTGGTTCATGATCTTCATTATCATTTATGATGTCGATTGCCACATTATAAGAAAATATATCATCAATTTCTTCTATATCTTTTCGGTTCCATATTTTTCCAGTATTAATATAATTGATAGAGATTTCATGATTCTCGTCAGTTTGTGGTTCTGACAAAACATTTTCATCATCATGTGTTTCTTCAGGAACATCATTCTCTATTTTGTGATCATTATGTGTTTCTTCAGGAACATCATTCTCTATTTTGTGATCATTGTGTTTCTCTATGAATTTTCTTTTTCGAGGATTTTTATCCTTGGAACCAACTGGCCTTCCACGCTTCAGGCGTTTAATGACATCATGACTATCTTCAATTTGTTTCTTCGGAATTTCAATTCGAGCAGGGGCATTTGCAGCATGTATATATGATTTAGTTACCCCTTTTGTGTCTGCAAATGCATCTGGTATTTGATTTGCTATTCTTTGCAAGTGCACAATTTGCTGTACATCTTTTTCACATTGTTTTGTTCTTGGATCCAGATGTAACAATGATGATACATACCATGTAATTTCTTTTTCGGTATGTTTCTGTTCTCCCCCTAACATTGGGAAGATTTCCTCATTAAAATGACAATCAGCAAAACGTGCTGTGAACACGTCGCCTGTCTGTGGTTCAAGATATCGAATGATCGATGGACTATCATAACCAATATAAATTCCAATCTTTCTTTGAGGTCCCATTTTCTTTCGTTGAGGTGGTGCAATAGGCACATACACCATACATCCAAAAATTCTCAGATGAGAAATGTCTGGTTCTTTACCAAATGCAAGCTGCAATGGGGAGTATTTATGATATGCACTTGGTCTGATGCGAATTAATGAAGCAGCATGTAAAATTGCATGTCCCCATATAGAAATAGGGAGCTTTGTTTTCATAATCATTGGTCTAGCAATCATTTGCAGACGTTTAATCAATGATTCAGCCAATCCATTTTGAGTATGTACATGAGCAACAGGATGCTCAACAATGATTCCCATAGACATACAATAATCATTGAAAGTCTGGGAAGTAAATTCACCAGCATTATCAAGTCTAATTTTCTTGATTGTATAATCGGGAAATTGATTCCTCAATTTTATTATTTGAGCAAGTAATCTTGCAAATGCAACATTTCGAGTTGACAATAAACATACATGTGACCATCTGCTGGAGGCATCAATCAATACCATAAAGTATCTGAATGGTCCACATGGTGGATGGATTGGTCCACAAATATCACCCTGAATACGTTCAAGAAACATTGGTGATTCAGTTTGGATTTTGGCTGGTGATGGTCTTATAATAAGTTTTCCAAGAGAACATGCTTTACATTGAAACTTATTATTCTGAAAGATCTTCTGGTCTTTCAATGGATGACCATGTGTATTTTCTATAATTCTTCGCATCATTGTTGAACCAGGATGTCCTAATCGATCATGCCAATTGGTTAATATTGAAGAATTATCAATTACCATGTTTGATTCAATGGGACGTATATGTGTATAATGCAATCCAGTAGGGAGCATTGGTAGTTTTTCAATCACATATTTCTTTCCTGATTTATATGTGGTAAGACACATATATTTCTCATTCCCTTCATTCATTGTTTGAGTATCATACCCATGGGAATATATATCATTAAAACTCAACAAATTTCTTTTCGATTGTGGTGAATATAAAGCATCATTGATCAAAAATTTTGTACCATTAGGTAACAAAAATTGTGCTTTACCACATCCTTTAATCAAGTCTACAGGACCTGATATTGTATTCACCGTTGTTTTTGTTGGTTTTAGTTCCAAGAAATATCTTTTATCTCGGAGGATAGTGTGCGTTGTACCACTATCGGGTATGCAAACTTCAGCTTTGCTCATAGCATTTTCCATATTTGAACTTCAAAAAATATGCAATGAAAAAAAATTAATGACAATACATATTTAAATATAACACATATCATAATTGTACAATAAAACATTATCATATAAATACATGAAAAATAAATTATTGTACATTTATATTCTACCACTATATTGTTCATTTTCAGAGAAATCATTGAGAAAATCTGCAGCATCAATATTGTTCATTTCTATCCCACCAACATATTGATCATTTCCAGAGAAATCATTCATAAAATCAGCAGCATCAAAATGAGTTGAATCACTCAAACGGTCACTTCGCTCAGTGAAGTTGGTCTCCTTTTCTTTCCCCTTTATCGATTCTTTATAAAGTTTGCAAAGATGCTCAGGGGCTCGACAAATACGAGACCAATGTCCTGGAGTACCGCATCTGAAACAAGAACTTTCAAATCTTTTCGAGTGATTTTCATTAACACTCATGTTTTCTTGATGCCTTTTCTGTGGATGGTTTGGGACGTTATTTTGAGATGAGTTATAGAAATAACTATCTCGATTATTTTCAAAACCACGGCCGCGTCCACGACCACGACCACTTCCTCGTCCACGTCCACGTCCACGACCTCGACCTCGACCTCGACCTCGACCAAAACCTTGTCTTTGAATTTGATTTTGGTTTCCAGGTTTAAATTCCTTTTTACTTACAGCATTTACTTCTGGAAATGCTGATGATCCAGTGGGTCGGGACTGATGATTTCTCATTAGTAGCTTGTTGTTTTTTTCTGCCACAAGAAGACAGGCGATGAGCTCAGAATATCTCGCAAATCCTCGCACTCTATATTGTTGCTGTAAAGTTATATTTGATGCGTGAAACGTTGAAAATGTTTTTTCAAGCATTTCCAATTCTGTGACCTAATGTCCACAAAATTTTAGCTGCGAGATTATTCGATACATCGCTGAATTGTAATCACTGACTTTCTTAAAATCTTGGAATCTTAACATATTCCATTCATCACGGGCGGTCGGAAGTATAACTTCCCTTATATGTTCAAATCTTTCTTTCAATCCTTTCCACAGAGCCATGAGATCTTTTTCGATGAGATATTCACATTTTAAACCTTCATCGAGATGTCGACGCAAAAATATTATAGCTTTTGCTTTTTCTTGTGATGAAGATATACCATTTTCTTTAATGGTCTTGCTTAGACCTAATGACTCAAGATGCATTTCTACATCGAGAGTCCATGGCATATAATTTTTCCCCGTAATGTCGAGTGCAACAAATTCGAGCTTTGTCAAGTTTGACATGGTGGTACTAAAAAAATTATGATGCATTTTATTAGTTAATGAATATTGCAATACAAAGTAATGGATAAACAACAAATACAAGCATTAATTGTAAAAATAAAGAAAACACATGAGGAGGATATTCTCCGATAAGAACAAGATTCGTGAGTATTATAACCAAATAATTAAAAATAACTTTGTGAAAGCCATCTTCTTTTTTCTTCAAAAATTTGATGAAGAATAATTTTAGAGAAGAAGAGAAAGTTGGAGTGATTGAATATGTTTGTGAGATCATATTTATAGGGCAAAAACTAGCCGTTTTGTTACCGTTTATGACCGTTGGTGTACAAAAAATAAATGTATGTATTTGTATAATTTTATGGTAATAATATGGTGTATATGATATTAGTAATGTCTTAAATAATTATGTATATCATATCACAATATTATAATGAGGTGTCATAAGATATTTTGTTTAAAAACCTTATAGACTTTTATACTTGTCGTATCCCTTACCGGGAGTGTGGGATGTCGTCTTAACATCCTCCCAGGATTTATAACAAGTTTTTTGAAAAATTTATTTTTATTATTTATAATAACATTATATTATATAGTAAATATATAAACAATAAATAAATAAACAATAAAATAAATATTATTACTTTTGTTACCTTTTTCTTCTGTTTTGGAGCTTGGAAAAATATTGAGAACTTTTAGAGATTCGTGCTGATAACGTGTTGTGAAAAAATAAAAATTTACGGTAAAAAGTAAAAATCTCAAACTCTCAAAATTATCACACTACACACTTTATAATATTTTTCTCTCAACTCAATTGTAATTTTCTTCACAAATGAGAGATCTATTTATTGAAAGTTTTTATAAATAATCCAAAAATAAATTACATCATTACCTTCATCATCACACACAAATTTCAATATTCAACACCTAATTTTACCTAATTTTTAACATTCAAATATTCAACATTCAAATATTCAATACACACATTTTAAATATTATTTTTCAACAGTGTGTAATTTTTTTCGATATCAAATTCATCTTTATTTTATTAAATCTTCAATGTTCAAGAAAAAATCTATGGGCCTAAATTAATTTCCGGGCCAGAGCCCAAAACGTTGATTTTAAGGGCCCGTCCCATTATCTCATCACGTGGTCGAAGACGTGGCAAAACGAAATATCCGATGCCGTGAAGACGGCGTCGTATTAGTTTAGACGCCAAAGAGATTCGATTCTTCCTTTTTTTTAATGTATGACACAAAGATACTGAGGGATGGTGGGCCTAGTATTAATGTGGTTGCATGTTCTCTCCGAACCCCACCCGCTTTTTGTTGAGGCCCCCACCCCCTGCTTCCTTTCTTTGTACATTTGGCTGTCACTTATCTCATTAATTATATATATATATATATATATATTGATATGTTTTATCACGTTCAATAGATGAGTTCACATCAGAGGTTGACATAGACGTTGAGCACGACTGATGAATAGAAAATCAAAATTGTATATATATATAGTGCTTATAATCTATTTGACATCACGATCTCGGATTTAGAACGAATTTTTGGTTTAACACTCGAGTATCAAAAAAACTCTCCCAAAAATAAATGTAACAAAAATGCATTAAGCTCATTTGAAAAATTATTTCAATAAAATAGTGTGTTATGGAGAGAGGTATTTTGGAGGAAAAAAGTATATTTTATATATTTTTTTTAAAATAAAAAAGTAGTTAATGCACAATTTGTTTCAAAAATTCGAGTCAAATTCTTGATGAAATATGACTATAGAAACATTCAATGATTTCCTTTCCTTTTGTACCAGATGGATCATAGGTCTCAGGTTAAGTAAATTGAATTTTGTTTTCTTGAAATTCTATTATGAGTATGTTTGAGTGAGGGATGTATAATCAAATATATCAGAAGTTAAAATACCTGAATAAATACATTGTCCAACTAAAAAATCCAATGTTGAGATTACATTGATCATGGAAATTTCTATTTGGAATAGGTTTCACAGTAAATAAACCAAAGGGATGGTTGAGAAATTTATTAACTCATATTGTCCTTGTTTGAGACATCAAATCGTGCCAAAAAAATCACTCTACTAATTTACTTACAACTAATCTGACATCAAAGTTCCATGTTTGGAACAATCCCGTCACCTACTTAAAAAGAATATCATTCTTGGTAATCTGACATCAACATTTCATGTTTGGAACGATCACGTCACGTAAAAAGAATATCATTCTTAGTTCGTGATATTCAATCTTATAACTAAATTTTTAAAAAAAACATGATAAAAAAGAAATTAATTCAATCAATTTCTTGAAGTAAATTATATACTCCTTTAATAAAATAAAATATGAATTCCAATTGATTTTTTTTAATCATGGATTATTAAATATTTAGGCATAGTTTGGTGTACATGATAGGATAAACGTGTGATATATAATATAAGGATACGTTAAGGATATATAAGATGTAGGATATTATATTTAATATTTGGTATGATTTTAATAAGAGTGATTAAATTTATATATTAGATTGTAATTACAAAATGAACCTTATCATAATAAATTTTATAATTTCAAAGTTGTTGCTCGAGTTCATATTTCTTATCTGTTCATGCGCCGACAGTGCTTGCATGATTTATTTATTTTTACCTAATTTTATATATTATATAATATGATAATTGAGCCCTTGATTTTTTGAGTCAAATCAAATATGAATTTTTAAGGTTAATCGAGTGATACTAATAATTTTATTGAGATTTATAAAAATCATTTATATAATTATCTCGAGTTCATTTATATAATTATCATATTATATAATAAATAAAAATATTTATTTGATGAGGCGGTAAAATGAGAGAACGATAGAGTTTAAGATTTTTATATATTGAGGGCAATTAAGTCATTTGTGGTGTTTTTTATCATTAAGTTAAAATTATCACATGTCATAAAAGGGATACATTATCCTTGTATGAAACTATTTATCACGGGCCCATGATAATTCTAAAAAGGTACTAAAATATCATGGGCTTTCTAAAAATGTACCAAACGTCAATCTCTCTTATCCCATGTACCAAACTATACTTTAATGAATAAAAATTATATACTTTTGTTTACTGGTTTTTTTAAAGTTGAAAATTTGATAGTAAAGTTCACTGCTGGATCAGAAGTTTCTTCAAGAGGGTATCTCCAAAGCCTGTTCGCCATTCAGCTGCATCCGCGAGGTTGACGACCCGCCGACTCTCGCCGCCGACCCATTTCAGCTTCCACCCTTATCCATTCATTATATGTACTGACATTCAATAATTCGAAGCTTTACTCGCGAAAATGGGCGTTGATTACTATAACATCCTGAAAGTTTCAAGAGACGCTGGTGAAGAGGATATCAAGAAATCTTACAAGAGATTGGCGATGAAATGGCATCCGGACAAGAATTTCGTGAACACCCAGGAAGCGGAGGCGAAGTTCAAGCAGATATCTGAGGCTTACGATGTGTTGAGTGATCCAGAGAAGAGGCAGATCTATGACTTGCACGGAGAAGAGGGACTGAAATCTGGGTTGTATCCGCCGCCGAAAGATTGCGGCGGGGGAGGAGGAAGGGGGTTTATGTTTAATCCTAGGGACGCGGAGGATATTTTTGAGGAGTTTTTTGGCGGGTTGGATGGTGGGACAGGGAAGAGTACTGGTGTCGGCGGCGGCGGCGATACTGGTGGTGGGAGAGGAGGAGGGAAGTTGGTGAAGGCGGAGGCGATGGAGAGCAAGTTGCCGTGTAGTTTGGAGGAGCTGTACAAGGGTTCGAAGAGGAAGATGCAGATTTCAAGAATTGTTCTTGATGATAATGGGTTGGTACATTTGAGTTTCTTGCTTTGTTTGGTTAATTTTTCCCTCAATTTAAATGTAGAATTTAGCATAAACTGATATTCATCATAATTGGTAAAATCCTTACCGATCACATATGTTATGCTTGCCTTGCAATTGATTGCGAAATATTTTTTAGGATTCTTCAACTGTATTGCTGAGATTTTAAGTATGTCGAGAGGATATGAATATAATGTTGAATTGCAGAAGTTTAAAAAGTTGTGTTTTGACTATCAAATCTATTTTAGGCGTCCTATTATTTAAATCATTCATAGGACGCTCGGATTTGAATTAGCTTTGCGTTTAAGAATGATGGACATCAAACCAGTCCAGAATTAGCGGAGTTGTCCTTCTTGTAAATCTCTACGAAAGATCTACCGGAATCAACCACCTTCCTCAATCACCTGAATCAGGTTCACCATCAAAACTGAATTTCTCGTATAGATCGCACTAGAGATCTAAACGAATGAAATTCCGGTGGCGGTACGGCGGCGTTGTGGAGGAGCAGCCTTGTGTTTCCAAGAAAGGGGTGGCCGATTTCCTGAGCGAGAGTGAGATTGGGAAAAATTTTGTGGGCAAAAAATTGTCTGTAAAAGTTATGTGTGTTATTCAATTATTGATTACACATATATTAAAAGTCTATTCCTGATCTAATCAGAACTCTCATTTAATCAGGATACTGTTTTTCATTATTAAAAAACTCTCATGTATATATTTTTCTACTCTTGAAAATATCATGCATAATTAAATAAAAGTTATTTAATTTAAAATATAAATAAATATATATGTATATATGTGTGTATATGTATATTGCACTTAGTAGTCACTATTACTAATGCTATTTAATTAGTATATTCTAAATTTGCTAAATAAATAATTGTGAACTCATTATAACCACGATTGATAATCAGACAGTACTGATGTATCGAGGGTACAAATCTCGTTCACATAATGAAAAATGAAAATTTCGAAGGACAAAATATTTTACTGATCCATTTTTGTCAGCTGTCAGTTTTGTGAACTCCTTCACCAAAATATGCAGCTCTACTCTCCTCACTCAACTACCAGTTAAGCTAAATTCCACAATTTACATTACATGGAATCAACTTATAAACTCCTTTATAAGCAATCTGTTTGATCTTCGTCAAACTTTAGTCGCCAAATTCAACTATTTGAACTTAACTATCTCAACAGGAACACCTAATCAAATACTTGTGTGACCTCAATGGTTTAGGGATACAGCTAACCGTGTGTTCACAACTTCATATGATTCAGAACTTATTTGTTCTTATTCGGGCTTACTCTAATTAGCCTCATTCTTTTTATCAATCTCTTGATCAAGAACGCCATAACTAAAGTCTGATTGTATTCATCGGATCATGATAAACATGTCTAGTAGCGTCGCCCCATGATCTCTAGGTATCATTGATAGTGCCTGCAAGAACATTAAGTATAGTTATTGTATAGTACAGTCTCTTCAACTCACATAACCCGATCGAATCTGCAACCATTGGTATATTGAGAGTTGCAAATGAATTCGATAACGACGTGATATATCTTTGAGTAATAATAGTGACATGATATGCTCAATTGAAGAAACCCCTTACCACAATGCACATGTCTTACTCTGGCAAGAGATTCTTTGCACTATTAACTCATCAAATAACATATGATATCTTCACTCGTGGATGAGCGGTGAATCTCCGACTACAACGTATTGATTCATACGTATTTCAAAATTACACCCAACCTCACCATCTGATAACCCTCAACAGAGTCGGTAAACGGATCAAAGTGCATGCTAGTATATAGAGCCTCTACGTTATCTCTGGTCAAATGACTAATGGTGTACAAACATAACCGCAGACTTTTCCATTGAATAAGTGATAACCACTTAGAAATTTTGAGGAAGAGCTTTTCAATACATCATCAAATTATCATTCATTTGTATGAATGGACATCTTCATGCCTTTATCAATTAAACATGACTTTTATATCACAGATGCTAATCTCAAGCTCAAGCGACTTTTATCCTTATTTTATGCGGCTGAATCAACTAAGAAACAGTTTAGAATAAACAATACGTTTCCTAATGAGTTTCATGATATTATGTTGAGAGGCAGACCTCATGGTACCTATCGCATATTCAAGTATTTTATCTATGCAGCTTGCATTGGTATATAGAAAAATTAAATATAATAATTGGATAAAATTGTAAAATATTATTAAAATAAATATTGTTTTTACATAAGAGTCAATAAAGTACAAACCACAAGTTGACTCGCTGGACACCTACTCTAACATAACAATCCAGAGACTAATTGATGTAATCGAATTCGCAGTTGTATTTAGGGGTGATGCAGAT
Source organism: Primulina huaijiensis (assembly GCF_012295235.1). Classification (NCBI taxonomy): domain Eukaryota; kingdom Viridiplantae; phylum Streptophyta; class Magnoliopsida; order Lamiales; family Gesneriaceae; genus Primulina; species Primulina huaijiensis. Next base: position 8,035,667 of record NC_133323.1, on the reverse strand, counting down.
GTATCACTGTTTAATTGTGTCTACTTTGTTGCGCTGAAACAGAAGAGACCTCTAGCCTGCAATTTTGTGTAAAATCTTTACTATATGTTTTAGCATTGTGCTTTGTCAAATAGAGTTAATTATGGATATGTCCAATCATATTTGTCGGGCAAAATGGTTAGTGAGGCTGAGTCTTTGCGATGTGACACAAGCTATGGCACAGTGCTCTCTTGTGTAACCAAGATGCGAGGTGGATTTGTTACATTATCTTATCACAGACCCTCTGTGAGTTATTTAGATTGTGTGGTTCTATCTTTCGTGAAGTTGGTCATCTATTCTGGTTGGTCAAAGTGAATTAACTATTTGAACAAGAAAAATCGCCTTTAACTTCATGATTTTAGCAGATTTCATTTCTTTTTGTTAGTTCTGAACTTCATTTTCTGTTATTTCACATGACTACTTACTAGATACCTCATGCTTGATGACTCGATTTGTGAGGCATGTTTCTAAACATAATTAAAAGTGATATATTTTAAATGAAATGTAAAGAATGCATTCAACAACCTAACAAATGTTAAGATTTGAGTGCTTCTTGATTAGATCAAAATTATCAAAGCTCTTTTTCCTCATCCTGCTATTGAATTTCTTTGGTTATTACTAATGTGGAGTCATAACTGCAGAAAGCCTAGCACAATTGAAGAAGTATTGACTATTCATATTAAACCTGGTTGGAAGAAGGGTACAAAGATAACTTTTCCCGAGAAAGGGAACCACGAACCGGGTCACACCCCTGGAGACCTCATCTTTGTAATAGACGAAAAGCTGCATTCTATCTTTAAAAGGGATGGCAATGATCTACTTGTCAATAAGAAAATCTCCCTACTCGATGCTCTAACAGGCAACACTCTCAACTTAACAACTTTAGATGGACGAGATTTGGCTGTTTCAGTATCAGATATCATCAAACCAGGCAAAGAAATTGTGATCCAAAATGAAGGAATGCCCATATCTAAAGAACCTGCTAAGAATGGAAATTTAAGGATCAAATTTGATGTCAAGTTCCCATCAAGGCTTAGTTCGGACCAAAAATCAGATCTAAGGAGGGTGTTAGGCAGGACTGCTGAATAATGCTCGATTCAGTTGGAAGGTAACTTATCATAATCTCCAGTCAACGAAGTCGAACTAGGTGTATATACTTAACGTTTTCAGACTAGATTCTTTATTGTTCATAGTAGAAGTAGATTGAGTTGTTTATTTTACTATTTAAAATTGTTTTGACCTGAACTTAGCTGCTAATTCAACTGGGTGACAACTTTTTTGTGATTGTTGTGAAAACATGTAAATTCAGCAACTTCTCCTTAATCAATGTGGATCTTAGACGATTACTTTATACCAACTTTACTTGAATTCGCGACATTTGCGAAAACGCATTTGTATTCAAGATCCAAGAATTTCAATAGAACAACCAGCTTGCTTGTGTGAGTTGCTTCATCTTTTTTCAGGAGGGATGAAATGGACACGAGAGGAGCGGGTTGGTCTCACTGAACCAAATTTGGCACTGCCATAAAATAAAGCTTTTTCAAAACTTCATTCCCTCTCTTTATAAATATAAAAGTTGACATTGGCTTACAGTGTCTTTAAAGTATTCACTTATAGCTTTAGCTAAAGAATCATTTAACATTTTAATCTAAAAGTGCAACTTTTGTGAGTAACATGTAAATATCTGACCCTACTTGGTTGGTGATGCAGTGGTTTCCTAAAAAGACCATCAAACTTGAACAGAATATCTAAGTGATAGTAATTTTGAAACTAGAAGGTAAATATGGCAATATTTTTGTGGTCCAACCTATTTTAAAATGCGGGTAAATCAAAATACGGGAGACGAGAGATGTAGTTTTTCATGACTCCAAATATCACTTTAGAATCACATATATTCGATGCCCAAAAGTTCAAAGTCAGTCTAAATTTTAGCCATTCAAAGTGTGGAGTCTATTCGAAGACCGAATCGGACCAACTTTAAAAGAAACCTTTTGTATAAAACAAGCATCAATATCTTGTTTGGTAGTTGGTACGATATGGCATAAACTCAATCTTGTAGGCGAATCGATGTGATGATAAAGGTTTGTCTCATATCTTCGTGAAGAGGGCGAGGATTGCATTACGTGTGTGTTTTGCTAAAAATTTAATTTAATTTTTTACTCTATAAAAGTTCAATAAATAATCACTCATCGTTCCATCTACTGAACCAAACAATGCTAAACAGAAAGATAAATATTTATCCTTTCCATTCATTGGGCCATGACAAAAGTGCCAAGAGTTCTACAAAGAACACCGCTTTCATACCATCCAATCATAAAGAAAATGACCTCAGAAGGAAAAACACCCAAAAGGCCAAGAAACCACATCACTAACCATTACATAGGCTCAAGACGCTGCTGGGATGTGCCCGGCATGACCTGCAGAAGCATGGTAATTGTAGTTATTGTTGCCCATTCCCCTGCCCCCTCGACCTCTATGATTGTAGTGGTTCCTCGGGTAATAACTGCCTGGTTGATCATAAAATTGGCATCGTCCATTCTGATAGCTTCCCCTCCCATTGCCTCGTCCACCACGACCACCATTAGTGTACCCTCTGCGCCCGCCGCCGCGACCACCTCTATTGTTCCTGTAAGCCCTGTGAGTAACATGCTGCTGCTCGTTCAAATCCAGATCACTAGGGTCTTGATCCACTTCTGTTTCTGGTATTACCTCATCTGTTTGAACCTGAACTTCAGGTGCATTTTCAAGCTCTGGTCCTCCCTAAAAGCAAGATAAATATTCTAGTTGAATTATTATTGTTATTACAATAACATTAAGGAATTCACAAAAATTATTGGGAGAGGAGGATTTTGACTTCCTCCACGTGATTCCAATCTTCTAACAAGAGAAAAACAAACTACCTGATGAAATTCTTCAACTGGTTCAGTTATATCATTGTAGATTTCATGGCTATGGGAATTTGACGAGTCCTCTTCCTGGAAGAGACAAGAATACCAAAGGACAACAAATAAAGGAACAGGTGAAGTGACGTCCAAATAATATAAGACACAATCATTAAGGTTCACATAGAACTAGCAACTGGCAATGCAAATCATATGATTAAGGTACACATAGAACTAGCAACTGGCAGTCTGGCAATGCAAATCATATGACCATTTCGTGCTTTTGAACATGGGTTTTAGTAAATTACAAATCCTAGTGTATACTGTAGGAATATATAAAGCCGATTGCTCAGGAGTAATTTGTGTCGAAGATTCTATTCTAGGTCCTATAATGTTTTGAAGTCATCACAGTTTTGCATAGGTTTGTCAGCATGATCTACTGGAAGACAAAATAAGCTATTTCCATCGCACTTTCACTTTTGATCAGTTTAGAATGTATGCACAATAATGACAATATCAATATTTGATTGGAGAGTCTACTGATGTGGAAAAAAGACAGTAGAGAAAGGAACTTAAAACTTAATCATGATATCCAGAATGCAGATAAAACTGACAATTATTAAGAATCCTAAAAATTTAAGCTTTCAGAAGCAAAGTCTACAAGAACTGGTATGAACAGCCAGAAAAATTGATCTATGTCACAAAGCTACATGAAGATCAGGTATCATGGTTCGAAAAAATGAAGTGTCATTAGAAAGTGGTGCATCAATTATAATAACAGAACACAGTTCGTTTAAACACACTTCGAAGACAATCCATTAAAACCTATTGTTTATCAAGCATAATTCATGCAAAACCCAACCAAATCGAAACAGCAGGAACCAAATGCAACTAAATCTAAATTACCTGTAGCTGATACTCCGAAGCCGAGCCATCCACGGGGGAAGTCACACTGACAGGAACCACTGACCCATGAACTGGGATCTGAAAAGATATATAATTGTCAGCAGCAGCAGCCACGTCAACAGTAGCCTTGATAGCTGGAGTAGTTGTAAAGTATTCCGAAGCCATAATTTTATCCAGCTTCTCCCTCAAGCCAGCATCTAAACGACAACCATAGTTGAGAAAATTCAAAGGAAAATGATACGACTAAGTCAATACTTGATGCCAAGGCATTTACTATGCTAAAAAAATAAGACCTTTCAAGTATCACCAACAAACTGAGATCACATGCGCCGGGGTTGGGGGGCATCTGACAACTGTGGACATGTTAACCCCAACTCCTTTCTTCATCATAAAAAATCACAAAATAGCACCTTGGAAGACACGATATGGGTACAAGATGCTACAGAAGTAATCAACCATATGCAAGTAGATTCACTGTAGGCATGCACACTTAATGCTTATCGAGATTTCAGAATACTGGATCTTCCTAGGCTTCACAAAAAAAGGAATTCTATTTCCCAAAAGAAATCTTCAACTTTAAAAGTTCCAGAAAACACACCCCCTCAAGCATCATGGGAAAATAACAAATACAACATGCGAGTTATTATTATCAAAGAAACCAATGAAGGAGCACAATAAAAGCATTTGTACTCAAACACACGAGAGTTCTGTTCCTAAAATGTCTCAGACCAGACAAACGAGTGACTTGCAAGCATAATAAACATTATTCCTAGGACACATTTATCTATAAACATAAGAAATGAAGTAAATTAACAAATGTAGAATGTACAATTGAATGATAAGACATACATCTTATCAATTGCACAAAAGGCACAAAAAAGGGCACCTAGCTTTATGGGGACTCAAGTGAACATTTTCAGGGGATCAACAATAAAGAATTTGGCTATAATTTCCAAATGTTCTAAAATTTATGGAAAAAAATCATCAAGCCCCGGAATTGAGGGGATTCCAGCGACCCCTCACACTATTCTACCACAACCCTTGACCAGAATCATACTAAACAAATAACAGAACCATGCATCCACATTCCATGCAGTATAACCATTAACAAAGACTGCATCTCCTCTCTATGCAGGAAAGACTTCATAAAAAACGAGGGGGATTCGGCAGACTCCAAGCAGCCTGCAAGCCAGAGCTCTTCTACTTTTGAGAACAAGCATATCCACCACATATGAACTTTTAAATTTTCAACCACACAAGTATCAAAAGAAAAGAAAGAAAGCTACACACACGTACAATGACATAGATACGGATTGCAGATAGAAGGAAACAAATATGATAAAAGAAAATTAGTGTAGTGTCCATACAAGTGATATCCACATTGGGTTCAATGCGCTGTTCCGAATTCGCAAGCCAGAGCTTAGCATGCTCGACACATTTTTCCAGTGCGTTCTTGTGCGGCAAATTTGAGTTAAACGGCCGTGAAATCAGCGAACTTCCGAGCATCGAAATCAAATCCAAATCCCATTCTTTGAGGGGTACACCGGAGGCATCATCATCTGTCACATAATCATACGTCAAGCAGGAGCTCCTCTCATGAGACCTTGTAATCATGTTGTCGTGCGCCCTCATCAGCGTCTGAACATCGAAAACACTCCCAAAATAGAGCAATCTGAGTAGATCCGAAACGCCCCCGTTCCCTTCCTTCACATCGGGCTCCAGAACTTCTTCCTCGCGACTATCTTCAGTCCCCAGACTTTGCTCCTTCTCCAAGGCCATAGAAATTTCTTGACCAAGCGCTTCCAAAAGAGGTTGACGAAGCTTCTCAAGCTCGTCAATCCCCGCCAGAACGGAGGGTTTGGACCTCAGGGTCTCGTCTTGCTCCTTGTTTAGGATTTTTCCCTGAGACACAGATTCCTCCATCTGTGCTATGCGGTTCAACTTCTTTCGCATGGCTCTGAGGCGTTTGTTGATAACATTAAGAACCGGACCATCGTTGGTTGAGTCGGCCAAGGAGGATGCCGTCACTGCCGCCATTTCGAGTTCAAATTGAGGGGGAAATAGGAGATAATCTAGGGTTCCTTCCGCCGGAACGGCTGAATCAGGAGGCTGAAGCGGGGGTTTGGGGAGGCAGAAGCGGCGGCTGAGGGGTTTAGAGTGGAGAGAGAGAGAGAGAGGGGAGAGCGGTTTATCGGGATTTATCAGTGTGATTATTGTAGGCCGGCCAAATATTTTTGTAAATAAATATTTAATTTTTATGTTTTATAAAAAATAAAATAAAGACATTAATTGTAATTAGAGCACAAGATTTTTATTTTTACATAAATATTTAATTTTCACGTTTTACAAGAAATATAATCAACTCATTAGCAAATAGAGCACACACTGGTTGGTCTACCCAACATATGGGTCGACCCAAGCTAATTTCAATATAGACGGTATTTATCGATACAGTAGCCAAAAATCGGTATACCGAATATATTGGTAAGAACAGTATGAATTATATATCATACCGAAATTTCGGCACAATATCGGTATCTGTTTTTCCGGTACTGAAATTTTCGGTACGGTACACGGTTTTTTTAAAAAAATCAGTATACTGTGCTGAACCAGCCCTATGTCTATTGCAAAGGGTAACTCAATTCAATTATTTGTTTGTGCCTTTGTGCAATAAGTAGTGTATGTATCTATTTTAATTGTCTTCATATTTTATAGAAATGGAAGGAAACAGCGGCGATGAACAATCATACATTCCCCAAGTTAGAGACAATCAGAAGCCAAAAATAGGGATGAAATTCGAATCTTTAGAGGACACATTTTCGTTCTATAAACAATATGCACGAGAATCCGGTTTTAGTGCAAGAATGAGTAATAGCAAAAAAATTAAGAAAACAAACGAAGTTATCTGGAAAAAATTTATATGCTTTAAAGAAGGACATACAGATGAAATCAGATGGAGTAAACAAGCAAAAAGTGATGAACCAATAAAGGAAAGACTCCTGATGGGACTGTCACTGAATAGTTCACATCGAGTCCAATTGACTTGACATCCAAATGATTAACGAACGTCTTCGAGATAAAAGAGTGTGTGGCCCCGGAATCTATCAATGCCTTCGTGGCTACTCTCTTTATAAAGATATTTCCTGAGAGGCGTTAGCACAACACACAAAAACTTATAGCTCGTGGTTAGATTAGAACTGGATGTAAGTCAAAGATTTCAGTTGTGAAGGAACAAACTGGTCTTGGTTGGGTTGTTAGTACCTTCATAGAAAGTCATAATCATCAACTGTCAACTCCTTCAAAGGTGCGTTTGTTACGCTCACATCGTATTGTTTCTGCATAAAAAAAGCACCGAGTCAACAGTTTGCATAAGCAAATGTACCCACTTGTCAACAAATGCGATTGTTTGAAATAGATTCTGAAGGGCCTGAACATGTAGGTTGCACAGAAAGAGATATGAGAAACTCTGAGAAAACTCTTAGGGATGAGAATAAGGGTATCGATGCCGAAACATTGATTGATTTCTTTGAGTCTGAGAAAGACAAAAGTTCAACTTTCTTCTTTGATTACAAGATTGATTCAGAAAATAGACTTAGTCGATGTTTTTGGGCATATCTTGCATCAAGGAGGGCGTATAATATATTTGGTGATGTAGTGGTGTTTGATACAACGTACAACACAAACAAATATAGCATGATTTTCGCACCATTTGTAGGAGTTAATCATTATCATCATACCATTGTTTTTTGTAGTGGATTTTTGAGTGATGAGAAAACTGATTCTTTTGTTCGGTTGCTTAATAAGTTTCTAGAAGTCATGTCTAAAGGTGCACCAAACTTGATCATTACTGACTAGGATCCTGCTATGACGAAAGCCATAGCTCAAGTTTTCCTTAAAACAATACATCGATATTGCTTGTTGCACATTCTAAACAAATTCCCAGATAAATTGAACCCGGGGACTTTCCGTGACAACTATCAAAGCATAAAGAACGTCATTGTACATTGTACAACATCTATTTAATTTGAGAGATCATGGGAAGATGTTATGAATTGTGCTAACTTGGTACAAAATTATTGGCTGTCATTGATGTATGAGTTGCGACATAAGTGGGTGTCGGCTTATTTCAACCATGTATTTTCTGCAGGGATGTCAAGTAGTCAGATATCTGAAAGTTCACATGCCTTTTTCAAGAGGTACGTCTCTAGTAAGAATTCATTGATGGATTTTATAATTCGTTTCAATAAGACACTTTGACACCAACGACACAATGAGTTAGTTGCGGAATATACTGATATGAACGAGCAGACAAAGCTAAAATCTATTTGGCCAATGGAATTGCAAATGGTGAATGTGTACATGGAAAACAATTGGTTGGAGTTTCAAAATTAAATTAGTCAGAGTCATGGTTATTATGTGCAACAAGCATCTATGACAATTGAGTTTGGGTTTACAATGTCATGAATTTTCAAGGATCTTCTTCTTCCAAACCTAGGTTGCTTACGCATGACATACAAAAAGACGATATATCATGTAGTTGTATGAAATTTCAATCTGAGGGTATTCCGTGCAGGCATATGTTAGTATTTTTTCATATCAACCAAGTGTTCCACTTGCCTGATCAGTATATACTCAAACAGTAGACAAAAGATGGGTACACGATTCTTCTTTTATGGTATGAGAAATGCCTATAAATAGCGGTGATTGAGGTCTCTAAGCACACACCTCAGAAAAGAAAATTATACACCATCTATAGAGAGCGTGGAGTGCTTAAAAAGCTTCAATCAGAGGAAAATCAGAAAAGTTTCAAATTTTTCAATGGCTGGAGGTAACACTCGATTTATTTTCGCATATTGATTATCATGTTTATATACGTGCAGAAACATGATTTTTAGAAAAATTATGACATTTGGTATCAGAGTCGTGATACATCTGTCTTAAAATTTTGTTTTCATTTTTTGAAAATCCGATATCATGAAATTTTGAAAAATTTCTTTCTGAAATTTGTTTAAGAAGCTGAAGATCGGATATCATAAACTTTAAGAAATTGATTTCTGAAAGTTTACGTAAAAATGGAATTTTGGATATCATAAATTAAAAAAAAAATTAGCTGAAAAATTTCTTCGGAGAAATTTGTTCTCGATTGCACCTTGAAGTTCTTCTTTGAAGTCTTGAAGATGATAATATTCGGTTTCTGATTTTTCAAAAAATAAAATTTGAGAACATAAATTTTCATTACGAAAGTTTCTGAAAATTTTATTTTGAACGAAAGAATAAAGAAGAAGAAGAAGAAGAAAGTTTGCAATTTGTGATTGTAGGCAACTGAATTCGTAAGCTAAATGAAAAAAAATCATGCAATTATGAAGACATACCTCATTGAATACCAGCAAAGAATTGTCGACAATCAATTCAAATTTTTTATTTTATTTTATTTTATTTTAAAAATATGGGACCCACACAATTTGACAATTGCTTGCAATTGTCGATAATAAAAAATTTATTTATTTTATTATTTTTAATAATAATAATAAATTAATTAATTAATTAATGTGTAATTAAGTTATATGTATAATTTAGTATACATTTAGCATTTGGTTAAATAATTTGTACACATTAAAATAATTCCAAAATCGATGTAATTTTCAAATACATCTTTAGAAATTATTTTTGCATGTTAGATATAATATCAAAAATTATGGATAAATATTTGATGTGTACATACAAATTCAATATTATTTTCATTTATTTGCAATAAGTACTAATTTTATTTATTTATTTTTTATTTTTTAAATAATAAATAAAATAATAAATAAATAAATAATGATTAATGTGTTATTAAGTTATATGTATGATTCACTATACATATAGCATTTGGTTAAATAATTTGTACACATTAAAATAATTTCAAGTTCGACGTAATTTTTAATACATGTTTAGAAATTATTTTTGCATGTTAGATATAATGTCAAATATTATGGACAAGTTTTTGATGTGTACATACAAATTTAATATTATGTTTGCATTTATTCTTGAAATTTAAAATGTAAATAATATTGAAAAATAATTGGTACACCAATATTCACATTGTGTTCATATTAAATTATATTAAGTTTTTTATAATTTGAAATAAAAATATCAAGTAAGATGTGAATATAATATTATAAAATATTTCAGATGTTCACAAATGAACAAATAATCATCACTTTATCACTACTCTGATAAAAGAGAAAAACTGATGAGAAGTCCACATTTTTATGTAAATGTGATCCTTACTTTATCACTACTCTAATTGAAGAGAAAAACTGATGGGGAAGTATTTGTTCATATTAAGTAAAAATGTGAATATAAAGTTATTTAATTAAAAAAATTTTGCTTATAAAGATTCACATAAATGTGGATAATTAAAGTGAATAATAATTATAAGGTGATATGAAAAAACATGATTTGTGGGAGTTCTTCATAGATCGGTTTAAATTGCCTTGACTTGCCACTGATCTCCCTGAGGAATATTGCTCTGACTAGGAGTTAGGTATTTAAAGGGCCTTAGCACTACCTATCTTTCCTGGGAGCACTCTTGGAAAATGTTGATTATGTTACTAAATAATTATTATATAAAGTATTAAAGTAAGGCCAAAATTTTGTATGATGAACTGCATAATTTTAAATAATTGAGGAATAGCCACAACATCCTTAATTATGGAAAACTATGCATTAAGTGGATTTGGATCACATAATGGACATCAATTGTAATTAATTATATAAACATAATAAATTTTACCCCACATGGATTTTTATTATATTTATATAACTAATTAGGTTAAAATATCAAATTATATTTTTCTTAATTTACACGCATGAGTTAAGAAAAATATATTTTCATAGTTTTATAATAAAGTTACAGAAAAATCTTATTGAATTAAAATTTTAGCCCACATACAAATTGTAGGACCGAGCGCTTACCGCTTTACCAAGAGCTATAGTTGGTGGTAATGGTGCAACTCAAATCTTTTAAACCGCACAGCAGCATAAGCATCACGGTTCGATCACTCTACCAAGTAAGGACAATTACTGCACCCAACAATCTCCCTCCCAATAATTGCACTCCTTGCAATCAATGGGAATCGAACCCGTGACCTTAGCTCTGATACCAATTGTAGGACCGAGCTCTTACCGCTTTACCAAGAGCTATAGCTGGTGGTAATGGTGCAACTCAAATATTTTAAACCGCACAGCAGCACAAGCACCACGGTTCGATCGCTCTACCAAGCAAGGACAATTATTGCACCCAACACAAATTTTATGTCACTAGATTTTTAAAACATGAATTGCATTGGTAAAACATGATATTGTCTCAAAAATTTTATGCATATGATATTTTGTGCAGTTATGCAACTTGCGAGTTTTTCAGATATGAAATGTGACATTCCCGAACTGAAGGGCGATAATTATAAAATATGGAAAGAAAGAATTCTTCTTCAATTGAAGTGGATGGATATTGATTATGCTATACGGAAAGACGAACCATCTGCTATTACTGAAAACAGCATTCCGGATGATGTTGATCTTTATGAAAAATGGGAGCGATCTAATCGACTTTGCGTAATGTTCATAAAGACGAAAATCTCTGTTGGTATGCGTGGTTCTGTCGACCAGCATAATTATGTTAAAGAATTACTGAAAGTTATTGATGAACAGTTTCAGTTTTAAGATAAGGCACTTGCCAGCACCCTAATTATGGAATTCTCTTCATTAAGGCTCACTAGTGTGAGAGGTGTGCGAGAGCACATAATGAAAATGCAGGACATAGCGGCTCGACTAAAGATACTAGAAGTGGAAATGTCTGAAACTTTTCTTGTGCACTACATTTTATGCACTCTTCCACAACAATATGGACCCTTCAAAATTTCCTACAACACACATAAGGATAAATTTTCAATCAATGAATTAATGACTATGTGTGTTCAAGAGGAAGGAAGATTGTTAATGGAAACGAGTGATAATGTATTTATGACTACACAAGAAAACTATAAGAAGCAAGCCAAAGTCAAGGGAAAAGGGAAAGGAATAATTCCATCTCAACCTGACATCAAGAAAGAATCCAAGTATTTTTTCTGTAAAAAGACGGGACACGTGAAGAAGGATTGCAATAAATTTAAGGACTGGCTTGAAAAAAAAGGTATTCATACTTCATTTGTCTGTTATGAATCTAATATGGTTGATATGATTTATAACACATGGTGGATTGATTTTGGTTCTACAATCCATGTTATAAATATCTTGCAGGGTATGCAAAACCTAAGGAAGCCAATAGAAAATGAACGGAGCATCTATTCAGGAAACAAGATGTCTTCGCACGTGGAGGCTATTAGGATTTGCTGCCTTATATTGGATAGTGGTTTTATTTTAAAATTGAAAAAGACATTTTATGTTCCTAGTTGTTCTAGGAATTTAATTTCAGTTTCAAAACTTGTACCCCTTGGTTATTCATTTCAGTTTTTGGATAAATCAATAAATTTGTTTTATAAATCAAATCTTATTGGAAATGGTACAATGGTTGATGGTCTTTTCTCTATTTCTTTACAAAATAATAACACCACTATGAATATTCAATGAGATATTAAAAGAGGTGTTATAAATGAATATTCCTATATATTGTGGTACAAGAAATTGGGACACATCTTCATAGAGAGAATTAAAATATTAGTAAATGATGGAGTACTCTGTACTTTAGATTTTACTGATTTTGAGACTTGTGTGGACTGTATTAAGGGAAAGCAAACCAATAAGTCTAAAAAGAGTGCCAAGAGGAGTGGAGAAATATTAGAAATCATACATTCAGATATTTGTTGTCCAGATATGGACATGCAGAGTCCGAAATACTTCATCTCCTTCATTGATGATTATTCACGATACATGTATATCTACATGCTTCATAATAAAAACGAAACACTTGAAGCCTTTAAAGTTTTTAAGGCAGAAGTGGAGAAGCAATGTGATAAACAAATTAAGATCGTGAGAACATATAGAGGTGGAGAATATTACGGTAGATACACTGAGAATGGACAAGCACCTGGTCCGTTTGCGAAGTTTCTCCAAGAACATGTTTTTGCCAATATACTATGCTTGGTTCTCCGGACCAAAATAGCGTAGCTGAGAGGAGAAACCGAACATTATTGGACATTGTGAGGAGCATGTTTAGTAGCTCTAAACTTCCTAAATCCTTGTGGACTGAAGCTCTTAAGACAGCTTTGTATATATTAAACCGAGTTCCAACTAAGGCTGTCCCAAAGACGTCATTTGAGTTATTAAAAGATTGAAAACCGAGTTTGCAACATATACGCGTTTGGGTCTGTCCTTATGAAATAAGAGTTTACAATCCACATGAAAAGAAACTGGACCCAAGAACTATAATTGGATATTTCATTGGGTATGCCGAAAAATCCAAATGTTACAGATTCTATTGTCCATCTCACAACACTAGAATTGTGGAATCAAGAAATGCAAAATTTTTTGAGAATAATTTGATTAGTGGGAGTGATCATTCAAATGACATATTTCTTGAGAAAGATCACATTGATTCACAACCCTCTTATTCAAATGATAGATTGGTCGTTATTCACACACTTAAGACCAAATGGGTGTTAGACAACCGATTACTGAAGTTCCACAAATCGCTTATGAAAATCCAATAGATCAAGTTGTTAATGAAGAACAACAAGAAATTGTTGATCAACCAAACAACATTAGGAGATCTACTAGAATAAGAAGATCAACAATATCTAGTTATTATGTTGTGTATTTACAGGAATCGGACTTTAACATCGGAGCCGAAAATGATCCTGAAACGTTTTCACAAGCCATGAGTTGTAATGAGTCAAAACTATGGTTTAATGCTATGAAAGAATAGATGAACTCTATGGCAGTTAATGGAGTCTGGGATCTTGTTCAGTTGTCTGATGGTGTAAAAGTCATTGGATGTAAATATATCTTCAAAACAAAGAAAGATTCATTAGGCAATATTGAAAGGTATAAAGCAAGACTCGTTGCTAAATGATTCACTCAGAAGGAATGAATCGATTATAAGGAGACTTTTCTCCTGCATCTAAGAAATATTCTCTCCGTATCATTCTAGCATTAGTTGCACATTTTGACTTAGATTTACAACAAATGGATGTAAAAACAGCTTTTCTCAATGGAGAATTAGAAGAAGAGGTTTATATGAAACAACCTGAATGATTCTTCTCTAGTAATGATGAGCAATTGGTTTGTAAGCTAAAGAAATCTTTATATGGATTGAAACAAACTTTCCGTAAATGGTATTTGAAATTTATTATGTTATCTCTTCATTTGGATTCGTAGAGAACATCATGGATCAATGTATATATCAGAAGGTCAGTGGGAGCAAGATTTGTTTCCTTATTCTATATGTGGATTATATATTACTTGCAATCAATGATAAGGGTCTGTTATATGAGGTGAAACAATTCTTCTCTAAAAACTTTGATATGAAGGATATAGGCGATGCATCTTATGTCATTGGCATTAAGATACATAGAGACAGAATTCGAGGTATTCTAGGTCTGTCTCAAGAAACCTATATCTAGGGGTGTTCAAACTTCGAATAAAATCGAAAAAACCGAAAATCCAAACCAAAAAAACCGAACACTGGATCGAACCGAAAATCGAATTTTATAATTCGGATATAAATGTTAAAATCGAAATTTATTTGGTTCGATTTCAGATTATAAATGTCAAAACCGAATCGACCGAAAAAACCAAAATTTCATTAAATTAATAATTTTATTTTTATTATATATTTTTATAGATGATATCATTGAATGATGAATTATTTTGAGTAATATTTAGTTGATTGTTGTTCATGTAATTCATTTAGTTTTTATATTTAAATGTTTTACTAAGAAATCATGTAAAAAGATAACATATTATATTTTATAATATATTTATCTTATTAATTTAAATAATTGTATCAAAATCGAAATAACCGACCGAAATAATCGAACCATTTCGGTAGAAAACCGAACCGAAAAAAATGGTTCGGATATCAGATTATATATTTGTAAAATCGAAAACCGAAAAAACCGAAATAAAAAACTGAAAACCGAACCGAACCGACCGATGTACACCCCTACCTATATCAACAAAGTTTTAGAGAGATATCGGATGAAAGATTGTTCACCAAGTATAGCTCCCGATGTGAAAGGCGATAAATTCAATTTAAGCCAATGCCCAAAGAATGATCTAGAGCGGGAACAAATGAAAAACATTCCTTATGCTTCTGGTGTCGGAAGCTTGATGTATGCTCAGGTTTGCACTAGACCTGACATTGCATTTATTGTTGGGAAGATATCAGAGTAATCCAGGTTTAGACCATTGGAAAGCTGCAAAGAAAGTAATGAGGTACCTTCAAGGGACCAAAGAATATATGTTTATCTTCAGATGAACTGAGAATTTGGAAGTATTGTGACAATTCAGCTGCTGTTTTTATGGCTAAAAATAAAAAAAGTGGTAGTCGAAGCAAGCATACCAACATTAAGTATTTAGCCATACGAGAACGTGTTAAAGATAAGAAGTTACTTATCGAGCACATTAGCACTGAATTGATGATTGCATATCCTTTGACTAAAGGCATGCCACCAATGAAATTTAAGGATCATACAGAAAGAATGAGACTTGGTTCTTTTATGTAATTTTGTTGTAATAACAAATTAATGAAACTATGATGTGATATTTTCTCATATTTTTTGTGCACACATTCATTAATTCGAGAAATATCAATAAATTTGGACCTCGAATAAATATAGGGTTTATTCATTAAGTTATTTGAGAGATATAATACATTGTAATACATGGAAGATAATAATTGTTTTAAGCTGACCTATCACCATGATTCATGTATTTTGTTTTCTCCTATGGTAAATGAGATATATGTGTCAAGTGGGAGAATGTAAGAAAAAGTGACACATATCAGAAGAAGAACAGACGTGTAGAAAATGGCGACGGTCATTACCTACAACTTTTGATAAAACATGAGTACGCAGCCTCAACTTTAGAAAATTGAGATGCGTACACGATTTTTTTTGACCCTCAGCTTCCGATACACTCATCGGTGGTATAGCGGTGATTGAGGTCCCTAAGCACACACCTCAGAAAAAAAATTATACACCATCTACAGAGAGCGTGGAGTGCTTAGAAGGCTTCAATGAGAGGAAAATCAAAAAAGTTTCAAAATTTTCAATGGCTGGAGGTAACACTCGATTTATGTCCGCATATTGATTATCATGTTTATATACGTGCAAAAACATGATTTTTAGAAAAATTCTAACAAGTAATTCAAATGCATAAATTATTTTATGCATTAAATTTAGTCTCATTGATAATATTTCACTGATCATTGTTTTCATATTTGCAGTTTCTAACATGTGGACAATTGGAATAGGCTTCGATGATTGAAATTAATGTGTAAAGTTTTTCATTATTCTATTGCTATGTATGTCTTTATATTTATGCTATTGGTGCTTGTATGGTGCTAAATTTTGATAAGATAGTGCTCAGCTGAAATGGTTAGTATTATATTGAAGTTAAATTTTAATATTACATATTTTGTGTGTTAGTTTAACCATCTGTATTATCCATATTCTTTGAGTAATGGTTTATTGCAAAATATGTACTGGTGCGTATTCCTCGATCCATATTATCCATATCCATATTCCTTGAGTAATGATTTAATGCGAAATATGTATTGGTGCGTGAAATGAGTGTTCAAAAGTCGCCCAATTTCTTTTTGAAACTTAAGCGTGTAATGGATCTCTTCTTTTTTAATTTTGTTTTGCTTTTAAAAAAAAAATTTACAGCTGACAGCTAGCGCCCATGGTCGTTCA
The DNA here is from genome assembly GCF_012295235.1 of Primulina huaijiensis. NCBI lineage: Eukaryota > Viridiplantae > Streptophyta > Magnoliopsida > Lamiales > Gesneriaceae > Primulina > Primulina huaijiensis. The sequence continues at coordinate 8,018,962 of NC_133323.1, read as the reverse complement.
TTAAAGAGTGAGCAGGATATCACTGCTATATATATATATATATATATAACATAATTTCATCCATAAAATCAATAAAACGATGTCCCTAGAGTTATATAAATTTTTTCATATGAAAAGTTCATGCATAAAAAAAATCATGGAATCTTACAAATCAAAACAAAAAACACGTAGAGTAGGATTATATTTCTAACAAACAATAAGTGTTTTTCAAGGAAAAATGTTGTTAGATGAATGACGACTATCTACGATTTTCACGTTGAAAATATGATTTTCTCAATTTTCAAATATTATCCTACTGTAGGATTGAATGTTTACATGATCACTTTTATTTTAAATATTCTTCTACATATAGAAATAGATGTTTTTTTGTCGAAGAAAGTTACCATAAAATCTTATTGTTGATCATAAGTTTATGATATCAAATCAAATTACAGAATTTTATATTTTATTGCTGAAAGACTTTATGATGAGAGAACTAAAGCATATAAATATAACTGCAAATTTGGAAGAATTTCCGTGTTGCATCCTCTTCACCGCATGAACAGACAAAACTAGGCCGAGACGACATCTTCTTCAGAATTCGAGCATCAATCGATCTGATAAATGGTTGACCAACAAACGTGATGGCAGAGCTTTCAGTTTTTCAAGAGAACGCTGCAATAGGCACGTAAAGGCTAAAAACATTGAGCCGGTATGATGAATTCAATAGTTTGGCTGCTTTGGAACGGTGAATGGTGGTTCAAATTGTAACCTGTGTTATAGAAAGACTACTGAATGCTGTTACCACGAAAATTTCCCTTAGTGTTCAACTTCCAAAGGAAGCCTGGCTTTTCCTCCATAAACATACTGCATCTCCGCCACCCATGTCTGCAAAATTCCCCCAAGGTCGAAATTGAAAGTGACCAGCATGTAACAATGAACTCGGATGCGCTTTTCTCAACTAAAATCAGCCCAAGAACACTCCATCTTTCGGAAAATTAAGTATATTTAACACAATTGGTGATGCAAAGAAGAAACACTATTCAAGGCTAACCTCGTGTCTGAAGGAAATGCGTATGTTGGGTACATTAGTCTTTTGTATTTCATTTCCTAAAAGGCCTCTTTTGAAATATTCTTCTCCAAGCCAGTGTAACTAAAAGCACAATCAAAATCATACCTGTTAACAATCAACACGTTGAAGAATATCCAAACAGCTAGTTTCTTTGATATACCTGAAGAAATCACCATGAAATTTTAACAAGCTAAGGTAATATCGGTTATTATTATGAGCAACTCTAGTATATCTCAATGTAAAGACTTTCAGGATAAAAAAATTATTTTTATTTAATCTGAAGTTAAATAGAAATCATTAAACCTTCTCTGCATTGCCAATACATGTTTATGTTTAAACAAAGTTCGACAGTCACGTCAATTTATAATGCTAACAAAATCATCATATCTTAAAACTCTAACCTTGGCTGCATGAGTAAAACCAGACTGGTAGACAGAATTCCGAGCTATTTCACAGAGATCGCATGAACTAAGCTTCCACACCTGATAATTGTTTTTAAGATATATGCACGTGTTGGGAATTAAAAATGGGAAAGATACAAGGAAAGAAACCTTCGCAGCTACACTATATTCTTCCACAAGAGGCTCTTTTGTCAAGTGAATTTGTAGAGGATCATCAGTGGAGAGGGAGACTTTTAAGCCACGTTGGAAGAATATAGGAAACGGATTGCGATGGTAATCCAAGAAGAGGGAGTTGTTGCTTAGCGGAGACATAGCTAAACCAATCTGGAAACGCAAATCAGCTTACTGAGACTTGTGATATCTTAATGCAAAATATACAGGAAGAAAGAAAAAGGAGTAATTAGAGAACAAACTCGAATATAGAATAGCACTGAAATGTTTTACAACAAATTATCAGCCACCATGAAATGCTAAATCTTAACAGTCCATCTTGCATTCTCTTTTATTTCCAGAAAAGCATGCGCTGAGATGTTACAAAAAGATGTGGCATCTAGATTGAAGAGTTTTTATTTTAAATAACTTGCTTTTTGTGACGTCAAGTGATATAGGATTTTTCAGAATTAAAAATTCTAAATTGTGCACAAGAATTCCATTTCATATGTTCTGATTTATAGAAGAGTTATACTTGGTCTCAGCTAAGTAATTAGGCAATAGTTAAGTAACAAACCTGAGCAAGATAGTAAAGATATTGCAAGACTGGGGACTTCCGCAAATTAATACCATGTGATATATTATGGCACAGAAGAAACCCAGCGGCTAAATGGTCAACATCACCAGCCTGCTTGATGATAAACAAATGTTACAATTAAAAAAAAAAACTATTAGACATCTTCATGTTAGAAAAAGGTGAGTCAGAACACAACCTCCCCGCAGTGAGGCCTAAATCTTATTGTTGGCAATCCTTTTACTTCACGGAGCTGAAGGAAATTTATCAAAAAATGAATTAATAAATGGGTGAGAACTTGAAATCCAAAGTCAACAAGCAATCTTCTCGCAAAGATTTACAAAAATTAGATGTTTATCGAAGCTTACATCTGCTGCAGTTGACGTAATTTAAATAAAAATGACCTTGTTAAGTGTATACAAGTTTGCATAGCAGTAGTAAGCATAATAAGAAAAGGCAGGATTGAAATCATTCGTCCACTCTGAAGGATGTGGCATGTGTTTCGTAGGACGTCTCTCCGGTTTACTTTCATCATCTACAATGTCGAATCCTACAACCTTCATTGAGAAACATTAGGCACAAAGTTATCTATCTCATAAGAAAGAATATAAAAAATTCACTGTGCACAAAGAAAAAGGAGGAGAAAATCATGCAGTGTTGTGTCAAACAAAACAATTATGTAAATAAGAGTAAATTGATTATTTGGATTTGGTGAAAGCAACTTTGACAGCATGTTGGCATATTAAATTGAAAAAACTCGCATATTTTTCAAGCTTATTTCATGCTAGTTGCATAAGGGTTTATAATTCCTTTAACAAAACAAGTGAAGAAAAGTTTTCATACAACTGATATCACCCTGTTGATTTTAAACTTCGTACCAAACAAGATTTATGCCAAGTAGATTCCTCGCATAAGATGAAAAAACAACAAAAAATACCAGACATCCAGGCTAAAACATCAAGAAATTTTTCAAACTAGCATGCAAATAGTAAGCATGAGATGAAAAAAAAACTTAGTCAAATTAATATCCTCATGTCTGTCGTGAGTCATGGTCACAAAGACGAAAATAAGCAAAAACACTTAATGCTCGAGTAAATCATAAATCAATAAAATCATTGTAATGGGCTTCCAAATCTGTGCTTAATCAAATAAATCTCTTCGAGTAAAAGTAAATAATATAAAGTGTCTGGATCCAGACTCTGGTTGATAAAGCATAAGGCTTGCACAAGAAGATTTTGATGATTACTCAGATCATAAAGTATAACGGTTAAAGAGAGAATTCTAATGCAAACCTGCAATAAGAAAAGATGCAGGTGAGGGTGTGAATTTGGATCCACTGTGACCTCAAAAAGAGGAACAAAGATATTGTCTAATATATTCTGAAAGGATGTGACAGTTCCCATACTCCTATAGACATTGTATAACCTTGGTAGCTGCACAATTGAACCAATAAACAAATAAATGTCAAACAAAGATAACTCTAAAAAATTTGTTTCGTTAGATACAAACTTGTAGAAACGTGACACTGGGAGGCGCAGCCCACAAGTGATGAAAAGGGGCTAACCACTAAAAAGGCCGATGACTACATGAGGAACGGAGGGAGCAAATAACTGAACAGCTCAAAATTTTCAACAGAGATAGGATAAAATAATGAACAGGACAGGATCAAGCAACCAAACCAGCCAACATTTTCCGTTGTTAGTCCACTTGGCTACTTTTACCGTAATGGCGAGGCTTTAACGGTCAGTTTAAAAGCTCAAAATACAGGGACTCATGCAACCGGAGTATCGGTACTCTGCCAAGAGGCAAGATCCTAAAATTCAAGTAACTAAAAGTTCAAAACCAACTAGCATAAAATGGTTAGTATGGATATGCATGTTAATTATAACTCCTTGGTTCAAAAGTTAATAAACTAGCATTACAGTCATGTAAAGGTTAAATGTGAAACCGTTAAAAAGAAAAGGCAAAAATCAAGTATTCTATTATACAGACAACCGTTTAAGGTTGCATTTGGATTGTTGAGAATATTTGAAGAAAGTATTTGAAATGAAAGGATTTAAATCCACTAAAATATTCAAAAAATAACTAGTTCAGGTTAAAAATCTGTTGTAAAATGAATTTATCCAAACAAACCAATGAATTTATTATTATGAATTTGAAATCATCAATTTCAAATATATCGATTCAAAAGCACCCTTAGTTTATCTAGTCGGGCATTATAAACAATTATTGACCAAAAACACTATTTCAAGTTACCTGAATCAACCAAACTGCATTTTCACTATAAATGCAATTGTTCACGAACCAACTCGCCAGCTGATCCCATTCACTCTGCTTCCTCCCATAAATTGAAATCCGATACTCAGCCAACTAAAAGGAATATGATGAAATCAGAATTCATGGAAACTGAGTACAGTCGGTGAAATTTAACAATCTAATTTCATCAACTACCACTTAAATAATTGACCTTGTCAAACTCTGTTGCAAAATTGTAAGTTTGTTCTTTTCCAAGAATGGACAATATTATATAAAACGTTTCTGGTACCTCCTATATGGATCTCAAAAAAAGTACTAGCATTTACTTAGCTAAGAGTGATGATGTATGGCAAGAAGCGTCCAGCTTTAAAAAGATGATATCGTGCCTATCTCATCTGGACAAAAGACTTTGTTTGTTGCCTTCATTGACCAAGAGATTATCAGTAAAGACAAACACCAAGTCAGTCACATTAGACCCAGAAATGTAGCATTATCTCACAAACACAGCTGGTTGAAAAGCTTCAAAATTATCGATTTTCCAGACATCAGTCACACTCACACCACATATCTAAAGTAAATGTGAGTGATTACATTGGTCACCAGAGCACCATTTTAGTTCGCCTATGCAGTGACCTTTCAGGATAAAAGTGAATGAGAATTCTTTCATCTTAACCATAATGATGGAGGTAATGACCAGTAAGCGATCAAATAGAGAACATAAGCATCCTCCCTTGACACGGACCTAGGATGATCACCGAGGGATTTAAATAGCATTATGTGCCAAAAGCAAGAAATAGTAGTATGATGGTGAAGCTTTATGGATTTAATAGCCGTCTCGATTGGTTGTCTTTTAGATTTTTCAACATCCAGAATATAGTAAATGAATATGATTCCATCAGTAGACACCATTATATTTAAATTTTAGGGCATTGGAAGTGAGCACTAGTTGATGGAGCATCATCTAAAAGCAGGGAAAAAAAAGAAAAGAAAAGAAGAAGGCCAACCGCAAATGAAGCCTCACCTGGTACTTGCTTGCTTCCAGATCTGAGAGAACCTGTTTTGTCACTTCAGCCAGGAAGCGTCCTGGAAAGAGAAGACAATTTGAAGACATTTTATCCTTATGTTTTAAGCATTCACAATCAAGTTTCTCAAAAGGAAAAGCTTTGAAGATTATTCTAGTTATCCCACCACTGATCAGCCTGAAAATTTTGTCTCATCTTAAAGCAGTGAAATATAAACGATATAGCATCCAGTTACAGAATTCGCAATGCCATTTCATTGTCATTATAGTGATAGGAAACACATAGTTGTAACTAGTCATTGAAGTCTCACATATGATGGATTAAGTTCTTAGGAGTTGTATATATGAACTTGGACATTCCTCTTCTTTCAAGATAACTTTTGGGGTGGAGTTAGACTCAATCCCGATTCCATGATCTTAACATGATATCAGAGCTCAAGGCTCAAGCCCACCGTTATGAGTTTAATTACCCTTATGGACCACATGCTAAATGTGTTGTAAACTTCACGTTCCAAATGTTCATTCTTGAACGTGAGGGGCTGTGTTAGATGTCACACATCGGATGGATTAAGTTCTTGGGAGTTGTATATATGAACTTGGACATTCATTCTCCCTTGAGCTATCTTTTGGGTTGGAGTTAGACCTAAGTCCATTATCTTAGAAATAAGTGTCTATTTTTCTACATTCAATGGTCAAAGTTTAGTTGGTATACACAATTAGTCTTCAAAAGATATCTAAGTTGAACAGGTGCCAAGTTTTAAGAGATTTTTGATAGAAAGAGACAAAATTTTCAGCCCACGTAATATCAACAGTTGCTTCAAAAAAGTAATGCATCAAAACTAGTATTTCCGCCCTACTATTATCTCCCACAAACTAGTCACATTGGATATCATCAACCACTGCTTGAAAAACACGTGTATATTCTTTGCCTACAGAACAGACCTTGGATGAGGTTATCCTGCTTCAGAAAGATCTCCCTAAGCCGACTCTGTCCACAAGGGTTGTACTTGAGATTGAATTTATCAAATCGGTGAAAGGTACTCTTATCAGCATGCACATCTAACAAATCGACATTAAGATCATACCTGAAACAGAGTCAACATTACATCAATTAATAATAAAATAATAAAAAGCTACACAGTAAAAAAAATATGTAGACAAATATGTAATTCAAACCCAGTCAAGTCCAAACTGTCAAAGACTTCCTTCAGAGTAAGATACTGTCCATCACGATAGATAACTACCTGCCTCGTGATAAAGTTACCATTCAGTGGAGCATCAAAGGGAGGAATGTACAAAACAACTAAAATGTGCGGCACAATGTGAGCGATAATATCACAAGTTTTATACCTCATCAGGTTCTTTTCTTAACTTTGATTTGATGAACCGGAGAAGGTGCTTCTGGTTCATGCAAGCAGAGTGGTGCACGTGAGTATCTACTTTCCTGATATTGTAAAAATCGCGATGAGGTGCGCTCTTCTGAGCTACAAACTCCCTATCTGCAGTCACCAGCAAGTGGAGACGGAATTTCTGTAAATAGATACGACTCATAAATTGGCCAAATTGATGATGACCCTCATATGATCAAAAATGCGTGGAATTCAGAAAAATTACTTCTTCCAGAAATCGTAAGCGATGGTGGCATGCAGAACGAACATTTCCAATGGACATTACTTTTAGGAGATAATGCATATCCGTGAAGAAAGTTGTTGAACTGGGAACAGGAAAAAGCTCTTCAGTATCTGAAATGTTTCGAAGAAGATACAGTTAGGGAATTATTAAAACCATTACGAACGGAGTCATGTGCAAATCTATTCAATATACGCTAGTAGCATCCTAAGAGTTTACCCCTGTTGGTTGCATAAATGTGGACTACTCCATCTTCCATTTTGAAGTGATGCTGTATGCAAGTTTCCGAACTTAGTCACGTAAATAAGTACTACACAACCTAAGTTATATATTTTATGCTAATTACTGCAGCTGAGAGAGCTAGGACAACTCACAGAAGTTGCTTCAACAGGGGTGAAGTGAAAAGGTTTCCCTCGGACTTTAAATGGAACAGATTCCTCCACATTTTTTGACCATGGAGCAAGTGTTTCTCTAAATACATACTTCTTTCGTAATTCTAAGCATTCGGAAATCAGCTTCAGTACTTCCAGTTCTTCAACGCTCACTGATTCTGGTTTTGAACATTTTGATGAGCATTAGAAATGAAACCTACTACTGACAAAGAGTCCTAAAAAACATTCCCTGGAAAATCCTTGAATAACAGGAAGGTGAAATACCATGCAAAGGAAGAATGTTGCTGCTTGAAACAGTATCATTCCCCAAAATATTTGCTGGAGTTGTATCAGCCTTTATGGCACCATGATCCATATCAGCCATTGTTTCAGTCACTAATAAATCAGTTTCTAGAACATTAATGTGACTCAGATTTTCTGCTACTGCTGTAACGACGGATGGATCTTGAGCAACTGCATTAACATCCTGAAAATCACAGATAATTTTCATAAGCAACTTGATTATTAATAATGTTTTAGTGCTAAAGAAGAGAAACACAGAAAAGAATACCAATCCGTTCTTCAATCCAGAAATTTGAAATTTTTTATTGCATTACTCCATGTGGGAGTGGAATGCCACCAAAGTTTCGCTAAGTAAGAAATAAACACCAGGTTTAACCCCACTATCACACAACAATTTCATTATGTATTGTGTATTTGTGTTATCTTGTAATACTTCAAAAAGTCCGTAGAAAAGTAATAGAAAAAACGAAAAATTGAAACACATGAAATTAATCGTCAAAACTTAATATAACCTGGGACCAACTTTTACATTTTCATAAGATAGATCAGGATCCTCTCTTTCTGAAAGTTCAGTTCTTTCATCATCAGAATCTCCAGTACTTTCAAATGCATAACCACCGGTTGATCTTGGGGTCACCAGCCTACCAACCGATCCAACCCGCAAAATTGGACCACAATGACTGACATATAGCTCCTCTCCTACACAGAGGAAGATCAGTTAAAACACATGATTCGTCCTACAAAGCACAAGAACACATCAAGACTACAAGGAGCAGAAATCTTAAGCAACAACAGTAAGTAACCGAAAAATAAAGACTACTCAATTATAACGAAATACATCAAAAAATTTAATCTTGAAACCAATAGCATTTCCATAACTTGACTGGATGAAGGACACATGTTTAAAGGATAAATCAATTAATTTCAATATTTACTTCATTGTGAGATATAATATCCAGAATGGTCGCAAAATGGTGTTGAAAGTTGAGTATTAAAGAAAAAGTAACATACTATCTCTTTGCTCTGTCCGTGGTGGCGGGAAATCGGAAAGAATCGAACCAATCTTATCCAATGATTTTGAAACCGCAGGTCGCGTATACGCACCAGATACCTCATTAATCCACTCGTCCTTCGAAACACTCACATTTGGCACCGAAGATGAAACTTTACACTCTCGACTATGATTATCCTCCTCGTGATGAAATGAACTCGACACGTTCTCGTCGTGTTGACAATCATTTAAGCTGTTACCATTGTCATTGAAATCGGGAGATTCGAATTCTTCTTCATCAGAGAGGGGTTGGGAGTTGGGGTGGCAGCGGCGGAGGTTGATGAGTCGATCGAGGACTTGATCAACGCTGCGCTTGTGGATGTAGAACGCAGAGATAGCCATGACGGAGGCTCCGAACAAGGCCGCCACCGCCAGATGAAGCGGCGAAACCGACGGCGAGGCGGAGGAAAGTGGAGGTGCTTGCGAGTACATATTTTATTCGAAGTGTGGCGGGTATGGGTTTAGCTCGGGGTTAATGGCCGGCAGCTCAGGGAGAGTTTAGTCATTTCGGTTTTAAAAAAATCGAAATATAAAATATATTATATTAAAATATTTTTCCCCAATCAAATGTTATTTATAAATATTTACCTTTTTATTATATTTTTTCTATCTTCGTAAAAATAAAATAATTATAAAGAGAGAGATGTTTGATTGGGGTATTAAAATGTGAGAGAAAAACAAGAAGAAAACAAAGAAATGGCTTTGTAGAGGCAAGTGTTGAACACTTTCTCCTTAAGAAGAATTTGCCCTCACAATGTGCTTGAGTTTTATGGCAATCTTCTCCCAAGATACAACTACAACTCTTGAATAATGAGCACTCAAATATTCAAGTTCTTTCACAAAGAAATGAAGGAAACTCTCTCTTTTAGAAGAAGGAAGAAGGAGATGCAAAAAGATGTAATGTATGTTTTGATTTTGAATAATCATGTATTTAATGATTTTCATGTGAAAGACATGAGCTTTCATTCATAAGGGTGTTCATTGGCCATTGTAACTGACCACAATCATCAAACAATGCCAAGGAAATGAAAAAATACAAGAAAAATCGAAGGGACACGAAAACAGCACGAAGGGGCGCGTGCAGGCGCCCCCGCGCGCGCGCTGGCGCCCGCTGCCGAGAGCTCTCGGCAGCGCTCGGCAGCACCTGCCGAGAGCTCTCGGCAGGAGCGCGCGCGCTGCCGAGCGCTCTCGGCAGCGCTCGGCAGGCGCGCCTGCTGCTGCCCTCGGCAGGCGCTCGCGCGTGCCCGCGCGCAGCCGCGCGCCAGTCACTGTTCACGAATTTTTTTTTTTTTTNTTTCATTCATTAAGCATCAAATTTTCCAACAATCCCCCACATGAATGAAATTAATGCATGAATGCTCGTGATGCATAAGAGAGAGTATATACGAAAAATTATCACATCAGGAGAGGTGGCTTTTGGCTTTGAACCTTCCTTAGTGGAATACAATCGGATTTACTAGGCCACGAAGTGAACGTGATGTCTTGAACTTCTTGGCGGTTCATATAAACCCAGACAACTATACCCACATGATAACCTTTCTTCCATTTCCATTTGTTTTATCGGTTGTGTCCGTTTTGGCCATGGAACACATCTTGGCTTCATACGTGTTTCATCGAGGCGGCCCGTCCTCACACGTACAGAGGTGATCTCCTTGTAAAAGGGTATCCTACTTACCCCGCTTTTGCAAGCTACGGAATCATTAAAAGTACAATACTTAACCTCACTACCTTTGTAGGCAACTTCACTCATCGTCATAGGAATGAGGAGTGATTTCTCAAGTTCTCATAATTTAGTTGTCCCATTGAACCAAGATCTTGGGATCTCCAATCAACAAGGTTGGGTTGCCACTATGAAAACTTTATTTGGTAGGTTTTAAACCCATTCCTCTTGACAGACAGTACATTTGATCTCTATTTAATGCTTTTGTAAGCGGATCCGCTAAGTTATCCTTTGATTTAATATAATCAACAGATATAACTCCATTAGAGATCAACTGTCGCACAGTATTATGTCTTCGACGAATGTGTCGAGACTTTCCATTGTACATACTGTTTTGTGCCCTTGCAATTGCCGACTGACTGTCGCAATGTATCATGATTGCTGGCACTGGACTTGTCCAACACGGAATGTCCTCTAGAAAGTTGCGAAGCCACTCAGCTTCTTCTGCAGCTTTATCTAACGCTATGAACTCCGATTCCATAGTAGATCTAGCAATGCAAGTTTGTTTCGTTGACCTCCATGAGACTGCTCCTCCACCAATGCTAAATACATAGCCACTGGTGGATTTGGAGTCATTGGTGTCAGAAATCCAATTTGCATCACAATATCCTTCAAGTACTGCAGGATATTTTGAATAATTTAGTCCATATTCTAAAGTGTGCTTTAAATATCTAAGCACCCTTGTCAACGCCTTCCAATGTGCATCACTAGGATTACTTGTAAACCGACTTAACTTGTTAACCGCACAAGCGATGTCCGGTCTAGTACAATTAGTGATGTACATAAGGCTTCCAATAATTCTGGAGTATTCCAATTGGGAAACTGGTTCTCCACGATTCTTTGCCAAATGGACATTCACGTCCAAAGGTGTTTTTACTGGGGTAGAGTCATAAGCGTTAAACTTCTTCAACACTGTTTCTACATAATGAGACTGAGATAGGACTATTGCTTCTGGAGTTCTAAAGATTTTAATCCCTAGAATTACATCAGCAATACCCATATCTTTCATATCAAAATGTTTTGTTAACATTTTCTTTGTACCCTTAATCAACTCTTGGTTATTCCCCATTATTAGCATGTCATCCACATATAGACATACCATCACATAAGATTCTCGAGTGCCTTTAATGTAAACACATTTGTCACACTCATTAATCTTAAATCCATTTGACAATACTACTTTGTCAAATTTTTCGTGCCACTGCTTGGGCGCTTGTTTAAGTCCGTATAGTGACTTAATTAAACGACAAACTTTTCTTTCTTGTCCTTTAACAATGAAGCCTTCAGGTTGCTCCATAAATATTTCTTCTTCAAGTTCACCATTTAAGAATGCTGTTTTGACATCCATTTGATGTATCTCAAGGTTATGCAAAGCTGCAATAGCAATGAGCACACGAATGGATGTTATTCTTGAAACTGGTGAATACGTGTCAAAGAAATCATGACCTTCTCTTTGTCTATAGCTTTTGGCCACAAGTCTGGCTTTGTATTTTTCAATACTTCCATCAACTCTCATTTTCTTTTTCAATATCCATTTGCATCCCAATGGCTTGGTACCTGGTGGAAGATCCACTAGTTCCCAAGTATGGTTTTGCAATATGGAATCCATTTCAGAGTTGATGGCTTCTTTTCAATAGGGAGCTTCAGGGCTAGCCAGAGCATCTTGTATGTCTTTTGGTTCATTCTCCAACATAAAAGTATGGAAGTCTGGACCAAAGGACTTTGAGATTCTAGCCCTTTTGCTTCTTCTTGGTTCTTGCTCCTTTGAAGAACTTTCCAATGGTGTAGCATTTTCATTTAGAGTTGGTTCATGTGTAGGTACTTGACCTGCATGCTCCATCTCAAGTTTTCGCTTGCTAGAACCATTTTCTTTCCTTTCTTTACAAGGAAATATATTTTCAAAAAATACTGCATTTCTTGACTCAATTGTCATGCCCGTATTCATTTCTGCATTTTCAGATTTGTGCACTATAAACCTATAGGCACTACTATTATGTGCATACCCGATGAATATGCAGTCGACCGTCTTTGGTCCAATTCGCTCTTGTTTAGGCTTTGGTATTTCAACCTTAGCTAGACACCCCCACACTTTAAGGTACTTGTAGGAAGGTTTGTGACCTTTCCACAATTCGTAAGGTGACTTGTCATTTTTCTTGTGGGGTATCTTGTTCAGGATGTAATTAGCCGATAGTATTGCTTCCCCCCACAAGTTTTGGGGTAGTCCTGAACTTATTAACATAGCATTCATCATATCTTTTAGAGTTCGATTCTTTCTTTCGGCAATGCCATTCGATTGTGGTGAATAAGGTGCAGTAGTTTCATGAATTATACCCACAGATGTGCAGAATTCATCAAACGGTGCTCCGTATTCACCCCCTCTATCGCTTCGAACCCTCTTTATTTGTTTGCCTAGTTGATTCTCAACTTCGGTCTTATAACATTTGAATGCTTCAAGAGCTTCATCTTTCGACCTCAAAAGATATACGTAACAGTACCTTGTATTATCATCAATGAATGTCACGTAGTATCTTTTCCCTCCTCTAGTTTGTACAAACTTTAAATCACCAAGATCGGTGTGTATTAGTTCTAGAGGAGTTGTACATCTTTCAATCGAGTGGTAAGGCGCTTTGGTCATTTTTGCTTCAACACATATTTCGCATTTTTGTGTTGGATCGACGTTGTGTTTAGGCAATAATTCAAGTTTCATTAAACGTTGCAAGGTATTAAAATTTACGTGTCCTAAACGAACATGCCATAAATGAGAACACTCAAGCAAGTAAATAGAACTTTTTCCTTTATTACTTTCAACAACATTTTGGCGTATAGCCATTACATTCAACTTGAAAAGGTTCTCATCGAGATATCCTTTTCCAATAAAATGACCACTCTTAGTCAATACAACCTTGTTAGACTCAAATACTAGTCTAAACCCATGTTTGACCAACAGAGACCCCGACACGAGGTTCTTTCTTATGTCTGGTACATGAAGTGCATCAACAAGGGTTACTTCCAAACCCGATGTCATCTTCAATACCACATTTCCGGTGCCCACCACCTCAGACGTAGCGGAGTTCCCCATGTATAGTTTTCTCCCGGTCGATGGAGTGTATGTGGAGAACATCCCCTTGTTGGAGCAAATGTGTCGAGTTGCTCCGGTATCAACCCACCACTCATTGGAGTTTTCAACCAAATTTGCTTCCAAAATAACTGCAGACAAATCAAGTTGAGAAAAATCAAATGGTACCAACCTTTCTTGAACAACGTTGGCTTGAGGATTTCCCTTCTTTGGCTTCCTACAATCCTTAGCCATGTGATTTGGTTTTCCGCAGTTATAACAAGTGCCTTGAACTTCTTCTTGTTTGGTGGTTGTTGGCCTTGTTGTGGTTGCTTCTCAAACTTCCTCTTCTTCCCTTGGAATCTCGATTCAACAATGTTCACCCTTGCTGCCATCTTACTTGCCTTGGCCTCGTTGCTCTTGTTGTCCTCTTCTATCCTCAATCTCACAATGAGATCCTCCAATCCCATCTCCTTTCTTTTGTGCTTCAAGTAATTCTTGAAATCCTTCCACAACGGAGGGAGTTTCTCGATCAACGCAGCAACTTGGAAGGACTCGCTTAGACTCATTCCTTCCGCATGAATCTTGTGCAAGATAAGTTGTAATTCTTGCACTTGACTCATTACGGACTTTGAATCCACCATCTTGAAGTCCAAAAATCTCCCGACTATGAACTTCTTCAAGCCCGCATCCTCCGCTCTGTATTTCTTATCAAGCATGTCCCAAAGTTCCTTGGCGGTCTTGACTTGACAATACACATTGTACAATGCATTGTCAAGTCCATTGAGGATGTAGTTTTTGCAAAGAAAATCACTTTGGTTCCATGCATCCAAAGCGGCCCTCATGTTGGAGTCAGTCTCGTTTTCAGCAACGGTGGGAGGATCCTCCTTCAAGAACCTTGACAAACTCAAGGTTGTGAGATAGAAAAGCATCTTTTGTTGCCATCTTTTGAAATCCGTACCAGAAAATTTTTCTGGTTTCTCTCCTTGTGCAATGGTTGGATGATGTGTTGTAGATGATGAAGCCATTGAAAATTCTTCTTGCAAATGATCAAAAACCAAATTCTTCTTAAGATTGTTTGACTGGGGTATTAAAATGTGAGAGAAAAACAAGAAGAAAACAAAGAAATGGCTTTGTAGAGGCAAGTGTTGAACACTTTCTCCTTAAGAAGAATTTGCCCTCACAATGTGCTTGAGTTTTGTGGCAATCTTCTCCCAAGATACAACTACAACTCTTGAATAATGAGCACTCAAATATTCAAGTTCTTTCACAAGGAAATGAAGGAAACTCTCTCTTTTAGAAGAAAGAAGAAGGAGATGCAAAAAGATGTAATGTATGTTTTGATTTTGAATAATCATGTATTTAATGATTTTCATGTGAAAAGACATGAGCTTTCATTCATAAGGGTGTCCCTTGGCCATTGTAACTGACCACAATCATCAAACAATGCCAAGGAAATGAAAAAATACAAGAAAAATCGAAGGGACACGAAAACAGCACGAAGGGGCGCGTGCAGGCGCCCCCGCGCGCGCGCTGGCGCCCGCTGCCGAGCGCTCTCGGCAGCGCTCGGCAGCACCTGCCGAGAGCTCTCGGCAGGAGCGCGCGCGCGCGCCTGCTGCTGCCCTCGGCAGGCGCTCGCGCGCGCCTGCGCGCAGAACTCGCGCAGCCGCGCGCCAGCTCCTGCCCTCGGCAGGCTCGGGCGCGCAGCCGCACGCCAGTCACTGTTCACGAATTTTTTTTTTTTCCTATTTTTGTCCCCTACATGTTCTGACTACTCGTTTGAGTTTCTTTCAACATATGATAAACTCTTTCGAGTTTTATTCAGAACCGCCGAACTTAATATTCGTTCATTAAGTATCGTTTTTTCGTTTCGAATTTTTCCAATCAAACACATTGATTAATTTGCTTAATTTTCATTCATTAAGCATCAAATTTTTGATTAATTTGCTTAATTTTCATTCATTAAGCATCAAATTTTCCAACAAGAGATTTTAGAAAAATATAGTATGCATTAAAGACCAAAAAAATTCTACCCTTAGGATCTCGTATTTAATAAATAAAATAAAATGCAATAATATAAATGTAGGACATATATTCATGTGATTATAATTACTTTAATGGTTAAAATAATTGATTCAATTATAGTTTTTATTTCATAAAGTTGTCTTGGATTTATTAATTAGATTTTTTATTAAGATAATTGTCAGATTAATTGTGTTCACGGAGAGAAGTACCAAATGACCGTAGTAAGTTGTGTCCAATTGTCGATGCTTTTGTAAGATATGGTTGGTTGTGTAAGCTAGCAAAAGAAGCTGTGTGGAGACATAAGATCTTAATGAATATTATTGATATCTATTGTTGAGATATAATCAGCAGCAATGGAGGTTAAAATTGGACTGTATGATTTGAGACAACATCAACCGCAATGTACACTCATCTTCAGACTCATGTGCCTGACAATATTATCTATCGGATCCAAGCTTCCCTCATGTCCACCCGTCGTAATATAAGAGTCAAAAGTTTCACCATAAGCCACAAGCCGTAACTTTTGACATGATAATAGTGTTGATAATCCAAAATATAAATTTCTAGTAATTTTTTTTCTTACCGTAGTCATTTTTATAACTAGTTAAATCAATTTTTAAGTAATCAATGGTTCAATATTAATAATAAAATGATTAATTGATCGTAAGATATGTTTAATCACTGGTGTTAATTCAATCGTTGATCCATTGAGCATATGAAGTGGGTAACAATTGCATTATTTATTTAAATTCTACTTCGTTTTATATTGTATACAATAGATTTTATGAAAAAATCATTATCATTAGTAAATTAAAAGTGAAGTGTGGATGATAAAAATTGGACCACAAAAAACTAACCATTTATTTTCGTATGAAAATGGGGTGTTAAATGTTTGCTAGATTTTTCTTTTTTGTTTTTTTAAGGAAAAAAATATTATCTATCCTATTAATCAAAGTTAAATTTCATAAAATAACTAACTTCTAATGTATTAGTAAAGTTTTTTTTTTTCAAAATTCTGAAAAACTATTATTGATTAAAGTATGTGTGTCAAAAACTGAACTGACTCGTCGATTAATTGACACACAAAGAGATAATGAAATCCAAACTGATGTCAACCAAACGGATGTCAACCCAATTGATTTAGTTCCACAAGACACTTCGAATGAACCATACTAAAGGTGGAACAAGAATCACCCCCCGACTTGGTAATAGGTAACTCATTTGCTCCCATAAGAACAAGATGTCAGATGATTAATTAATTTATACATGATGCCTTTATCTCTAATATCGAACCCAAAAATATTGATGAAGTTTTAAATGACAGTAGCAGGATTGATGCTATGCAAGAGGAGTTCAATCAGTTTACTAGAAATCTTGTCTGGAACTTAGTTCCAAGACTTTCTCATCAATAAGTTATAAGTACAAGATGGGTTTACAGGAACAAGCGGAATGAAGATGGAATCGTAGTAAGAATAGTAAGAAATAAATCAAGACTAGTGGCTCAAAAATTTAGACAAGAAGAAGGAATTGATTATGATGAAACGTATGCACCAATAGCCAGACTGGAAACAATCAAGATGTTTCTTGTCTATGTCTCTTACAATAATTTCAATGTATATCAAATAGATGTGAAGAGTGTATTTTTGAATGGACTATTGCAAGAAGAAGTCTATGTTGAACAAGCATCATGTTTTATCAATCATTTATTACGTGATCATGTCTATCGATTAAACAAGGTTTTGTATTGTTTAAAACAAGCTCCAAGAGCTTGGTATGAAACATTGACTGAATTTCTAGTTAATCATAACTTCGTTACAGGCATTATTTATAAAACTCTGTTTAAATTTATCAAAGGAGATCATACACTATTAGTACAAATATATGTTGATGCTATTATTTTTGGATCAACTAACTGCGATATGTGCAAGAGGTTTGCCAAACTAATGCAAGAAAATTTCAAAATAAGCGTAATGGGTTAACTGAACTTCTTTCTAAGACTTTAAGTCAAGTAGTTGAATACTGGAATCTTTGTCAGTCATACAAAGTACACCAAAGAACTACTCAAAAAATTTGGAATAGAGTCATGTTCAACTGCAACAAACCCATGAGTTCGTCGGTCAAGCTTGATAAAGATGAAGGGGAATATCAGTAGATGTAAAAATGTATCGAGGTTTGATAAGTTCATTATTCTACTTAACTGCCAGTAGACCAGATATTTTATTTGAAGTTTGTATGTGTGCATGTTTTCAGTCTAATCCAAAACAATCTCATTACTTTACTGCCAAATAATTCTTAAATATCTTAGAGGGACGCAAACTGTGGGATTGTGGTATGCAAATGACTCATCTTTCAATCTAGTTGGATATTCTGATGCAGATTATGCAGAATGTAAGCTTGACAGGAAAATCACAAGTGGATCTTGTCAGTTTCTCATAGATAGACTGATCTCATAGTTCAGTAAGAAGCAAACTACTATTGCCACCTCAACTGCAGAAGCTAAATACCTAGCTGTGAGAAGTTGTTGTGCTCAGAGGAAAAACTGATTCTCCAAGAATAAGTTTTCTTTTTTCATAAATATCTTAGGACTTATTGATTTATCATAATGCATGTATTCAGAGGAAATACTGATTCATAGTACGTCACTAATTCATAGTACCTTACTGATAGTTGTCAGTCAGTTACTCTTTGAATGTCGAAATCAGTTGGACTTGTTAAATTGATCCTTAAAATTCATTTAGAATAACTAACTTCCTCATTTAATAGCGTTTTTACAAATTATTTGATTTTCTTTATTGCGCCATTAAACGGCCTAATGATTTTGTCTTGCACTTAATATTTATTCAAATTTTCAAATTTCATTAATATCGTGACACGTGTTCTAATGGTTATCAAATCAAATCACACCTGATATATTTCAAAATCCCCAAATTCATCAGTTTATCTCTGCATTCTCTTACTCAAAGTATTTCTTGCTTTCAAATTCTCACTTCACAAACATCTAATCTCTTCTAAAGTTCTTATCTCAGAATCGCTGCTCCTGCAACTCCTTCATTCATCATGAACGCTCTTGTAGTCGATTTTGATTCCATTTATTCTATGGAAGATGCGGACATAAAAAAGATCTTCAAGGCTGTTGAGTCATCTGGACTCAAGACTTTTCACAGCTCGTCTATTGATATCTATGTCGAAGAGCTCAAGAATTTCTATGGTCGAGGAATCATCTCCGATACTGGGCAAATTCTATTGCCACTAGGTAATGACAACCTGTTTATTAGACATAATTACTTTTTAGCGTTCTTTCAACTACCGATTAAGAGGTTAACTGACTTCTCCCTGGTTCCTCAAGAAGCAGTTGACAACATGAAACTTCAATTCTTTGTGACCGGTGAAACCATCAAAACTTCTGGGAAGAAGAAAGAGCTAAAACTGGAATATCAACTCTTGACTGATGTCGTATCTAAGCCAATCCTGGCGAAGGTAGGATCATTTGATGCATATACTACTGAGAAATTTTGGGTGATGACAGTAATCGCCTCAGGGATAAAAATTAACTGGTCAGTTATCATGTCCAAATTTTGAAAGTTATAATTCAAACTGATAAACATTCAGTTGGCTCGCAATCCCACTATGCAGGATGTTTGAAGACTCAGGAGCCCTACTGAGTAACTCAGTCACATTGCACAAAAAAGCCCTATCAGCATCCAACATTTTCTCTCTCACACCTAAGGGTCAAGCACCGAATGTTTTTTCAACTGGAGTTACAGTCACCAAGAAGGAGAAAGCTAAGCTGCCCATTGGAAAGAAGCTCACTGAAAAGAAGGGTAGCAAGATTATTGGACCTACTCTCAAGAAGAAACTGATTATGCAATCCAGTGATTCCGAAGCAACTACTCCTTCTTCTCTACCCAAGAAAGCCAGGACTACCAAGGCTAGACCAGCACCTACACCAATTCAGGCCAAGCCAATTTCTCAGCTGCCAATGACTCCCTCTGCTGAAACGACTACTGCAGACCAATCAGCTGAAAAGTTGAAGCTCGTAGTTGTGGTGGCTTCCTCCAGGAACATAAACATGCCAACAGCTCTCCCTCCGCCTAGACCAGCTAAAGAAATAGTCATCTGAGATACAATTCAGTCAACTCTATCTAAATTATTTTCCTCCTACTCCTCAGCTACTGATAAAGGAAAAGCCAAGGAAACTGAATATATTGTTTCAGTACCTCCTTCAGCTGTTCAAACACAAATAGACCTACTGATGGATGATGTCAATGAATTTGCTGAGGAAAAGATTAAATTCTTTGATGAATGTGTGTACTTTCGAACAGTCACATTTGCATCCAAATTGAAAAAGAAAGATGTGTTGAAACGATTCATATCTCTTGAAAAGGATTTTCTCAATCAGGTCAAAACGGTTATTATCACAGAAGCACTTCAACGACGCGGGTATCTTCTTGATTTGCTGAAAATTCAAAAGCTCTCCTCAGTTATTGTTGAACATATATCCAACTATAATCTTCACTGCCCAACTGCATTTGAAAATTTAGCAGTAATCAATCAACTGGACATGGACATATGAAAGTCAAACTATGGGAGAATGTTAATAAGTTGTTTGAACCAGTGACTTCTAAGAGTCAGAAATCAGGAAGCTCTTAAGGTCAGTCAGCTCCTGAAATCCAACTGAAACGTATTTCAAATAGCTCCCTTTGATCGAACCATCAGTTAATCCCTCATCTCCATCCATAAAGACCATCTCTATATCCAATGTAGAAGAAGCCATGAAATCGATTGCACAAAAACAAATTGACAATACAGACGATGTCATTCCTCTCAACTCAATTCTTTCCATTTATACCTCAAAACAGCCTGATAAAATTGTTCCTAATGAGGACATCACATCACCAAAGGATATTTTGTTGCTAGAGTATGCTGAAATTGCCTTTATTAGAGAGATCACTCGAGACATAGTTGAGATAGTAATGGCTGAGCACTACAAGTCAGAATCGATTGATCTGACAGTTGCCATGGTTGATCAGGCAGGACCCTCTACTAGAAGGCTCTTGAATTAGCTGGTCCATCTTCAAAAAATATGTCTCCGATCAATCCATCCTCTCCTAATCTTGACCTTACTGATGAAACAACATTAGATCACAGCAGCTCTAGCTTGACTGTTATTTCCTCTTCTATTAGAGCTCTGAAATGCTGCAATCTCAACATTGAAGAAGCTCTGGAGTCCTTTAAAGATAAGACGCTTAAAGATGTGTCGAATCTCTCCGGAAGCTTAATTGATATATTCAGTCAGCTGGATCAGATAAAAAAAAACACAAGCAGAAACTGCAACTCATCTTGGTGGGCAATTTCAAGCCAACAACTTTCAACTTTGCACCAAGATAGAGGAAGTTCATGCAAATTTCAACTCTAAGTTTTACATAGTTAGCTCTCAACTGACTCTGTTCTCACTCATCTCATGTCTTCGGCTGTTGACAAAAAGGGGAAGAGAAAGAGAAGAAGTCAACTAGCTCCAATTAGTTTAGAAGATGATTTGTTCTTATTCACTTTAGTCAGTCTTTTTTCCAGACAGTTTGGCAGTCAGTTTTGAAGTTCATGCGAATAGAATTCAATACTTCATTTATTTGTTTTTGACATAATTTTGTCAACCACCAAAAAAAAGAAATTTGTTGGAACATATAGTTTTGGTGTTTCGTAAAAAGATCCCAACTGAATTCGAGTAAAAAACTGAAATCAGTAACCTAACTGATCGCAAGCTCAAACTGATATCCAACGTAAAAATCAACATGCCAAACTGATTAAGAGACTTCTGATTTAATTCAAAATGACAGTCTATCACTTTAAACAAGATCGTTACAAGGACTTTACCGATCAGTGATTAAAGATTATAACCTAAAGTAATACAGTTTTTTGTTCTTACCGATCAGTGTTATGGATCGGAGTGACAGTCTGTGTCAAAAGTCAATTTATACCAGAAAAGATGATGAATCGGCAAGAAGTACATTTGCAATCATGAACGGATATTTTTTTTGTACAAGTTACCGTTGAAGATTGAGACCTTATATAGGATCAGTTGAACCAGCCATGTAGAACAATCCTCGATTGAAAACAAAGTCAAATCTCTTTGCAAAATATTACAAGAAGTCAGATTAAAGAAGAAGCATACATTGATTCGTTATTTATATGATCATATCAATGATCATATTCGTGCACAAAATTCTTCTGTTTAGTTCACATAAGCTGTGAGCAAAGAACTCCACGGCTCCAAGTTTTTCAGTTTTAGTTTCACTAAGAGTTTCAGTTAGCCAGTGTTAAATTCTACTAAATTGGGTAATTTCAAATCACTTGTAATTACCAAAGTCTTTTAGTACAAACCTTTATCGAGGAAGAATGGGTGAAATAGAAGTATTGAAGTTTTCGAACATCCATAAACATTATTGCTTTCATTTATCATTTAGTTTATCTTCTCTTAACCACCTAACTGAATAGTCATTTGTTCAAACTAGTTTCAGTAAGCCTACTTCCACACAGTTCACACTAATTGACTTGTTGAAAAACTCTACTGACAAAAAGAAAGCTACGATATTGTTAACACAATCGAAACAATTAAAAAAAATTTATTCACTCCCTCTAAATTTCTAATATCGATCCTAACATATTCTCCCACTTTTTATTCAATTTTCATCAAAATAAAATTATTGCACATCTTTTCAATTTCACACTCAAATAAAAAATAATTATTGCTCAAATCTCTATACTTTGAATTATCATTAGTTTTTGTATATACAACGTCCGTACTTCGACTGCTATTTTTTGATTATTTATAGTGTTGTCAAATAGGTAGGCCCGCCTTACCTGAAAATGGGATGGGTCGGGTTGGCCCGTCATCTCGGTGGGTTGGAAAAACTCCAAGCTAAACCGTCAACCGACCAAATTTATTTAAAAAATATAAATTATTATAAATAATATAAATCTTTCAATTCATCAACCGATAGTCATACATAAATCATTATAAATAACGTATTTTTTTAAAAATTCATCGATCATTATAAGTAATATAAAATTTTCAAATTTCACCAAATATGATAAACCAGTATAACTAAAAAATAATCTTTGAAAAATTATTAATCTTACATAAATCATTTTCATAATTGTATGAGATGGCTCGACTAATTTGCCTTATTTTGACAACTCTGATTATGTAAACTACTTTTGATTATACAAAGTGAATTGGGCTAATCCCGAAACCCAATTACAAAGATCACTTCGATGGGCCAGATCTGGCCTCTTTGCGATAGAGTTATCAAAAGATTTAAAGTTGAAGAACATATGAATTATTTAAAAAATAATGAACATGCTTCGATACAATAGCATACATAAAGTTTTATTATAAATTTTATAAATGAAGGAAACATAACATTAATTGTATTATATTTGAATTCTAGAAATTCAAATTTCGTTAAAAATTTATATCATAATACGATAGATTAATTATAAATATTTTTTTTTTTTTATCAAATATGGTTTCTTTGGTATGAAAATTTAATAAAATAGATCGAGTAAATAAATATATTTATTTCATTAGCATTTTGAGCTTGAAATTTTAGAAAATTTTCTAATATTTGTGTTTGTGAGAGAAGAAATGTAATGGCAAAGGCTCTCATGTTTGTTTTTCGATTAATTAACATTAATAATAAGAGTAGGTCTCTTGTGAGACGGTCTCACGAATCTTTATCTGTGAGACGTGTCAAACCTACTGATATTCACAATAAAAAGTAATACTTTTAGCATAAAAAAAGTAATACTTTTTCATGGATGACCCAAATAAGAGATCAGTCTCACAAAATACGACCCGTGAGATCGTCTCACACAAGTTTTTGCCTAATAATAAAACATATACTCGCATATGTACAAAAAGAATTGTCAAAAAATTTATTTTTTAATACGCTGACAATGAATAGTTGACATACTTTGGGTTTAATAAGTTCTTGACTAGTTTGTGCGCTTTTGAACGGATTTTTTCTCGTTTGATCGGGTTGATTAGGTTCTAACTCGTGTTTTTTCTTAAACAAAATATGTTTATTTCATCGAAACGATAATAATAAAACCCGATCCAATTTGTGATTGTAACAACTAACACGTAAACACCATAGTTTCCTTCGAAATATACGAAATTGCTAGCTTTTATCAACCACTGGTCGGTGTCCCAATATGTTCACGAGATATAAGGAATCAGAGTCTGAAATTGTTCGTGTGGAATCAATCATACCACGTGGGCTTTATGGCCATTGCACACATGTAAAAACTTCGTATTCACAAATAATAACGTTTGTTCATGTCACCTACTCTCATTTATGGTGATATCTGATTATGAGAATGAATTTTTGGATGACTGTGAGGAGAAAACGCTCGACTCGTCGTTCTTGTGCAGTTGTATGTACCGTGGAAAAAAACACCGAATTTTTAGTATACCGAGGTTACCGTACCGAAAAATACCGAATTTATCGAAAGTTTTGGTATACCGAAATTTTCGGTATGGTATAGTAACGGGTTCTCTGGGATACTTGTTGGGGTAGTTAGTAAAATCATCATCTATTGTCCGAAGGCTAACTATTCAGATCAGACTAATTCGTTGGTGGTATGGAATTTGAAATTTTCGGTATATATCGAAATATCAAAATACCGAAATAATATATATAAATTTAAAAATATATTTTTTGGGTATAAAACGATATATATCGATACTACATCAAAATAAAGAAATTAACTTCTGTTTGGACTCATCATGTTGGAATAGTTCAAATCAAAGTTCAGTTAAGCAACTCCACTCATAGTTGAGAATTTAAACTGTTGAGAAGTTTTATCTTTATAGCCTAACCTTACAGCTAGCTAGAGAGCTGGATGCTGATCATCGACTTGTTGAAAAGCTGACAGGCTTCAGAAATCACAGGACCTCAGACATTGTTGCAAAGATAGCGGATGAAGAAGTCGCATGTGTTACGTTTGAAGTTTATTGGTGTTTATTGATAGTCTTGGATCTCAAGACACATGTTGCGGTTGGTATTTATTGTCTTTATGGATTTGTTTTGTATATATCTTTCTTGGTCTCTTTGACTGTCTTGAAGGATTGGTTAAGTATTGGTAATCATTGGTCTTGAAATTACAAGAGAATGAATTTTTTTATATATATTTTCGATATGACGGTATTTTACCGATACGGTAAGATAACGGTATCATTTTTCTCATACCGATATTTTCGGTACGGTATATGGTATCCGAAATTTTGATACGATATACCATACCGATCATCTATAGTTGTATGATTTAAAATATTTGATATACTGTTAAAACTAGATATACGTTTTTGTAAATCAACAAACTTGATCATATATTCATGCCTACACCATCGTTGTTATTATACTTGCATAAATTAAAAGAACAATGTATTATTTTATTGGTTGAATGCATATTTAATAAATAATTAATATATTATCGATGATACTCAAATGATATATTATTTAGAATATATAGTTTACGTATTTTTTTTAAAAAAAATTACCCCATATATATTAATTATCATGACTATTTTCTTATACAAAAAGTATCTAATTTTATAGAAGAATTGAACCATTGACCCAATGACTCGTGGCTTTGACCAGTTCGATGTCCGGCAAAAATTTGTGTGAGACGGTCTCACGGTTCGTATTTGTGAGACGGGTCTCTTATTTGGGTCATCCATGAAAAAAATTTATTTTTTATGCTAAGTGTATTACTTTTTATTGTGAATATGGGTAAGGTTGACCCGTCTCACGGATCTTACCCGTCTCACGGATTAAGATCCGTGAGACGGTCTCACATAAGACCCACTCTCGATGTCCATATTGTTTTTAAAAACTACGTAATTTATAACCTAGTATTATTTCAATTTTAAAAGTTATTTTATATTGTATTTTGTGGAATATTATGTCATTACCACGTGCAAATTTATACAATTTGAAATCAAGATAATACACAAATCTATTCATGCCTGAATGTTATATTAAATATAAATTTCTGTATGATCGGATACTTGTCGCTTTACCAAAAGTTATAGTTATTGATAATGATCTCACTCAAATATTTTAAGCAGTACAACGAATCAAATATCGTGTGTTGTTGGAACATTTTATGTTCGCAATCTTTATTTTGATGTTAACAAAACTTGTTATTCTGTTTCTAATGATTTACCTAAGTGCGCAGAAACTGAAACTAATCAGGATTCGAACTGATCAGTTATCAAGCTAAAACTGAAGCTATCGACACGCAAACTGAAAGCGCCAACTGATTGCCCAAACTGAATTAGTTCGACTGATATATCAAAGATCAGTTCAACTGATTGTCCAGCTGACAGGCAGTTCAGCAGAAGACCTTCAGAAGCCCATCCAGCTGATGAAGAGCTCAACTGATGAAGAGACCAGCTGACCAGTTCAACTGAAGCAGCGAAATCAGTTCAACTGACGAGCCAACTGATTTCACCAAACCAGTTCAAGATCAGTTCAACTGATCAATTCAGAACATCAATTATAAATTAATCAGTTTGCAGAACACGACAAGCTTATTCAATGGAATCCAGATATGAGCATTAAGGAAAAGCTTTTGTCCAGTCAAAAGACAATAATTGACGTTGCATCAGAGCTTGAAGCCAAAATATTTCAGAATGGCTGTCGGAAAGTATAGTCACATTTCGAGGAATGGATTCAAATTGCAACGAACATATTTGATGAGTCTTGATGTACGGTCATACATTGCTACTATAAATACAAGATCAAGACCATGAACAAAACAATCAATAAGTATGGAAATATAGATGTGTGTGAAAAACCAGAGAGAAGAAGAAGGGCACGCTCAACTCTTATCAGCTTACAAGAAACAATCAGCCCAGATTTGATAGAATACTTCAAAGTGTTATCAGCTCAGTTTAGGAGCATTTTTCTCTCAGTGTGTGAGAACACTTTCGTGTTATATTCATATTAGTTCTCTCTCTCTCACACACACACAATCACTCACATATACAAAGAGTTAAGCTTATTGAATAACTGAGTGAGTCCTGCACAAAGATATTAAACTTGTGTATGTAGTCTTTAACATATAGACGTTAAACAAGTGTTGGCTGGAAGGTGTTGCCTTCGGTCTAGACTAGGAGTTGAGTTAGGCAGTATGGTAAGTTCTAAGTTGAGTGGGTATGTACAAGGCATTGTATAAATCAAAGTCTTCTAGTGGATCCTATCCGATGTGGTAGAAGGGGTGACGTAGGAGCAGTTGAAGTCTCCGAACATCCATAAACATAGCTTGTGTACTTAACTGTTTAACTTTTGTTTTTCAAATGATTTGATCAGTTCGAGTAGTTGTCATGTCAGTTATCACCAGAACTGAACTGATATATGCAAGAACCGATTCTCTTATATCAGTTAATCAGTTTACACAAGTTAAATTGCTTTCAAATTAGTCAGCTTTCTTAACGAATGATCAGTTCGAGGATTTTCCGCTTGGTTTAACACCAAACTCGATTTAATTCATCGGTGTTTATATTTTTAGAACACGAGTTATTGAAGCTCATTGAGAATATTGTCTTTGAAGCACTTTCGCAGATGCCAGAACCGATCCATCATGTGTTCATCGCTTTCATATAGGGGTGTTCAAATTTTGGTTAAAACCGAAAAAATCGGCCGAACCGTAAAATTCGATTTTTTCTGTTATTTGACCGGTTACGGTTTCTATATTACGCATTTTCGGTTTTCCGGTTCGGTTTTCGGTTTTTTTTAAAAAAAAACCGAAATAATCGAAAAACCGAATATATGAGAATTATTTGTTTTTTTATTATATTGTACTCCAAACATGTCCTAACTTAAAACTTAAAAATAAGTAAATAAATAATAAATTAATTTATTTAGGTTTTGACATTCAAAATTTCAGCCGCACATCTTTGTTGAATTGTTGTGCTTGTGCCTTGCTTCACACATTCCCTTTTCAATCAACCAACAACACAATTCTAGATTGGAGAAGAAGAAACATGTGTTGCTTTGGTAGTTCTCTGCTCTCTAATCTATATATTGTGCATGGTATTTGTTTATGATAAAATTATTTTCTTAATTTCTTTTACCGTGTGTATTGAGTGATTATTGGTTTTTGTAAGATAATCAAACAAATTTGATTGTGGTTTTTTATTATATTGTTTTAAAATTTATAACGTACAACTTCATTTATAACTAAATTTATTACACAAACCGTAATAACCG
The DNA here is from genome assembly GCF_012295235.1 of Primulina huaijiensis. Lineage (NCBI taxonomy): Eukaryota > Viridiplantae > Streptophyta > Magnoliopsida > Lamiales > Gesneriaceae > Primulina > Primulina huaijiensis. Next base: position 7,991,077 of record NC_133323.1, on the reverse strand, counting down.
ACCGTAATAACTAAACCGCAATACAAAAAACCAAACCGGACCGAATTAAAATGGTTTGGTTTAAGATTAGACATTCGAAAAACCGTAAACCGAAAAACCGAACCGAAGTTTATTAAAATCGAACCAAACCGACCGTTGCACACCCCTACTTTCATAAGACGAGCAATTATTGTACTACGTCAGTCTTCTTTCTATTAATTTTTAGAAATCGAAAACAAGATATATAACTACTGATTACGATACAAGTCAAATATTTGAAATTGTATAATAAAGTTACAGTCGATTTTTCTTATAGAAAAACAATTTTCACCCAAAAATTTAAAATATAATAATTCTAAAAAATTGTATTAAATTCAAGTTTCACTGTTTCGTTATCCGCGTTTGTTGGTGGATAATAAAACTAAGCAAAGCGACAAATAGAGTGGGGTCACTAGGAATTGGGCCTAGAAGAAAATAGAGTTCAAAATGTTATTATCTCTGACACGGACAGCGACTGGTGGGTCGGGCCCATTGTATTCTAGAATCCGTAGGATACCAGACACGTTGAAGGCCCAGTCAGTGTCTACGGGCCCAACGTGGGCCCAAGAGAAGCGGTGTAAGCTCCTGCCGAGTTGCGTGCAATATTTGGCCTTAACCGACACGTGTACGGTGGATGCTGTTCCATGTTCATGTATGACACGTGGCGGAGATCAAACTGCTTCACATATTTGAACTTTTTATGTCGTTCAACGTTTTTAAAGGAAAATTTATTTGGTGTCACTGACTGATTTGATGATGGACGGAAAGCTATTCCATTGCTCTTACCTTTATTTTTTCACGTGCCTATATACCATATTATATTATAAATTGTAGTTATNGAATAAAAACATGTGATATTCTGAAATATCTCGAGCGACAACAGTGTTAACAGACATGTATGTATTTGGCACTGGAGTCGACTCGAGTCGAATCGAACTGAACTTCTCGGTCCCATGTCGAAAAATTGCTATACTATTATCTCATTATTACTTAAGTTGAGGTCCAAGTGACTCAGGTTTTATCTGAAGTCGAAAAATTGTTAAACTTAGCTTTTGTGCGCATTGTACTTAAAACTCATTTATTCGTTACTGATTTTCGAACTTTGCACGGATGAATTGTTAGTATGCCTATGAATTGCGATCTTAATTCTTTTAGATAGGGTTGTTCATCGGTCGGTTCGTTTTTTGAGTTTTTCGGTTTTCGGTTTTATAAATATATAATCCGATATCTGAAACATTTTTCTTCGTTTCTGTTCGGTTTTTTTACCGAAATGGTTCGATTATTTCGATCGGTTATTTCGGTTTTGATACAATTATTTAAATTAATAAGATAAATATATTGTAAAATATAATATGTTATCTTTTTACATGATTTTTTAGTAAAACATTTAAATATAAATTTTAAATAAATCACATAAACAACAATCAACAAAATATTAGTCAAAATAATTCACCCGTCACTGATATCATCTCAAAAAATATATAATAAAAATAAAATTATTAATTTAATGAAATTTCGATTTTTTTTGGTCGGTTCGGTTTTGACATATATAATCCGAAATCGAACCAAATAAATTTCGGTTTTAACATTTATATCCGAATTATAAAATTCGATTTTCGATTTGATTCATTGTTCGGTTTTTTTGGTTTGGATTTTCGATTTTTTCGATTTTATCTGAAGTTGGAACATCTCTAGAGTAACCATTTATCTTTGATTTTGTGAGCAAAATGTAAAAGTATTTGAAAAGGGTATAGTAGTTTGCCTCTGTGATTTGCAAATCGTAATCGATTCTTGTGGATTAATGCATTGGAAGTTTTAATATATATATTGTCTTTTCGATATTTCTTTTTATTCATGTCCCAGAGGAAAGAAGTCCAAATGTAGGGTCCTTACTTTTTCAAATTTGCTAAGTGTCATATAACGATTGTTCGGTATTTTTATAAATCACTTTTCAGCTTAATTAGGTACATTGAAAGTTTGACGAGATTTTTTGTGAGATATGTTGATTTAGTGCATATATGGAGTAAAAATTAATANTATAATAAGCAAATATAGATATATTATTTGGCCATTTTAAAATTTTATATGACACAGCTTCCTAGCTTCTGATATTTCCTATTGAAATTTTTTAACATGAATACCTAAAAATGTACGCTAATTTTTTCGTTGAATGTTAGTGTAACGATCATGGACTATTCTGATCTTGGGTTCATCGGGAGCATTGTCCCATCTTGAGTTCCCACTAGGGCATTTTCTATAGCTCAATTGGTACCAAGTCTCTTTGAACTATGTACTTATGCCAGGAGGTCATGGGTTCGACACTTGGGGAGGTATCACTCCACCAACCTGGTATAGAGTCCTATGAGTAATGGATCATGTGAAAAACCTGTGAGGGAAAAGGCTCTAGTGGGAACCCAAGATGGGACAAGGCCCCCGAGAGAGCACTAGATCGGGATAGCCCATGATCGTTACAGTTAAATTCTAACATGATGTACAATGTGAGACTGACCATCGGTTCTCATGGTATCACCCTACTTTTCTCGTATATGACTCGAGTTCGAATCCTCCAACCACGTAGATTATGATCTCCAAAAAACAAATGTATAATGTATTCATATACTTTTGTTGGACTTTATGGACTATTGAGCTTTTTCTATTTTTGAATAGGATTTGGATAAGTACGGGCTTGATAAGTAGATGGTTAAGTGTGAAATTAAGAGTGTCTCACATAAGAAAATAATCTTAGCATGAGTGAGCTTGTATTGAATTACACTTTATGAATGTGTAAAAATTATTGATCAATGAGATGCTTACAAATCTTAAGGAATCTGATAATAGGGAAAAAACTATTTATGAGAAATTCAGATACTTCTGAAATCAAATGTCAATGAAAAGTTGCATTAAAGATGATATCTGGAAAAAGAACTGACTCTGAATAATGTGTTGTATGTGTCAGACATCCACAATAATTTGGTGTCTGGGTCCTCTCTTAACAAGTATGGTTTCCACATTCTCTTTGAGTCAGATAAGATTGTTTTGTTTAAAAGTAAAATGTTTGTTGGCAAATGCTATGTAAGTAATGATATATTCAAATTCAATATGATGACTATTAAGTATATGATTAATAAATCTAATATTTTTGCTTACTTACTAGAGCTTTCTTGTTTACGGCATGGTAGAATTGAACACGTTAATTAAGATACAATTCGTAGACTAATTAACATGAAAAGCATTCCTACATTTCAAATTGATAAACAACACAAATGCAACACTTGTATTGAGATCTAATCCATAGTTCTATATGTTATTTAAAAGGAATAAAAATATGTTTTGAAAATAAATACTCCATTACTTTTGTTGACAATAATACAAAATTTTGTTATGTGTATCTTTTTAAAAGTAAAGATGAAATAATTGAAAATTTTGTTCACTACAAAAGTGAAGTTGAAAATCAACTTAACAAGAAAATTAAAGTGTTAATCGTGTAGGTAAGTATGAATCACTATTTGTTGAGTTTTGTGCTCAACATGACATCAGACATGAAAGAACAACACCTTATTCTCCTCAGCAAAATGACATTACAAGGAGAAAAAATTGCTCCTTGAAAGAAACGATGAATGCACTATTATTTGGTTCTGGTTTTTCACGTAGCAAATTACCTTTTAAATAAGGTGTTCCGAAAGAAGTAAGATAAAATTCTATACGAATTATGGAAAAAAAAAAACTCATTCCTACCAATATTTGAGAGTGTGAGGGTGACTTGCCATGTAGTAGTACCTACTTCGAAGAAAGTAAAGATATGAAGAAGAACTGTTGATTGCATTTCATTGGGTATGCACAAAACAATAGCGCTTATCGTTTCTTTGTACATGAATATCAAATACCTGATATTCACAAGAACATGATAATGGAATCAAGAAATGATTCGTTGTTGAACATGTGTTTCCTGCAAATCTAATGAATAACCAAGTTGTTGGAACTTTTCAAGATCGCAATCTTGATTTTGATGTTAACAAAACCTGTTATTTTGTTACTAATAATTCACCTTAAGTATGCAGAAGCTAGGATCAGTTTTGAGGAATCAAAATCGCAAACTGAAGATCAAACTGTTCGCACAAACTGAATCAGGCGAACTGATATATCAAATGAGCAGTTCAGCTGATCGTCCAGTTGATAGGTGGATCAGCAGGAGAACCTCGAAGCCTGGCCAGCCGAAGGAGTGTTCAACTGGTGAAGAAACCCAGCTGAACGAAAGTGAAATCAGTTCAACTGACGAGTTAACTAATTTCATCAGCCCAACTGAAGATCAGTTCAGCTGCCTAGTTCGGAGCGTCAGTTAAGAATCTTTCAGTTATAGATGAAGACAAACTTACTCAGTGGATTCCAGCTATAAACAAAGGTACAAAGTAAATGTCCAGTCAAAAGACAATAATGGACGTTGCATCAGAGTATTAAAGACAAAATTTTTCAGAAGGGCAGTATGAGAAAGTCGAGACACAAAATCCAAGAAACGAATTCAAGATGTAACGAATACAATAAATGAGTCTCACTGTACGATCAGTTTCCCGCCTATATAAAGAGAAGATTAGTTAAAGACGAAATATACAAACATATACAGAACCAGAGAGAGTGTGGCAAAAAGAAAGGGCACGTTTAATGCTTATTAGTTTTGAAGAAGCAATCAGCCCAGATTTGAGAGAACACTTCAACATGTTATCAGCTTAATTTAGAAGCTCACTTTCCTCAATGTGTGAGAACACTTTTGTTCAGTTCTCACACACGAGCACACACCATCACCCAAAATATAGTCTTGCACAAAGACATTAAACTTGAATATGTAGTCTTTCTCACATAGACATTAAAGAAGTGTTGGCTGGAAGGTACTGCCTTCGGTCTAGACTAGGAGTTCAGTTAGACAATGTGTAATTCCTAAGCTGGGTGGGTTTGTACAAATAGTTGTATGAATCAAAGTCTTCTAGTGGATCCTACCCGAGGTGGTAGAAGGGGTGACGTAGGAGCAGTTGAAGTCTCCAAATATCCATTAACATATCTTGTGTATTTAATTGATTAACTGTTGTTTTCAAACTGTTGATCAGATAGAGCATCCGTCAGTTCAGTTCTTACCACAACTGAACTGATATATGCGACAACTGATCCCCTGCTTTTCAGTTATTCAGTTTACATAAGTTAAAATATTTTCTAATATAAAAGTCTTCTTCACGAAGGATTACTTCGAGTTTTTTCCGCTTGGTTTAAACCAAACTCGATTTAATTCATCGGTGTTTATATTATTAGAACACGAGCTATTGCAGCTCATTGGAGAATATTTTGTTTGAAGCATCTTCGAAGGTGCTAGCACAAACGATCCTTCACAAGTTCATCCAAAAGATCACCTGAGAAAATTGGAAAAGAAGAAGAGGTTAATCATAATGTTGAACCTAGACATAGTCTAAGACATAGATCATTTGGTCTCGTTTTATCATTTTCATGATGGAAAATGAACCTCGAAGTTTTAAAGAAGCAGTAAATTCATTTAAGAGACCTCAATGAAAAGATGTTATCAATTCTGAAATGGAATCAATTTTATAAAACCATACATAAGAATTAGTGGATCTTCATCCGGAAAGTAAACCACTAGGCTGCAATTGGATTTCAAACAAAAAATTAAATCAGATGGAGTCATAGATAAGTATAAAGACATATTAGTAATCAAGGGTAACCGTCAACGTAAAGGGCTTGATTCATTTAACACTTGTTCTCTTGTAACGAGAATAATCTTTATTCATGTGATACTTGCTATTGCCGCATTGCAAAATCTTGAAGTATACCAAATAGATGTAAAAACAACTTTTCTAAATGGAGATTTAGAAACATAAAACAACATGATGTATAATATGCGACTGGGCAAAAAAATAAGGTCTTTAAACTTGTTAAGTGAATGATTAAGTGTTGAATGAAAAGTGTCACACATAGAATAATAATCTTAGCATGAGTGAGCTTATATTGAGTTATACTTTCTGAATGTGTAAGAATGATTGGTTAAGAGGCTTTCTAGCACACACTTGCGTATGGGAGGGGTGCAAATCGAGGGCCTGATTTGACTGGAAAAGACTTGACTTGTGTGCAATTGTATGAACATGACATGGGTGCATCGAATGTCAGACCTATCAAGGCAAAACTGCGCACCAAGGGGTTCACTTCAGGTCTTTCAGAATGTGATCTTCCACCTGTCTGACTGCTAGTGCTCCATATGGATGACTGCTGGTGCCCAACTGAACGACCTTTGGCCTTTAGGATGTCCAGTCTATGACTATTTATATGGAACCCAAGTGTGTGTATATAATGGCAGTCCCGAGTCCTTCAAAACTATCCAACACTTGCACATTACTTTTATTTATCTTCTTGTCTCTGTCTCCTCTGCTCTGCTCCAACTCGTTATATAGTTCAGTTACTTTTCATTTGGCCGACTTAGTACCTTCGTGCTAGGTTACTACTGGTTGTCCCGTTGTCTCATGGAAAACAATCGTTCAACTTGATACTCGAAGCACATACTAGAGGGACGAATCTGTTTTAAGAACACTGTACTTTGTATAAATCTCGATTTACTTTACTGTTTTCATTCATTTTTTCATGTTCGACCTTTTGTGTCTGCTAAAAATTTACACTACTTTATTCATCTTTCAAGAACTTCGATATTGACTTACGATTTTATCATACATTATATCATTTAAGATCTATTTTTTAAAAAACTTAAATATTATTCATGTACCATTTAACTATTTAAGATCTATTTTTTTAAATACTTAAATATTATTCATGTGGCCCTAATTAGTTAGCAAGGTTTCTATATATATATATATATATATGTGTGTGTGTGTGTGTGTTNCAAACATATATATAATATTTGGATGATCACACGACTACGAATAGCTATTTGCCCAACTTAAATGTACGTAAAAAAATATTATGTTGATAAATCAGGAAAGAATATTGTGTTTCCTAAGACAAAATATATTAATTGCGGAGGAGGAGAAGTCAACATCAACAAAAAAAAAAATTTAATTTGGCAAGTAATCTCCACCCTCCCCATATATTTATTAAATTAATTTTTACAACATTCTGAATTGTGCCACGTCATTGTTTTTTTTTTTTTTTTCAAATTATTTATTATAGTTATTGTATATTATCCACCACGTTTTTTTTCACCCTTCTAGAAGCATCAAAGTAGCAAGGTTTGCATACCAATTTAATGAGTAAATTCTTTTATATATAAGTAATTATAATCGTTGATATTTGACATTATTCCGTCTCAAATATATAATTCAACTTCAATTTTTTTTACACTGATCACGTAATCATTAGAAAACAATCATAGCTGTAAGGATTGTTCAACATAAAAGTACAAAAACAATAAATTTATGCGTATCAGATTTTGATGTCGTGTGTCGATGTTATCAATACCGTTCAGAACATGCAGCTGAAAATATTATTTATCACACACAGTAAATTTTAATAACAAGAATATAACGGATTAAAAATATGTACAAATATAAATATTTGTATACTGTTTCGTGCAAAATAATCAATAGAAAACTTGTAAATCATTTACAAAACCCACTACGAGTGACATATATAAAAACTATATTCCTTGACAACTCAAGGAAATAAATTACATTTAAAATAAATCAAATAAAATCACATATGCATATATTGTATTGTTTAAAACAAAAGGCATCAACAATTCTTCAACCAACACTCCACACGAGTGTCGTTCGTCGATTGTTTTCAACACGGATCAGCAACACAACAAAGCAAAATTCGAGCACAAAAAATCTTCTTGATCGAAAATGTTCAGCACTCTGTTTTTTTTTCTTCTCTACTAAAAACCACAGAGCGGCTACGCTTTGTTCTCCTCTTTTATCCATTTATTTGACATAGGGTTTATTCTATAAAATAGTTATACAATATATCGAAACAAGAGTTTCATTCTGAATAAATTATTTTAATTAATGATAAAATATCTAAGGATAAATATCAAATTAAAAACAATTCTTGTCCGTGCAGAAATGTAAAACTCAATATATAATATTTTCATATTTATAAAATCGAAAAAATAAATAAAGAATATAATATTCTTTTCAATAACAGATAATTTTTTTTAAATTTTTATTTAATGGATATCTTGATGGTATAGAAAAAATCGTTGAAAATAAATAATATAATTTATAAAGAGATATATTAGTAAAAAAATAAAAATTTTTCTTAAATATAAATATGAATACTTATTGGACAGATGATAAAATAAATATCAGAGAATTATTATTTGATGATAACGTGGGGTTATAATTTTTTTGTTCAAATTCTCCAAGGGAGCTCTGAAATTGGAACAATCATAGAGTGTAATTATAAAATTTTATTGCACTCTAAAAAATATATTATGTCATCAAATTTCAACTCTCACCACTCATATTTAGATTTTTTTTATTATTATTTATGATAATTCGCATTTATATTTTGATCCTATTGTATGTAAATCAATTCGATTTTGTTCAACATTATTATCTATATTCAAGACATGCACTTATCAAATACATAAAAACATGAATAGTTTTTTGTCTTAAAAACGATATGAATAGTTTTAATTACAATTTCTTGAATTTGCAAGAACAAATCATAGTTTCGTATAATAATTTAAGAATTTTGTGAATAATAAAATATTTTTTGATGTTTATGAATAATAAGATATACCCTCATCTGATATACTTCTCTAAAAATTATGTTGGTTACATATTAGATTTACTTATTTGGTTCAAAAGTTGAACAAAACGTGATTTTGAGATAGATATCATATTCTCAAGTACATAGATGCCCATTTTATCGAATTTGTTGAAAATTAATATTTTAATATTTGATATTGAATGTTGAATATTTGAATGCTGAAAATTAGGTAAAATTAGGTGTTGAATGTTGAAATTTGTGTGTGATGATGAAGGTAATGATGTAATTTATTTTTGGATTATTTGTAAAGATTTTCTATAAATAGATATCTCATTTGTGAATAAAAGCACAATTGAGTAGAGAGAAAAATATTATAAAGTGTGTAGTGTGATAATTTTGAGAGTTTGAGATTTTTACTTTTTATCGTAGATTTTTACTTTTTCACAACACGTTATCAGCACGAAGCTCTAAAAGTCCTCCATATTTTTCCAAGCTCCAAAACAGAAGAAAAAGGTAACAAAAGTAATAATATTTATTTATTGTTTATTTATTTATTGTATATATACTTAATATATAATATAATGTTATAATAAAATAAATTTTTCAAAAACTTGTTATAAATCCTGGGAGGATGTTAAGACGACATCCCACACTCCCGGTAAGGGATACGACAAGTATAAAAGCCTATAAGGTTTTTAAACAAAATAACTTATGACACCTAATTATAATAATGTGATATGATATACATAATTATTTAAATATGACTAATATTATATACACCATATTATTACCATAAAATTATACAAATACATACATTTATTTTCTTATACACCAACGGTAATAAACGGTAACAAAACGGCTAGTTTTTGCTCTATAAATACAATCTCACAAATACATTCAATCACTCCAACTTTCTCTTCTTCTCTAAAATTATTTTTCATCAAATTTTTGAAGAAAATAGAAGATGGTTTTCACAAAGTTATTTTTAATTATTTTGTTTATAATACTCACGAATCTTGTATTTATCGGAGAATATCCTCGTCGTGTGTTTTTTTTATTTTTACGAATGCTTGTATTTGTTGTTTATCCATTACTTTGTATTGCAATATTCATTAACTAATAAAATGCATCATAATTTTTTTTGTACCACCATGTCAAACTTGACAAAGCTCGAATTTGTTGCACTCGACATCACGGGAAAAAATTATATGCCATGGAATCTCGATGTAGAAATGCATCTTGAGTCATTAGGTCTAAGCGAGACTATTAAAGAAAATGGTATATCTTCATCACAAGAAAAGGCAAAAGCTATAATATTTTTGCGCCGACATCTTGATGAAGGTTTGAAATGTGAATATCTCATCGAAAAATATCTCATGGCTATGTGGAAATGATTAAAAGAAAGATTTGAACATATAAGGGAAGTTATACTTCCGACCGCCCGTGATGAATGGAATATGTTGAGATTCCAAGATTTTAAGAAAGTAAGTGATTACAATTCGGCGTTGTATCGAATAATCTCGCAATTAAAATTTTGTGGACATGAGGTTACAGAATCAGAAATGCTTGAAAAAACATTTTTCATATTTCACGCATCAAATATAACTCTACAGCAACAATATATAGTGCGTGGATTTGCGAGATATTCTGAACTCATCGCCTGTCTTCTTGTGGCGGAAAAGAACAACGAGCTATTAATGAGAAATCATCAGTCCCGATCCACTGGATCAACAGCATTTCCAGAAGTAAATGCTGTAAGCAAAAATAAATTTAAACTTGGAAATCAAAATCAAAGTTATAGACAAGATTTTGGTCGAGGACAAAATCAAGGTCGTGGACGTGGACGTGGAAGTGGTCGTGGTCGTGGACGCGGCCGTGGTTTTGAAAATAATCGTTATTTCTATAACTCATCTCAAAAGAGCGTCCCAAACCATCCACTGAAAGGCATCATGAGAATATGAGTGTTAATGAGAATCACTCAAAAAGATTTGAAAGTTCTTGTTTTAGATGTGGTACTCCAGGACATTGGTTCCGTATTTGTCGAGCCCCTGAGCACCTTTGCAAACTTTATAAAGAATCAATAAAAGGGAAAGAAAAGGAGACCAACTTCGCTGAACACAGTGAACCTTTGAGTGATTCAACTCATTTTGATGCTGGAGATTTTCTGATTGATTTCTCAGACAATGATTAATTTGCTGGTGGAATAAATATGTAAAATATTTTATTTTTCCATGTACTCATATGATAATGTTTTATAGTGTGTATTGTATTGTATTTTATTTTTATAAATGTATTGTCAGTAATTTTATTTCATTGCATATTTTTTTGAAGTTCAAATATGGAAAATGCTATGAACCAAGCTGAAGTTTCCATACCTGATAGTGGTATAACGCACACTATCCTCCGAGATAAAAGATATTTCTTGGAACTAAAACCAACAAAAATAATGGTGAATACAATATCAGGTCTTGTAGACTTGATTAAAGGATGTGGTAAAGCACAATTTTTGTTACATAATGGTACAAAATTTTCGATCAATAATGCTTTGTATTCACCACAATCGAAAAGAAATTTGTTGAGTTTTAATGATATATATTCCCATGGGTATGATACTCAAACAATAAATGAAGGGAATGAGAAATATATGTGTCTTATCACATATAAATCAGGAAAGAAATATGTGATTGAAAAACTACCAATGCTCCCTACTGGATTGCATTATACACATATAAGTCCCATTGAATCAAACATGGTAGTTGATAATTCTTCAATATTAACTAATTGGCATGATCGATTAGGACATCCTGGTTCAACAATGATGCGAAAAATTATAGAAAATACACATGGTCATCCGTTGAAAGACCAGAAGATCTTTCAGAATAATAAGTTTCAATGTAAAGCATGTTCTCTTGGAAAACTTATTATAAGACCATCACCAGCCAAAATCCAAACTGAATCACCAATGTTTCTTGAACGTATTCAGGGTGATATTTGTGGACCAATCCATCCACCATGTGGACCATTCAGATACTTTATGGTATTGATTGATGCCTCCAGCAGATGGTCACATGTATGTTTATTGTCAACTCGAAATGTTGCATTTGCAAGATTACTTGCTCAAATAATAAAATTGAGGAATCAATTTCCCGATTATACAATCAAGAAAATTAGACTTGATAATGCTGGTGAATTTACTTCCCAGACTTTCAATGATTATTGTATGTCTATGGGAATCATTGTTGAGCATCCTGTTGCTCATGTACATACTCAAAATGGATTGGCTGAATCATTGATTAAACGTCTGCAAATGATTGCTAGACCAATGATTATGAAAACAAAGCTCCCTATTTCTATATGGGGACATGCAATTTTACATGCTGCTTCATTAATTCGCATCAGACCAAGTGCATATCATAAATACTCCCCATTGCAGCTTGCATTTGGTAAAGAACCAGACATTTCTCATCTGAGAATTTTTGGATGTATGGTGTATGTGCCTATTGCACCACCTCAACGAAAGAAAATGGGACCTCAAAGAAAGATTGGAATTTATATTGGTTATGATAGTCCATCGATCATTCGATATCTTGAACCACAGACAGGCGACGTGTTCACAGCACGTTTTGCTGATTGTCATTTTAATGAGGAAATCTTCCCAATGTTAGGGGGAGAACAGAAACATACCGAAAAAGAAATTACATGGTATGTATCATCATTGTTACATCTGGATCCAAGAACAAAACAATGTGAAAAAGATGTACAGCAAATTGTGCACTTGCAAAGAATAGCAAATCAAATACCAGATGCATTTGCAGACACAAAAGGGGTAACTAAATCATATATACATGCTGCAAATGCCCCTGCTCGAATTGAAATTCCNTGATGATCACAAAATAGAGAATGTTGTTCCTGAAGAAACACATGATGATGAAAATGTTATGTCAGAACCACAAACTGACGAGAATCATGAAATCTCTATCAATTATATTAATACTGGAAAAATATGGAACCGAAAAGAAATAGAAGAAATTGATTATATATTTTCTTATAATGTGGCAATCGACATCATAAATGATAATGAAGATAATGAACCAAAATCTTTTGGTGAATGTAAAAATCGGCAAGATTGGATAAAATGGAAAGATGTCATCCAGGTTGAATTGGATTCGCTAAATAAACGTAATGTTTTTGGACCTATAGTCCTTACACCTGAGGGTGTAAAACCTGTTGGATACAAATGAGTTTTTATTCGAAAGCGAAATGAGAAAAATGAAATTGTAAGATATAAAGCTCGACTTATTGCATAAGGTTTTTCTCAAAGGTCTGGAATTGATTATGAAGAAACGTATTCTCCCGTGATGGATGCAATTACGTTTCGGTATTTGATTAGCTTGGCGGTATCTGAAAATTTAGAAATGCGTCTTATGGATGTTGTTACAGCTTACTTATATGGATCACTTGATAGTAATATATATATATGAAAATCTCTGAAGGATTTAAGATGGCTGAAGCACAAGGTTTAAAACCCAGATAATGTTATTATGTGAAATTACAAAGATCATTATATGGGTTAAAGCAATCCGGTCGAATTTGGTATAATCGGCTAAGTGATCACTTGATAAAAAAGAGATATGTAAATATATAAATCAATATGCCCTTGTGTTTTCATTAAGAAAACAACATCCAGATGCGTAATTATTGTTGTATATGTTGATGATTTAAACATTATTGGAACGAATAAGGAAATTCAAGAAGTTGTTTCATACTTGAAGGAAGAATTTGAAATGAAGGATCTTGGAAAAACCAAGTATTGTCTGGGTTTACAAATAGAACAAAAAGAATGTGGAATATTTTTTCACCAGACAAATTATATAAAAAATATCCTTAAACGTTTTAATATGGATAAATCAAATCCTTTAAGTACTCCAATGGTTGTTAGATCATTAAACATAGAAAAGGATCCATTCCGTCCATGTGAAGATGATGAAGATATTCTTGGTCCAGAAGTACCATATCTAAGTGCTATCGGTGCCCTTATGTATCATACAAATTGTACAAGGCCTGATATATCTTTTGCCGTAAATTTATTGGCAAGATTTAGCACATATCCAACAAAGAGACATTGGAACGGAATTAAACATATATTCCGTTATCTACGAGGAACGACAGACTTGGGACTTTTGTATTCAAAAGATGCTAATCCAAGTATAATTGGTTATGCCGATGCTGGATACTTATCTGATCCACACAAAGCACGTTCTCAAACTGGATATGTATTTACTCGTGGAGGCACTGCAATTTCTTGGCGTTCACAGAAACAAACACTCGTAACAATTTCATCAAATCATGCCGAGATTATCGCACTACATGAAGCAAGCCGTGAATGTGTGTGGTTAAAATAAATGACCCAACATATCCAAATCTCATGCGGATTATCATTCGAAGAGAAGCATGTGATACTATATGAAGATAATGCTGCATGTGTTGCTCAAATGAAAGAATGATACATAAAAAGCGACAGAACTAAACATATTCCTCCTAAGTTCTTCGCATTCACCAAGAAGCTTGAGAAGAATAAATATATTGATGTTCGTCACGTTCAATCAAGTAAAAACTCATCAGATCTCTTCACAAAGGCACTTCCTACGACAACATTCAGAAAGCACATATATAATATTGGGATGTGCAATTTACGAAATCTGTGAAAAATTGTTCGTGTCAACATGAGGGAGAGTTTACATGACTGCACTCTTTTTTCCTTACTATGGTTTCTATCCCAATGGGTTTTTCCTAGTAAGGTTTTTAACGAGTCAGTATAAAAACACGTAATGAAGACAATCATTATGATCATCATCACAATAGAGATTGTTGAAAATTATTATTTTAATATTAAATATTTGAATATTGAATGTTGAATATTTGAATGTTGAAAATTAGGTAAAATTAGGTGTTGAATATTGAAATTTGTGTGTGATGATGAAGGTAATGATGTAATTTATTTTTGGATTATTTGTAAAGATTTTCTATAAATAGATCTCTCATTTGTGAAGAAAATCACAATTGAGTAGAGAGAAAAATATTATAAAGTGTGTAGTGTGATAATTTTGAGAGTTTGAGATTTTTACTTTTTACCGTAAATTTTTACTTTTTCACAACAGAATTTATGTTGTGTTCGGGGAGATAGATTTGAAATTTTCATGAATTTATATTATAGTTTTATTCTTTATAATGAAACAATCGATCGAATTTCAAATTCACACGTTACTTATTTAAACATTAGTATAACAAATATAATGTATTTTAAACGACACTATTATTGGATGAACTTGAAATATATTTTAATTAACATGAAATATTATATAAACATGTGAAGCGTGAATTTGAAGTTTATGGTCTTACTTATCTAAACAACAAAAATATATTTGAAGTATATGTATTTGAAATTCATCAATCCAAATGCAAAGTTAAGGTGCATTTGGGGATATTGATTTGAAATCCATGTAATTCAATTATAATTTTTATGGTTAACAATAAAACAATAGATAAAATATTAAATAAATAAGTTACTTATTTACACATTAGTTACGAAAAGAATGAATTATAGATGCCTTCATTATTACGTGAACTTGAAGTCTTCCAAATTTACATTAAACATATAAAAACATATAATAGTGTATTTGAAGTTTATGTTCTTGCTTATCTAAAACTACAAAAATGTATTTGAAATCGATGAAATTAAAATATATCATTCCAAATGCAACTTCCTATGTTTTCGGATAACAACGTGAGTTCTTGATGTTGTGAATCGTGTTTTCTCGTGTCCAAACGCAGCAGAATTTTTTAATTTTTTTTAAAATCTTGACATTCAAGATATTGTTTTGAGCACTCGTATGGTTTTAATAAACATACATTCATAGGATGTTTAATATATATATTTAGTGAACAATTTTCACTTGGCTCCAATTACTCCGGTATAAGCGGACGTAGCTCTTGTTGTATATCCCTACGAATTTTCTTCAAATCTTCTTTCTTCAATCTCTTAATCCGGTTCACGACTGGATTACTTGTTTCTCTTTTAACTTACACTAGAAAGTATAGAAAGATTTTACGTTGAGATGGTGGCCGAAAACAAAGAGAATGGGAGGAGGTGATTTTCGAAAATCCCTTGGCTTGGAGGCTATGGTTTCGAAAATTGCATGAGTTAATTGTGTTTAACCCTAAACCTAATATACATATATATAAGATTATGACCCATTAATTAAATTAAATACTTAATGGGTTTAATCAATTAATTATTCTAGTCCAACTAGTTTAATTAATTAATTAATCTTTTTAAAGTCCAATTAAAAACCTTAATAATTTATATGTTGGTCTTGTACTCCTACAAGCCCATAATACATACATCCATTACATTTAATTTAAATCATTTATAAATTCAACATTTGAATTTAATATTTAAATTATAAATTCAACTCCTTGAATTTATTACATCCAAAATTTAATAGTCATAAATTCAAGGAGTTGAATTTATTATCTCAATGTTTTATATAAATTCAACTCCTTGAATTTATTATCTCAACGAGGACAAAATAATCCAGTGCTTGTGTGACCCTCAATGATTCAGGAATAAAGCTAGCCGTGAGTTCATAACTCTTTGTGATTCAGGACATAATCATTTATCCGAGCTTACTCTAATTTGCCTCATTCTATGTATCAACAATTGATCATGAGAATTTCAGAAATCATATAAACACATCGAATCATGGTAAGAGCGTCTAATAACATCGCCCCATGATTCCCTAGGTATCACTGATAGTGCCTGCAAGAATCAGTCGGTTATGATTAGTATCACTGATAGTGCCTGCAAGAATCAGTCGGTTATGATTAACGTACAGTACGGTCCAGTCATCTCATATATCCCGATCGAATCTGCAATCATTGGTTTATCGAGGGTTGCGTAAAAATTCGATAACAGTGTGACACATCTTTGAGAATAAATAGTGGCATCTCGTGTACAATTGGAGAACTCATTCCCTAATATACATCTCTTACTCTGGCCAGATATTCCATGCACTATTATTTCATCAGATCACACAGTATATCCACACCCGTAGGTGAACAGTGAATTCCCGACTACAATGCACGGACTCCTATATGTGTCGTTACTGTACCCAATCTCGCCACCTGATGACCCTCATGGAGTCGGTAAACGAGTCAAAGCACAGCCCTATAATATAGAGCGTCAGTGTTGTCCTGAGTCGTAAAGATTAATGGTGTACAATTACAACCATGGACTTATCCTCTCGATGAATGATAACCACTTGAAAAGTCTAAGGGAGGGCAGTTCGGTATAATCATCATATGACTACCCATCTGCGTGTTTAGACATATTTATACCCTTATCAAGAAACGCGGTACACAACATCACAGATGCTAGTCTCGAGCTCAAACGACCTTTATCCATGTTTTAGGCGGCTGAATCGACTAGGAACAAATTTAGATTATACAGTGTTTACAAATGACTTTCAACATCGAATTACGATTCATTTGTATTAAAGTATAATCAATGTTTTTATCTATGTTGATCACATGGGTATACAGATAAAGAAATAACAAACCATGAAATAATGCATTATATTAAAATAAAGATTGTTTATTACAAACGAGTCAATAAATTCTTTAACTAACAGTTGACTTATATGACATCTACTCTCACACTTGAGAGTAATGAAAATAAATAGTGCTGCTAGACGAACATTTATGAGTGTTCAACATTGTATCATGAGATGGAGAGAGAATCTATAATCGTATGATTTCACCATGTTTCTCTGTAGATTTGTTCGATATTTAGAAAAAAGTTTGTTATTTAGACAATGTTCGATGATTAGAAAAAAAAAAAAAAAAAAAAAANGTTCGATATTTAGACAATGCACCATACAAACACCAAACTACATTAAAAATACGGATTTTACCATTTAGTTTTATGTTTATTATTTTCTTATATA
This sequence comes from Primulina huaijiensis, assembly GCF_012295235.1. Classification (NCBI taxonomy): domain Eukaryota; kingdom Viridiplantae; phylum Streptophyta; class Magnoliopsida; order Lamiales; family Gesneriaceae; genus Primulina; species Primulina huaijiensis. The sequence continues at coordinate 7,973,336 of NC_133323.1, read as the reverse complement.
TAAAAAAAATTACACAAAAACCGTATCCATCAATATTAAAATGCGAATCGAATGGAAAAAAGATATTTGCGAGGCAACATGTTCTATTTGTTGAAATTTATATGCTTAATGAATGTAAATTAAGCGACGACAGGACGAAAAGTTAGAAAAAATGATAGCACCGAGGACAAACCCGAACCCTCGGCTCGTGGGGCACTGCCATGATGGTCCGGCCACCCCAGCGCCAACACACTGCTTGGAGTTTTTCCGAACAGTGAAAGACATGTCACTCCAGCATCCGGCTTGATGTTTCTTAAATAGTTAGGTTAATAGCTCGAGTTTTCATAATCAAATGGTGTCTTTTGATGATTCTTTCTCGTCCAAAAGACACCTCGTGCTGAAAAATCATGTACATGCAAAAAAATTAAAAAAGAGAAGAACAAACAACTGTTGAAAAGATTTTTTTCACACTTGAATCAAACACTTGCATACATATTATCTTATTCTTTCTTATATACAAAAACGAGTTATATCCTTTCTGGTTATGAAATTTGTGGTTATGAAATTTGTGATTTATAGTGCTGTTATCAAAATATAAAAGATGTTATTTATTAAGAGACGATTGTCACATCTCGTAAACATCATGTACGATACAAATTAGTCTTAAAACAAATAATTCTCTATTGACTCGACTTCAATTCTATTATCATAATTTTATGAGTCTTTGTTACCTTCAAATTGTTATCTTTTAAGTTGCAGATCTAAAGAAAATGTTCCGGAGAAATCTTTACCAACTCTACTGAATAAGGCAATGATTTCATCCATTAAAGTTTGCAAAAAACATAAGCTCTATAGGCTCCAAAGACCCATTCATGTGGTGTTGGAGAGTTCCTAAAATATTTATTATTTATTCTAACATATTTTACAAAAACTTCCATAGCACAAACTTAAACACATTTTGCCTAAATCCCATTCAAATTGTACCAAATTTGAGCTCAATAAGACCAGAACCAAGTCCCTTGATCTTGAATAGGGAACCCCAAATTGCAAGAATTTGGCTGCAAATCATCACACCATTCAGTTTCAAGTTTTGGGAAGCATGAAGAAGACAGGATTCCTCTGCCTAGGCAGTCATCTTCATCTTGAGAAAAATCAGAATGCTCTGACTCGAAGAAGACGTGCAAAGAATCAGCTGGCTCCAACATTGCCGAATGGTTTCCATCGGGGCTGTCCGAATCGAAAACGTCGCTTTTCGCCGAGCTCGCGGCATCTGGTGGGGTTATGTTTAATGCAGCAGCATTTGGAGTGAGAGTCGGCTTCTCTGGTTCGACATTCGATGGAACAATGGGATCATATGGTTCTTTCTTGGGCTTCTTCCGAGGCTTCTCACTTAGCAAACGAACCTGTGGTCAAAAGGTATATACTTGTGAGAAACCATTGATGCAAAACTTGTCATTAGGCTGAACGAAATAAAATTCCCCGAGTCACTACAATTAAGCACCTCTTTGTTCTTTAGATGTGATGATAAAGAGTGTATGATATGACGAATAAAAAAAAAATCAAAAGACGTTCGTACCAAATGGTGCCTAAATGTTATACCAGTACCTCATTTCTTAATTTCTCGTTTTCTTGGTAAAGGGTGTCACAGTCTGCCTTCAATCTGTCGTAGCTTGCTTTCAAAACGTCGTATTCCTTCTCGAGATGCTTAGTTTTGCACCGGGCTCGTCGATTTTGGAACCATATAGCGACCTGCCTTGGCTGCAGACCAAGATCATTAGCCAGCTTAACCTTCCTCTCTGGCTCAAGCTTGTTTTCAACCTCGAAACTTTGCTCAAGAAGCCGGACTTGTTCCGGCGAAAGCCGCCTCTTTTTCTCCGGTTGGCGGAAGCATTCGTCGAAATCTTGGTTCCCATCATCGACAATACTGTTTTCTGCTCTCATTTCTTGGAAGTTCATCATTGAAGTAGATCCTAAAACAGGCAAACAAAAATCTTGTTACAATAATTTTTCTTTGAATACACATTTTTTCATTGGATTCTAAGAAGGCGGCGTTGTGGGAAATTTTCAAATCAAAAGCTACTTTACCACAACACCAACGCAAGAAAATCAAAGGATTAAAGGCATCAAATAAAGCAAGAGACTGACTGGTTTTCAAAAGGTCTCCTTTTTCTTCTGCAGTGAACACCACAAAAGCATCCAAGATTTTTGAAATTTGTGGCACTCAACATCAAGAAAAACAAGATTAAAAAATGGAGTAAAAAAACTCAAACATTAGCTTCATGAAAAAAGAAAATATATCAGTCTAAATTATTGAATTTAAATCACAAATAACAAACAAACATTTTCACTCCATTTTAGACGAGCATTGGATCCAGGTAATTCAACTAGCTGATAGTGGCAAACGCGAGCAAACCACAGAGCATGACATCAGAAACAAAAAAAAAAACTGTACGACATGGAAAATATCAAGGCGAGAAACCCAGAAAAACAACTAAAAAACGAACAAAAAAATCCATGTTTTTTTTTCTAAAAATCAAATTACCATGAAAAGGGTGGGAAGAATTAGGAACCCAGAGAGAATCAAGAACATCAGAAGTGCAAGGGATCATTTCATTCCTCAGAAAAACACTAGCCACGCGGGAATCATCATAAACCCCGCCACTCTCCATATCTTTCTCAAAAGATGGAATTTTTCAGCTGTAAAAAATTTACAACACTGAATTTCTTGAATTCCGAATATTTTTTAAGACTCGTGACGAAAGAAAGAGGTGTTGAGGATAATGGTGATCTGGGAAGAAGAAGAGCAAGAGTAACGAGTGCTCGAACCCATTACTGTGCAGAATCAGAGCTGAATTTACAGAAAACTATGCAGAGAGAGGTGTATGGGAAGAAGAGCTTGAAGGGAGAATATAACAAGTCGATTTTTTCCAATTACGAAGGTGAAGTTACTCATTTACCCTTTCTTTTGAAAACGTTTACCATTGATATAGGATCCATCGCTTTTTAGCCTTGAAACTAAAATGAAAATTACAAAATTGATTCTACATTTGGTCTAATTTGCTTTTGAGTTTTTAGTTAGTCAATTTTTGTTCTTAGTTTTAATAGTTGTTTATTTTATAAGTTTAGTTATCATTTCATTGGATAACTGATATGATAATAGATATTACTGAGATGGTATAGAAAATTGTTGACGTGATCTGAAATCTAATATTTTTAACAATACTGTCAAAAAATAGTTCGGAATAGATAGCTAAATCAATAGTAGATAATCAACAATTTCAATGGGGGCACATATTTTTCTATACTTACCCCCAAACATTGAATTTGAGCTAAAGAAAAAAAAAATCAACTAGTTGACTTGGCATTGGATTTTAATTATCTCCCAATATTTACATTAACACAAAACACTCACGAGACCATTTTACATATCTATTTTGTGAGACAGATCTCCTACCACATCCGACTTATGAAAATGTATCATTTTTTATATCAAAACTATTATTTTTTAACTCCAAATATGGACCGGGTCAACCGCTATCACGAATATAGATTCGTTAGATTGTCTCACAAAAGTTATACTTTTACATAAATTAAAACATGTGTTTTCAGGCCTTGGATTATTATATCATATCAACTTTAGACATTGATGATAAATGAAATATATAAAAAATTTTAGTTGGGAAATTTCACCTATATTCCTCCCTAGAGTTGGAATAAACAGAGACGACGATGATTTATAGCTTATATGACATTAATATCTAAAGTTTGGAAAGAGATATTAGATCCGTGTTATAATTGTAACAAACCACTCTTTCAACTCAAAAGAAAAATAATATGAGTGAGAAAAAAGATAGACTTCCGTAAAATATTTTAATTTTTATATTTATGAAATTATGTTTAGGTTTTTTGAAATATTTCATCTGATAATCAAACAATTTTATTACGGTCGGGTTCAATTGTATAGAATTACAATTTGATTTGTATGATTTTAGAAACAAATTCAAGTAATTCATCATATAACGTTTAAAATAATCATTTAAATTCAGTTTCAATAATTTTCGACCTAGTTTCGGAGGTTAAAATTATATAACTGACAATTAAATTATATTCTTTCATTTTAATTTTTTGTTAGTAAAGTTAAATTATTTAAATTTTTTATCATAGACTTGCTAATATTTTTGAACCATTTTTATAAAATTATAATTAGTTATATAAATTCAATGAATAAAAAAATTATAAATATAAATATTATAATTTATATTTGAATTATTAAAATTATATTAAGTTACTAATATTCGAAATAAAAATAATTTTTTAAAAAATAACATTTAAATAGTCAGATCGATTGTTATAAAAAAAAACTATAATCAAACTATAATAATTTTGGTTTTAGGTTAAAAAACCAAATAAAAACTTCAAATTATGGTTCAGTTTGAGTTTCATTTTTCTGATTTGAATTTTCGCTTTTCGGTTTAGACCATATAATCCCCATCTCTATACAAAATAATTCAACCTTGAATTCAAATTAAAAAAATCAAACATATTCAAGTTCAATTCGAATTCGATAATTTTTAATATAAATTAAAAAAAATCAAATAAAAATAAAATATTTTTTGAGTTTATTTTACAAACCGATTCAATTCGTTTACACACATGAGTCTTTCCCTTCATTTTTCACCTATCGAAAATTTCCGTAGAAATTATTAATTGATTATTTAATTATAACTAGAAATAAAGAATTGAGGGAGCATTAAGTAATTTCACAGGTAGGAGGAATTAAAAACGAGAAGGATGATGTGCGAAAACTACAAACACAACGTTCCAATCAATCACTATCCTTAGGTGTCTCTCCAATTTTAAATTGTATCAAAATTCAATGGATGTATAGATATATATTATAGGGTCATCAACCTTACACGAAAAATAAATATGTCAATATTTTTTTAATATTTTTTCCTCTTTTTTAAACGAATCTTTATCCACGAGACAGATTAATCATATATATATTTACAATACATAAAAACTCATGTGAGACGGTTTCACGGGTCAATTTTGTGAAACAGATATTCTATATGAGCCATTCACGAAAAAGTATTACGCTTTATGTCAAATATAATGATTTTTATTGTAAATATGAACATGATTGATCCGTCTCACGAATAAAGATTCGTGAGACAATCTATGAAAAACCTAATCTTTACAATAATAAATAATATTTTTCACATAAAAATTAATATTTTTTTAATAAGTGAATCAAATAAAAAACTCGTTTTACAAAATTGACTCGTAAGACGGTCTCACAAAAATTTACATAAAATTAGTATTATTTACTTAAAAATTTATATTTCTATACTAAATTTATGGGCCCACGTCCCACCACTTTATTAATAGATACAAAAAGGAAATATTGTAGTCGATTAAAAAAATAAACAGTAGCATGATTTGTTTTCTTTAAATTATAGTTTTTGCATCCAGCAGACAACTTTCATTATTTTTAAATTAATTATTCGACACACACGTTAAACATATAATTTTTTTACTTTTAATTTATAATTGTGTACTTTTTAACTATTAATTTTTGTTTAAAAAGTAAAGAGTATTCTTTTTTATATAGATAAAAAAAAGTTACTATAAGATCAAATACCCGCTATTTTCCAAAAGTTCGATTTAATGATCAGATGTTATTCAATATTTTAAATTAAACAACAATTCAATGATCACGTTTCAATTACTTTCTAAATAAAAATAATAATAATTATTTGCTAATTATTACAAGAGATTTTTTATAAATGATAACAACTACTTGCTTGACACACGATTGTCTGTGTATGATTATTGTATTTTTACAAATATATTCTGTATCGATAGGTAAACGATTTACTCATGATCATAAGTTCGATTTCTCTTATTGATATTTTTTAGAATTTTTTAATAAAATTTACTTGAGTAACGTGATTCGAAAATTATTATATTAATCCGAGAGTTTACACTATGCATATAAGGGGAAATGAGTTCAATCAATAATAGAAAAGAAAAAAAAATAGATAGATATTTTTAATTGTTTAAGCTCCCAATATTTTTGACAAAATCAAAGTCGTGCTTTCTAAAATTGGGTACACATGTTTCCCAATGCCAACTGTCTTATTTTCAGTGAAGATGTGATTTCATTGGCCAATATTAATTTTGTTTTGCTTTTCGATATATATGTGAAACTTACTGCAAAATTGATTCTCTGATGTTTGCAGATTTTTTAGGTAAAAAAATCACAGCACGCATGTCTCCTAGGTAATTGAAATGCCTTTCCCAAAAATAAAAAATAAAATAAATTTTTTTAAAATAATATATTTTTAAAAATAAAGTACATTTATATTATTTGTAACACAGAATTTTAAGAGATTATTTATTTAATAAGATAAGAAGTAATGTGTGGAATTTTTTTTTTAAAAAAAATTAATAGAGAGGCTAAATGATATTTGTCCGTGTTATATTATATATTATTTATTCTCTAAAAAAATATCATCTGTTAACATAATTTAAATATAACTTAATAAAGTTTCACAATTTTTTTTATAATAATGTGAATAATAAATTGAAAGCTACGTATTCGGTCATTTTTAACAACGGTTATCGTTTAAGTCTTGTCAAATGTCGATGAAGTAAAGATGCGAAATCTTATCATTTATACCAAACGATATGTTATTGTTGTCTTGTGAAACGTAAATTTGATCGATAACAAATCATGAAAAAAATTTAAATGCAATACATGCAATGCCAATGGAAAAAGGAAATCATTCCAGAATCCTCTCCCAATACAGATGCATGCAATTTAAATTAGTAAAATAATATGTGTTCATTTTATTTTAATATAATAAAAATCTCTATATTTTTTAATTTTGTTATAAAGAATAAATCATAATTTAGGACATAAATTAGTAAATAATGGGCCTCTTCTTGTTTTGCACTGCTGGAATAGCTACAGTTAATTGTGGGCTTTCATATTTCGGGCATATTGGGCTAATGTAACCAAACAAAATTTGGGCCTCTTTCGTCTATAATATGTTATTAAATTTGAAATACTCGAGAGTTACTAATTTTTAATGTTATGATCTGTTTTAATAATTAGATATATTAAATTTTAATGCAAGTCATCTGTAATTTAACAGATATATTTTTTATTTCACAAGCATCAAGTTGTAGTTTGTGTCTTTTTTCCCTTTTCTCCATTTATTTTTTTAATTCATATATCAAAATTGTAGTTTAGTCCCTTATTATTTTTTATAATTATATTTTGATTACCATATAAATATAAACTAAATGAATTATAAAAAATATTGTATATGTGTACGTCGTTGCCCTAGTCCTTATAACTTCTGCCTTTTGCATTTCAAAATTCTTGTGGATTTGAAATGACAAACAAATTATCATAATTCAATACTTTAATAATTATTCTCACCAACTTCTAAATTTATTATAACTGATTTTCCAAAATATAATAGCAGGAAATTTTATGATAAATTTATGGAAGTTGTTAGGGCCAACGAGGGCCACGGCACTCCAAATTTATTTAATTTTTTTAGTCGATATTAATTTTTGAAAAATTGAGTGTGTGTATATATATATATATATATGTGTGTGTGTGTGAATGGCCCACCACAATATAAATTAAAGAGCGTGTATCTCCATGGCAAGGCAAGAGTTCAATACCTATAAACCTAGGTTCGAATCTTAGGTTTTTTTCCTTTTTAATAATTGATTTATTTTTAGTTTTTTAATACTTTATTAATTTTTAATTTATCATATATGAAAAGCCTTTTCTACTATCAAGTGTTAAGTCTATTTACTCTTTCAGTTTCAACCGCTACTACAGAACGGTCATTTTTTGTTATAAATATCGTCAAACTAGGCTTCGGAGCAAAATGGATGGTGATTTTCTCTCGGATGCATTGATGATATTTATTGAAAGAGAAATTGTTAAAAAAATTTGTATAGATGTTATTATTGAAGACTTTGAAAACTTTAAGGAACGTCGAATTCCTTTTAGTTATAAATTTTCTTGTTAAAAACGTACTGCTTATGTTTAGTTGAATATAACCGATGTAATTTTTGTCTTTCTTCTTATAATATTTTGTCCGTATTTTATAAGTCGCCCCCCCCCACAGAGTCGAAATCCTAAATCCACCCTTGACCAAAATAAATTATTTATATATATATAATTATAAAAATACATTTATGTTATTGTTTACACAATATTTGATTTGCGGACGTGCCAGGTGCAAAAATACACCGATTTTTGTAAAAACAATGAAAATCTAACTTCTAAAAATTACGACGATTATGGACACTAAATTTGACCGTTCGTTATAGTCTCCTAAACTAATACAATACCAAAACGAAAGAAAAGGCAATAGAAATTGATGAAATAAACTCCCAACATGATTGTCTATCAATAAATCAGTAGGAAATCACAAAAACATGAAAAATATAACAAAATAATGCTAGAATATGAACGATGATGCTAAAATATGACTAAAAAAAATGAAAAAGCTTAACTAAATTTATGAGAATTCTGCAGGGAGTTGTCTGGAGTTGTGCGAGAGATTGTTGTCTTCTTTCTTTCTGCCGATCTCCTCTATTTTTGTACCGTGAAGTGCGGTTTATTCCACTCTCCCATGATCAACGATCTTATCCCATTTTCTCCCCCGATTTCCATCTCTTTCCACGATCTCCTTGCTTGGACGTTATCTGCTTATTTAAATACATTAATGGGGCTCTTGTTTTTTTCTATTAATTTAAACTTTTGGACTTAGACAATTAATTGGGCCCAATTTAATTTTTGGTGCAAACAAATGCCCCTTGCAAGCATTGGCCTATTGGGCCAAAATGCTTGCATATTAGCCCATTTCCAACTCCTTCATTTGTAGTGGCCCATAAATGTTTTTATGTGAATTGGACTTGCAGTGCTGGGCCGAGCAACTCAAGTCCGTTCTTCCTTGGACTTTGAATTTCTTATATCGTCTTTAGGGATTCCCTCCCCCACACTTCAAATTCAAAACGCTCATGTTCCCTCTCTTCTTCCTTCTCGCTGCCCTCGTCCGATTACTCTCCACTGCCACTGTGGAAGCCCGCTGCTCCGCCAGTCCTACACCTCAACCGCGGCGGCTCTCAAGCTCCTTCCAGCCGTTCTTTGCTGTCGATTGTTCTCTACTGCTGCCCAAAGTTGTTGTATGGCTCACGATCCCTTGAATCCAGCTTCGCAGGCGCCATTTCTGCCCAAGTCACCATTTCTGTGCCGCTGCCCGTTGCGTTCGTCGGGTCCGCTACTGGTCTCAATCCCTTCCTCCAAGCAGACCCTTCGTCCCTTGTTTATTCCACTACGCCGGTCGTGCCAACCCATAAGTTATTTTGATCACCATTGTGCCTTCATGGTATTTGTGAATTTGCCCAAAAAAGAATATATTAAAATTTTGTTGTTGTCATTCTCGGCTAGACCGACGCCCCAACCGTCATGGCTCCTGATAGACTCGTAATAATTTGCATTTTTTTGTTGTCATATATCTCATTGTTACCACTTTCAACGTGCTTAATTGACACATTTTTGTGTGATTTTATTGTAGGATGAAGTTTTCTGTTCATGCGATAAATTTGGGCTAAAAAGGGTGATTTTATTTCACAATTAAAGTTGTCGATATGATCCTAGTGGAAGACTTGAACAGAAAAATTCAGAAGTGGTTTTTGGATAAGGTGTGATCACGCCTTATGACTACTCTTCGGCTTCCTAGTGAGAATTAAGAATTTTCATATCAAGGAATAAATACAAGATAGAGTTTTTTCCATAAAAACTCAATATTCTAGTGGATGATTCCTAATATCTTTTAGATTTTAGAATGACAAGATAAGATTTTGTGTAACAAACAAAATCTTCAACAAAAAAAAATAAAAAGAAAAAGCCCACCATTCACGTGAGCAATTAGGCGGCAGCAAAGAGAATTCTCCAACCTCTTCTCCAACAACTCACGTGAAGGTAGAAGCAAGATTACAACATTTTTTACACAAAAAAAGAGAAAAAAAAACTCTCCCAACATTCTCGGTTTACCTTTTCAACTGGAAGAACAAGAAGAAGACGAAAGAATTTCTCCTCTCCTCTCCTCTCCACACCTTTAGGCTAAGTTTTATTTCTGATTCAGGGGATATTTTTACTATTTTCAATTTATCACTGTGAGGCTTGTTGTGCTTTAATTTAATATTCATGTTTTGTTCAAGTATTTGTTGATTTAAATTTAATTCTAGGAAAGTTATATTTCGGTTAATCTGACAAGTTAATTCGATATATAAAATATAACTTTCTACTGCTATCCATGCATTCAGTGATTCGTAATTGTCATGAACGATTGGTACATGAGTAGCGATAGATTAGGTGTGTTGTGCTATCATAACATATTTAATCTAAATAAATCAAGAAACTTGATCTATTAATTGCAGCTATCTCGGTTGTTAGATTTTAGGATTTACTGTTTTCACAAAACGAAAATGCTATTTTTAATTAATATGGAACGCTATCGTGCCCAGTTAATTATTGATAAGTTTTGACTGGATGCTGGATTTCGTCAATTAAATTAGGAAAACACAAGGATTTTAACGGCTATCCCTATAATTCTAATATTAATTACTTGTAACCGCATGAATAAATAATATGTTAGTCGATGAACAGTGATACAATTGAATAGTGAAAATCCTCTTGAATCAGAGTTTGGTAATTTAATTTCGTTTTGATTTATTATTTTTTATTGCTTTCTAATTTTAGTTTTAATATTTTATTTTGTTTTTATCCAAAATCCCTCCGTATTTACATTTTACTCGAAAGAAATAATCCTCTGTTCCATGTGGATTCGACCATGCTCACCATTATACTAATTTTACTTAAAAGAGTAGGAATTAATTTGGTGGAAAATGACAGCACACCAGCTCCCCGGTTCACCACTGCCTCTATCGGAATCTGCTCGTCGTCTCCTTTAGCTGTTGCTTCTGGATTGTCCACTGGAGTCCAATTGGGTTTTAGTTTTCTCTTCCCTGCAAGAGCGAACACTACTTCCTTTTCAAGCCATGGTTTTGCGACTACCATGGTCAAAAAAGATTTTCCTTCGGTTGTTTGTGCTTCTTCTACAACTATTTGTAATTTCTCTCCATTTTTCTCCAATACTATGTGATGCTATTCGGTTTCTTGTATTCTTGATTGGAGTAGACTCTTTATTTCTTTCTGTTTTGTATGATTAACCTTGAGGCACTTTGACTCTCCTAGAAAAATTTGAGGGAGTGACGACTGGTTTTGCCACAATATTGATCACTGTCATGTTACTCTATGTTATTTCCATGTTGGCTCTTTGTAGATGCTTACATGCCACTGTCCTTTGTTTCTTTGCTAGTATCGAGTTCATGTTGCTAGTTGGGTGGTTTTGTGTACCTCACCGACAAACAGCTGATTTAAGCCATGTGTTGGCATAACTCCCCGCTAGATCACTGGCTCCCTTCTTCAATGAACATGCACATGACCAAGAATTGACATCCAAAATGTAACTCTAATATTTTTTTTGTGTGTTGCACATCACTTGGGTCACATTCCCCCTTCCCAAGCAGCCATTTGCATGCATTGCACTTCAGTTAGACCCCTTTTTTTGCATACACGTCTACTTATTGTTCTTGCATGCGGTGGCCCCACTCTCTATCTGTTGGCTATTGTTTTGTTCTTCTGACTGTTGGATGTTGTTGGGGAGTTTATTCTGAGTTAATCCAAACAGCTGCCTTCTTACATTGCTTGTAATATAAATCGGCTTGCTCAACTCCCCAAGTTCAAAATCTCTTTTCAAGAAGTGAGAGACCCAGCTCTCGACATGCTACTATTCAAACCATAAACTAACTCACAAAAGTGGTTGTGGAGCCCACTTTTGCTACCATATTTCACAGTACTCAATCAAGGATAACCAAAAAGAAACATATGCTAAAATGGCCATAAGGCCAACTCCCTGCTGAATAAAATTTCATCTGGCCTCTTTACTCACTCACTCAACAAGCTGATAAAATCTTGTTTAATCTCTTCTTCCAGCAATGTGCTCACATATACCAGCTTAGGATCATCAAGCTCTCCTAAGTTGATCTCTTCTAATAAGTCTTGTACCTCATGTTGGCCATCTTCGAGTTGAGATGGCGCCATTAATAACTCGTCAACTAGAAGCTAATCTTCCTCATACTCCTCGAACTCATCTTCATAAACCACTTCCGTCCCATGGGTATTCCACTTTTCTTATCGCATACTATATCCAGAACCTGTTGCACACAGACTTTCCACACTGAGGCTGCAGCCATCTCTTTCTCCTTTTGGTTGTATTCAATCATCGATCTCCTCGATCGTTGGCTGAATCATCGGCCTATATGGCCCGATGACAGTACGTTTAAGTTTAAGTATCTTTTTCAACACTAAACTTGGGGTTGGGGACTGCATGTAAATTGGACTCCCTTTTCTATCCTCGCCACAAACTTTGATGGGCCCGAAATCTCCGTTATAGTATCTGGCCTCCACTGTGTTGGCATGAGCTTGGAAAGGCTGTGCATCGGCTTCCACAATCTCCACGTCATCTTCTTTCCAAAATAAAAGGAACCGGTGCATTGAGGATGAGATGCACTGATTTGCATGGATCCAATCTCTGCCTAACAAAGCTTGGAAGTTGGCAGATGAATTCACAACAAAAAACGCGCGCATAGACGACATACTCCTCACAGTAACATCAGCTGGGAAAACCTCGATGATCTTGGTGGTTTCCCCTATAAACACAGCAACATAATCTTCTGTGGCGATTAGGTCCTCTTCACTTTTGCCCAAATTTTTCAACATCGTCACCGACAAGACATTCACTGTCGAGCCATTGTCGATTAACACTTTGGACACTGGCTTGCCATTCAAATGAGCCATGATGTATAAAGGCCTTATGTGATTAGTCATGGCGGCTGTTGGCTTTTCTAAAATCATCTGCTTAGGCTTGTTAGGGTGATCTTCTATGATGATAATTCCTGAACCTCTTTCGGGGAGTTTGCTGCCAACTTTTATTTCTTCAACTGCTACTTCTGACACTGACTCCCCGCACTCTTCCTCGACAAGTTTTAACCTTTCTGGTAGTATCGCCACTCCTGTGGCACAGTCCATTGAGATGTGGAACTTCCCTACACAGAAACCGAGTGTTTTCCTTTCTTGATTCTCATCATCACTCAGCAAATCATCGTCTTCATCTACCAATTTATATTCTGTGGCGGACCTACCAAACTTTGACCTACTTCTCGCTTGTGATTCGATGACTGGCATATCACGTATGAGTTCATTGTCCACCTTAGAAAGTTCTTCCCTTTTTGCAGCGGCTCTTTCCTTCAATAGCCTTCTTTTATGGGTTCGAGTTGGTGGCCTAAGGAATTTTCTGTGTTGGGCCACTCTCCATTCGTCGGTGAATTCTTTTCTGACAAGATGTACAAATCTGGGTCGAACTTCCCTGACCTCTACGGTCTTTCTCACCGGAGCTTCATTCACATGCCGACTTTTATCATGATAGAGTGATTTTTTTTTTCTGATTTCTATCTTTCGTGGTTCGACTTCGTAAACATTTCTGCTGTCCGAGTATCTCTGGTGTTGATTGTGAGATGACTCCCCTCTAAACTATTGATTCTCAAGCACTGGTCTCTCTAAGAGGTGTTGGTTCCTCGGCCTAGAGACTGCGGATTCACTAACACTTTTGGGGAAACGCTGCTGAAATGTTCTTAGTCGATTAATACTATACCTTCCAGTGGCTTCAAACAGTTTACCCTTCGGATCAACCATTTCTTAATTATTCGATCTTCCACTGCAAAGGATCGACTTCTTCTCTTGTCATTCAACAAATTTCTCAAATCTATGACATTCACGTTTACCGACGTCGCAAGAGAAAATGGGTCATTGTCCACTGCCATGGACTCTTGTTTGTTAGGGAATTTTAATATTCCTTTGTTGATTCTTTCCTGTAGAACATTATTGAAAGCCCAACACAATTTAGTGGAATGATTGTATGAGTTGTGATACTTACAATATTCTCGACTTTTCAAATCGTCCTTAGCAGGCATTTGATGATAAGGTGGAAAAGTGATGAACTTTTCTTTAACCAAAAAATCAAATGTGTCATCTGTTTTGGAAACATCGAATGTGTACTGCATGTCCTTGGGAGATTGGGTGGTGCTCTTCTTCTCCGACTCTGTTGATTTTCTCTTGAGTAAAGGGACTATGCACGAGCCGTTCGATCGAATTTCGGCCAGCGCAATCTCTTCTACCTCCTGGTAATAAGAGCTCATTGTTGTTTTCTTCTTAGATGACTCATCTGTCAATAGTTCCTCGTACTCCCCAACCTTTGCTACAAGTTCAACGAAATCTCTGAATTTCATACCCTGAAACTTCTTCCGCAGCTCAAAGTCTAGCCCATTTTGGGCTATTTTGACAAACTCAGTCTCTGGCAGAAACACCTTGCACATGTTCTTTATTTTCTTGAACCTATCAATGAACATATCAGCTGTTTTTCCTTTTTTCTGAGACATCCTTGACAAATCAGCGATGCACACATCAGGCTCAGTTCGGTAAAACTGAGTATGGAATTGCTCTCCATATCTTGCTAACTTAAGATTGAGTTTCGGGGAAGTGCGGCATACCACAAAAATGACGTGCCAGTAAGGGTATTTGGAAACAATCTCAACTTCAAACTAGTAAAGTTTTCCAAGTTCGCTAGCTCCCCACACCTTATAGCGAACCTAGCAATGTGCTCAAGGCCAGATTGACTATCTTCTGCAGAAATAGGCTGAAATCTGGTACCTTGTAACCTCTGGGAAATGGATTGTTGACATCTATGTGGTTGGGGTATGACTTGTGAAACTCTGGGCGGCCAATTGTCTCAAGGCCAGCCCATACATTTCTTGCACAGTTTCTCTCACCATATCAAGATCGATCATTGCTGCATTTTTTTTGGAAGCAGATGGTGATAATAGTTTGTCCCTCGAGCCTGAGACTCTGTACTGTAACCAGCATTCCATACTTGTAAACTTCCATCAACTCCCTGATAACCCAAGCGTGGTATATCATCATACATTCCTGGTTGATATAAAGGATTAGTAATCGTATAGCCTTGGTTGACATGTTGTTTCGAACTCCCTGCCCCATCTGTATGCGGATATGACCGAACTCTTCCACCTAAAGTTTTGGTGTGCTGTCGTTGAGCCAACAAACTTAAAATCCTACTCTCTAGATAAAATTAGTGTAATGGTGAGCATGGTTGAATCCACAGGGAACGAGGGATGATTTCTTTCGAGTAAAAATGCAAATAAAAGGGGGAATTTTTGGATATGAATTTAATAAAATACTAAACTAAATTTATCCAAGAAATGAAAACAATAAATTTAAATGATAATTTATCTACTAGACTAAAATGAAGAATTTAATACGAAAAAGATCTGATTCAAGGGAGTTCTACTATTTAATTATATCAATGTTCATCGGCAAACAAATAATTTATTCAAGTTGTTCCAAACAATTAACTTTAGAATTATATGGATAGCCGCTAAAAATCATGTGTTTTCCTAAATTAATTGACCGAACCCAGCATCCAGTCAAAACTTATCAATAACCAACTGAGCACGATAGCGTTCCATTTTAATTAACGATAGCTTTTAGATTTGTGAAAACAGTTAATCCTGAAATCTAACAATCGAGATAGCTGCAATTGATAAATCCAGTTTTGTTGATTTATTTAGATTAAATATATTATGATAGCACAACACATCTAATCTATGATACTCATGTACCAATCATTCATGACAATTACGGATCACCGAATTCATGGTTAGCAGTAGAAAATCATATATCGAATTAAATTGTTAGATTAATCGATATACAATATTCATATAATTAAATCATAAATCGAAAAATACTTGAAATAACAAGAATATTAAATCTAAGAACGAATACCTCACAGTGATAAATTAAACAGTAAAAAACAACCCTTAAACCAGACTAGAAAATTGGAGAGAAAATCCTTGAGCTCTTTCTTTTCTACTCTTCACGTGAGATTTTTGGAGAGGATGGAGAAAATCTTTTCTTGTGCAATCAGCCGCCTCCTTGTTACGTGAATGGTGTGTAGGCAAGAAGGGAAGTATTTTTGGGTCCAATAAAATAAAAATAGAAAAGCCCAACAATCTAAAAAATAAAACCTAATAACTAAAATCTAAAATATATTAGGAAATATCCTCCAACAATATAGAGTTTTTTTCCATAAAAAACTCCATCTTTTATTTCTTCCTTGATATGAAAATTCTTTAACTCTCACTAGGCAGCTGAAGAATCGTCATAAGGCGTGATCACACCTTATCCAAAAACATCTTCTGAATTTTTCTGCTCCACGTCTTCCACTAAGATCATATCGGCAACTTTAATTGTGATATAAAATAACCATTTTTAGCCCAGATTTATCGCAAGAGCAGAAAACTTCCATCTACAATAAAATCACATAAAAATGTGTCAATTAAACACGTTGGAAGTGGTAACAATGAGAGATATGACAATAAAAAATACAAACTATTATGAGCCTATCAAGTTTCCTGCCTTTTTATGTGGTGGTGTGTACCTTCCTTTCTGTTGGTTTGGAAGTGCGAACTCTGGGTGGTGGGGATCACCAGCCCTTGAGTTTCCTACTCTCTGATCAAATTCATGGATTGGTTGCTTCCCTGGTTCCCTTCTTTTTCACTTACATTCTGCTTTTTTTTGGTTGATTGGTTCGGTTTACCCAATACTGTCCTCAAGCAATCAGACACAGCTTTGGACAGTGCTTGTGATATTTCTTCAATTTTCATCGCAGTCAACTTTTCAACCAAAGGATTTGAAATATGGGCATATACCTCTGGAACATGACTTGGATGCAGATCCAACTATCTGGTCGGCTCTTCAGCAGCCGGTTGTTCTGTATGCGGAGCATGAGTCTCTTCCTGGCTTGGTAGAGACTCTCCATCCCCTTAATTGATGTTTTCTTTCCTTCTTGGCGGCATAATGGTGTCCCATTGGGCGTGCCAAAAATTGTTTACACAATATTTGATTTGTGGGCGTGTCAGGTGCAAAAATGCACTGATTTTTGTAAAAACAATGAAAATCTAACTTCTAAAAATTACGACGATTATGTACACTAAATTTGATCGTTCGTTATAGTAAACTAATATAATACCAAAACGAAAGAAAAGACAATAGAAATTGATGAAATAAACTCCCAACATGATTGTGTATCAACAAATCAGTAGGAAATCGCAAAAACATGAAAAATATAACAAAATAGTGTTAGAATATGTACGATGATGCTAAAATATGACTGGAAAGACATGAAAAAGCTTGACTAAATTTATGAGAATTCTGCAAAGAGTTGCCTGGAGTTGTGCAAGAGATTGTTGTCTTTTTTCTTTCTGTCGATCTCCTCTATTTCTGTACTGTGAAGTGCAGTTTATTCCACTCCCCCATGATCCACGATCTTCTCTCATTTTCTCTCACGATCTCCTTCTCTTTCCACGATCTACTTGCTTGGATTTTGTCTGCTTATTTAAATACACTAATGAAGTTCTTGTTTTTCTTTATTAATTTAAACTTTTGGACTTAAACAATTAATTGAGTTCAATTTAATTTTGGTTCAAACAGTTATTTTATCATTTAAAATTTTTTTTGTGAAATTATTTTCAATTTTTGAGTAGAAACAGCGGTAAACATTAAACACCGATACACCTGAACTGGGACAGATCCAACCCTCATCAGTATCAAAATTGCATCGCAACTCCATCGTAGTTGATCTCTGTGTTCGCTACTGTTTTTGGCGATCCGTCATCTATCTCAGATTCGATCAGGTGAAGTTTGCGATGTTTTTTTAATGCTTTTTTGTTCATATTGTCATTTGCATCTGATTCATCGTGTTCTGTGTAGAATTGTTCATGAATTCGCACAAGAGTATGTGGGATTTTGATGAATCTGAATTCTTGAAGTTGAAGCCCTAGTTGGGTTTGTCAGAGTCGATGTATTTGCAACTTTGAGAAAAACTTCGTAATTTATGTTTGATGATTGGGAATAAATGTTTCGAGGATTTGCTCCTGTATGAAATATGCATGGAAATGCATATGAATCAGACACAGTGTCGTTGTTGGAGTTCTTTACACAGCTAACCGATTGAAAATTGTTCTGAAAATATATGTGGGTGGTGGTGCCAAAAGAGTTTTAAGTTAAAACATATGTTGTGGTATGTCATTGGTTTTAAATGAAGTTCAAATGTATTTGAAGTGTGAAATATTTTAATTCAATAGTTGCAATGTTGTTTGGTGTTGCAGGTAGAATTTTGGTGGAAAATGAATTTCCTAATGATGAGGTCTCATAGTCAGACGGCAATTCAGGAGCCGCCATCTGTTCAAGAGACTCAGCTAGAGGTAAATTATGAGCCAAGACCCACTAGTACGTTAGAGGGTCTTTTTTCTGATTCATTTCCAGAGAGTACACCTTCCGGAACTCGCCATGCAGAAAATCATGAGTATGAGGGTGAGAATGGCAGCACCACGAGTTCTAGTGGAGAGAGTAATTCTCAAGTAAATAGCCATATAGATGTTGGAGAAGATGATGGTTTGATAATTATACCATGTAGTAAGGCTCCTTGCTCTATCTTAAATGCTTACTCCATTTGATCATGCCTAATCATTGATGCAGTTTTTCTCATCTTGTTCCTTATCATCAACAAATCTTTTATATTACTGTATTTCTTTCTTTTAAAAAAAAAATTATCAAGTGAAAAATAAAGATTTGCAGATTGAAGGTATAGTGTCTTTGGCTACCCATCTTATTAACTAGTTGGTTTGTTTTCATTCATTCAATGTTTTTACTGTTTTGTCTTCATTACTCTGGCCAGTTTGTTATCTTCACATTGCCGGCTTTCCGAAAATCTGGTACTTTAGCAGGAACTAAGTTAATGGTGTGCCACTGGAAACACAGATAGAAATTAACCGTAAGACTGGTAAAATGGCACCCTTTGAAAAGTTGCATTGAGTAATTTAAACCTTGGACTCTGATCAAGAGAGTTGCTTGTCTATGTTTGCCATTCATATGAGTTAAGACGAAAAATTCTGATAGAATCTAGATTTTTCTTGCTATTGTTCATTCACCTTGTTAAGTTTTATGTTCTCGACGTGAAAGCAAACGACCGTGTCCACAAAATTGACCTTTCTTTGGTTTCAAAATTTTGATGTTCATCCTTAATAAGAACCTAAATATTGTTGTGATATCTGCATTTTTATTTCCTTTAGAGAGCAGCTAAACTGACAGCATGACTATAAGTGTTTACTCATAAGTCGTGTCATGCTAATATTGAGCTGCGTGTCCAGGCCCATTGTTACTTAAAGCTCCGGTGGAAAACTTCAAATGTTAGTGTCAAGTTTAGAAGATGGAATGAAACTGATGATGCTTAGAGTTCTTTATTTACAGTCTACAGAAAATGTTGACTTGTATGGAAGTCATGAATGCTTCATGAAATATAGCTTGAAAGAAATGCTAGGTTATTTCTTTCTATTCCATTCAGTTCTTACTCAGTATGTCACTCAGGAAAGTATGGCCCTTTGTAGCAACTTTTCACCTTTAAGTCGAAGTTTTTTAATGTCGCGAGTAAACAAAAGGAAACTTTGTAGCCAGTAATAATTGTGTGACAAAGGGAACCAAAAAAATCTTGATGTTATACAACCTTAACCCGCCGGATATACTCTATTTATGACTTGATAAAACAGCGAAATTTAGAGGTATTTTTTTCTTGATCAAGTAAAAAAAGAATGTACAGTTTCTTTCCCCAATATTAAGGCAGAGGCTTTTATATTTTGATAAGCTTATGTCTGTTTGTCAGCATTTTTGTTTCAAGCTATCTGCTTAAATTTGTCTTTTTGTGTAATACCAAGAGCAGTTGTTTCATTCGTAAGTACTTTCACTTAACTATGTTGCTTTTGTATATTAATCGTTTTAATGGGGAATTGGGGATAAGAAGTTTGTCTTTGCTGGTTCTGTTGTGTTTAATTATTAGAGTTTTTGTTTGACCAACAGCACATATCTTTGAATATCTGGTAAAAGGATCTGATTTATCTTCCCTGGGATGTGCTTACCATGTTATGTCTTATTTCCTTGAGTAATTTCAAGGCAATAATTTCGTTTTCTATCTATTTTATATTTTCCACAAGTTGAAATGTTGCATGAACTAATTTTAAATCATGATTTGTTTTTCTCAGAAGAAGTCCCTGAGAAATGGATGGAAGCACCAGATATACTTTCTCTTCGCTCCTTGGATCGCAAATTTGTTTTTCCTGGTAACATTATTTTGTTCTTTTTGTTTTTCTGACTAGCACACAGTTTCTACTTCAAATTTATGTTGTCCTTGAATTTTTCTTTCTTATATGCTTGCTTTTGCCCTTAGGTGAACAAATCCATACACTTATATGCCTGTCTGCATGTAAGCAAGATACTGAAATTATTACCCCATTTAAAGTTGCCGCTGTTATGAATAAAAATTGGACCGCAAAAGGCAATAATAAACAAAACGGAGATATTGAAGGTCCAGAAAATCCAGTTTCTCAGAGAGTGGACTTGAGTGCTGGTGGCATACATGATCAAAATGGGATGGAAGGGGATGAGTCTCAAAAAGATGTTCCAACTGGTGAATCTCTCCTCAGAATGGAAGATTACAGACGGCAGACAAAACAATTGTTGGAAAAATTCAAAAGTTCGCATTTTTTCGCTCGAATTGCGGAGTCACATGAACCACTTTGGACTAAAAGAAGAGTGCAAGAAGCCAAACTCGCAACTTCTGAAACATTTGAAAACAAATTGAGTGGAGATTCTTTAGAAACGGAAAAGATTATGAAAAAGAAGAATTCAATCAATGCGGCAATTGACCGAGGAAAATTTGATGCTCGTACATCAGGGGGATTAGTAAGAGATGCTGCCAAGTGCTGTTCCCTTCCAAATGGAGACATAGTGGTATGTTTCACAGAAACCTTAAAGAATTTCACAGGTCTTATTTCTTATATCAGAAGATTTACTGGCTGCATATGATTATATACCTTAATTTATAGTTCATACACAGATTCTCATTGCTATGTAATCAACTACTAAGATACTAAAGCTGGAAGGAACTAAAGTTTCTACCATGTTATATTATTTCCTGATTTTAGGAATTCTTGTATTGATGATGTATGGAGCATCGACCATGCAGTTCAAGTCTGAGCTAGGACGTCTTTGTGATGGTTTACTCATTTGTTATGGCAATCACTATTGCGTGGGCTATGGGTGCTCATTGATGCCTTGCTTTAAATGTAGAATCTTCCAATTATGAGTCTTATGACTTTTATCATGCAGTATTTGTTTAATAGATGAGTCGAAACATGAAGTGTAAACATGTAAATCATGTTATTCACATGTACACAAAAACACCGAGAGGTTTTGCATATGTTCTTTTGCCTCATCTTTACTTTAATTTTTATGCTTGCTAGATTATGGAGTTCAGCTATAGATTATTGGCAGTTTTGGTTTTAATTACTGTTTTATTTGAAAAGTCGAGCTAATGGTGTCCCTCTTGGTTCTTGTTTTATTTAATTACTGTTTTTTTTTCTTTTTACACAACTGGTTAGCGGATACGTTTTACTTATTTGAATTTCGCTTTCTTGTTTGGAAGGATGCAGGTGCTATTACAGGTAAATGTTGGTGTTGACTTTGTGAGAGATCCCATCCTGGAGATTCTTCAATTTGAAATGTGTCAAGAAAGAAATTCAATTATGGAGAACCAGCATGCTCCAGCTTCTGAGAAGCTGGAAACTTCTGGAGATCTGTTAAAATGGTTGCTTCCCGTGAATAATTCTAGTCTTCCACCAGCTCGAGCGGTATCTCCTCCTGTCTTGAGCTCTGGTTCAAATATTCGGAACACGTCCACAAAACCTACCCTATCTGGGTCTTCTGGTTCTCAACTATTCTCTTTTGGTAATTTTAGAAGTTATTCTATGTCCTCACTTCCTCAAAATTCAACACCGCCTTCATCTGTCACAACTCCTAGTGCAAAACCAAGTTTTGAACCAGAAGATTGGAATCAATTTTCCTTCCGTAAGTTTGTAGAAAGTGGAAGAAGCGGAAATGAAGGACTTCTATCTTTCCGTGGCGTGCCGTTGGAGCCAGAAAGATTTTCTGTTAGGTGTGGTTTAGAAGGAACTTTTACACCTGGGAGAAGGTGGAGGAAAAATATAGAAATAATTCAACCCGTAGAAATCAATTCTGTATCTGTTGATTGCAATACGGATGATCTTCTTTGCGTTCATGTAAAGGTGTGTTTTTACTCTTTCTATTCCTCAGTCCTGCCCACTATAATTTTTTTCTTAGCTTGATTGAAGATGGGTCTTTATGAATGCCTTTTCAGTAGGATACACGCATTTCTGATTGGCTTTGTTTAGTCTGTTGAGTATTGATACGCTAATTGATATAGAATGTTTTTCTTTCACACAGAATGTTTCCCCAGAATATGCTTCAGATATCGTGGTGTTTATAGATGCCATAACAATAATATTTGATGAGACTTCAACTGATGGACCGCCATTAAATTTACCGATTACATGCATAGAAGCTGGAAATGACTACCACTTGCCAAATTTAGCACTGAGGTTTGTGTCCGCTCAGAAAATATATTAACTGGCAAACTGCAACTTGGAAAATCAGAAACTTTCTCTATTGACATGTTTGCTGCATGTCTATCTGTTAAAATCACAAGCTCAGGATTGTGAAGCTCGTTGAGGGGGTTTTTCCTTTCACTTTCTATTTTATATCAAATTCATGTGAAAATTCATCTTTCACGAGAACCTGATATTTACCTGTCGAGATGATTACTTCCTTTCACTTTCTTTTCTCTATCAAATTCATGTGAAAATTCAACTTGCATGAGAAACTGACTTCTACCTGTTCGAGATAATTACTTCATTTTTTTCACCTTTCCTTCTATTGGATAAGCAAAAATTTGTTCCATCATCACATATCTTAAGGATACTCTTTCACGATAGATGTGCTTTCTGGGATTGGTAATATACATTGTGATGACTTTATCCATGATTTCTGATGAGGCATAATTGTTTCTCGTGTAAACAGACGGAAAAATTTCATGATAGATGTGCTTTCTGGGATTGGAATCTATTAATTTTGGTGCTGCGGATGTGATAACTTATCTACCTAGCTCTAAAAAATACAGCCGACATCTCAAGACTTAATTGTATATGGATCTATTTCTTTGAAAATAATTCTTAAAAAAAGGGATAGAATTGTTTGCCTTCGGAATAGAAGCTTGCATTTGTTCTCTTATGAGCTTTTATCATTTTTTAACCTGCAGGTTCCTCATCCATAAATAGTATTTTGTGGTGATAACTGGCAGATGACCACTTAGCTTTTGTTTTTTACTTGGTGCTTGACCCAAAAGTTTTAACAGATTTCACGTTGTATGAAATTGTGACAGGAGAGGCGAAGAACATTCTTTTATTCTCAAACCAGCAACTTCTTTATGGAAAGGTCCCAAGGGTAATAGTGGCAGTAATCTACAACCATCGCGCTTGCCAACTGGAAGTGCCGCATCAAGTAGGCAAAACTACTCCATTGCCGAAGGAAAAGATAGTGCATCAGCAGCTGATCAATATGCTATTCTTGTATCACGTCGGTGCAACTATGCTGGTATAAGTTCAAAATTATTTGTTTTCCGAGAATGACTCTGAAGAGAACCTTACAACCACGGTACTTATACTCCGTCTCCATATTTGTAGAATCTAAGTTGTTCTTCAAGCAGACAACAAGCTGGCGGCCTCGGATTTCGAGAGATCTTATGATCTCCGTTGCATCTGAAATGTCAAAGCAAACACTTGGGTCAGATGGGACCCAACTTCCAGTTCAGGTTATACACGACTACTAGCAACCCATTTCTCCCATGTGAAGTTTTAAGCTTCATAATATGCTCTTTAAATTTTCAGGTCTTAACTCTTCAAGCATCAAATTTGACGTCAGACGATCTGACATTGACAGTTCTTGCCCCCGCATCATTTACTACTCCTCCTTCTGTGGTGTCTTTGAGTAATTCGCCGTCCTCACCACTGAGTCCTTTTGCTTCTTCCGTTGAGTTGTCAGAGAGAGCGAATACTGATAGGAGAGGTACTGCTGTGCGTCACCTGAGCTCAGTGTCTATGAACCAAGGACAGAAAGTGGAAGATGGTCCACAATCAGTTCCGTTGAATGGGGAACTCAGTTCTTTATCTGACGTGGTTCCTAGTAATGATCTAGGTTGTACGCATTTATGGTTACAGAGTAGAGTACCACTCGGGTAATCATCTCTCATCCAGTTCTTCTCTTGAACTCAATCTCGTCTTAATCACATTTAAGATATATTTCTCTTTGCACCAGATCTGTCCCTTCTCACTCTATGGCTACCATCAAGCTTGAAGTTCTCCCATTGACAGATGGCATAATCACTCTTGATTCTCTGCAAATTGATGTCAAAGAGAAAGGTAAGCACTGATGGTTCTTAATCAGATCTATTCCCGTCTCTAATTCATTGGGGCCTTGGGCCTTCCTATTTTTTAATGATGCTGTTGTACAGCTTTAATACAATACCATTTGAAGTAGTCAGTAAATTTACAGGGCACATGTTTTTAGGTTTTATGTTATATCTAATGTCTTCGTTTAATTCTACTGAGTTATAAATTTCAGCGAAACCTGGTATCTTCTTGCTACATTTATTTTGTTTGAAACTGGTAACAATGATAAGATGAGTTTCCGAGCCAATCCGTGAACTGGTGATGGTCTATGATTTGCTTGATCTTTACAATGAAGTCAATACTTATTTGATTATTCAGATTCAAATTCAAATTCAAATTCAAATTCAAATTCTTTTCTTCAACTCTGCCTGCCATGCAAATTCTATCTCAACACTTTGATCAGTGTCCTAGAAGTCTGAACATTCTTACCTAGAAATATGGAAGTTATCAGAGAGTTGGAGCTATGCATTTTGACAAGGATGAATATTTTTTGCTATAATACCGAATAGCAAATATAATAATATATCAGAAGATTAATGAATTCGGAGAGAGCACGTGAAGTTTGGTATTGTTTTCCGTATGAAGATGGAGGTGTTTGCCTGTTCTCGCCCCATTCCATCCTTCTTGATTATGTTTCAAATTTGTTATTGATGTACAATCACTTATATCTGCATTAATTATTTGACTTTTTCCCATAAATGAAGAAGATCAACAGATGCTCATTATAGCCTTCCCAGTCCCCTTTTATTTGATGACAATTCTCACGATGTTCGATTTACCATTCAAGCATTTTACACTCTTCGCAGTTCTTCAGCTTATCTTTGTTTGCATGATTCAGAAAACAAATCCTTGAACTAATGATTGGGAATTTATTTGGTATATGGTATGACAGGTCTTACTTATGTGCCCGAGCATTCACTCAAGATTTATGCAACTTCCAGCATCTCCACTGGCGTGATCTGAGGTCGTTTAGTTTTAAGTTTTGATTATCTTAGATATCATCTCGGAAACATAACGCAAAATTACACATGTTTGGCGTTCCTGATTTGGCTCTTTCATTTGATCTGAGATATAATGTTGTGTATGAGTTATATATCTCGTCAAAGGCCAAATTCAAGACTAAATTAGTCAGAGTTGGTTTTTATGTGTGTTCTACTTGAAAAAAAAAGAACGAAATCTTGCGTGATAGCCTCGTCTTTTTACCATTTCCCGGTCTTTCGAGGTATTGGCTGAAAAAAAATGTTGTTCCTAGTCTCAGATCAACAGACAATGATCTTATCGAGGATTTTACCTATCCGAAGGCTACATCATGCTGCGACTTTTGTTGCCATTGTGCAGAAGGAGAAGATTTTCGCGAAATCGCTTAACTCAAGATCGAACAAGCCATCACCTCAACTCCAACAAGAACCCCTAATGTCCCATTCAATCTAATGGGAGTAAAACCATATAATTGCGACATCTTCGAATTTTATAATTTTGGAAGTCAGATTATAAGCAAACTCTGCATTTGTGTGGTTGAAATGTGAAGTATATATATCAATTAATATTTTAAGTTTGGTTTAAATTCAGGCTAAAAGAGCGTGGCAAGCCT
Organism: Primulina huaijiensis; assembly: GCF_012295235.1. NCBI lineage: Eukaryota > Viridiplantae > Streptophyta > Magnoliopsida > Lamiales > Gesneriaceae > Primulina > Primulina huaijiensis. The sequence continues at coordinate 7,947,118 of NC_133323.1, read as the reverse complement.
AACTTGCTTCATCATCTTTCTAACCTTAGTTAGGTAGGTAAATGAACAACTGGAGTGATGGCAACTTTTAAATAGAATGAATGCAATTAGTCCACGGGAAATAAACTTTGATTGCATGATCGGGAATTTTGATTCAATGGTTGTATAATACATTAATTTACTCGAAATACGTGTTTAAACTTTGAAGTGCATGCTGTGAGTTAGGCAGGGTGAGTGGAGGATAATTACAACCAAATTTCAGTGTTATTTCAATAAATTTTAAGAGAGTCGTACTTCTGTTTCGATCTGCGCCTGACGCTTCATTAAAAGTTATAGATATTGGTAGTGGTGCAACTGTATTAAATCGAACCGTCCAACTTTGATATTTCAAATTCTATGAACTATCATTGTAATCATAATGATTAATTAGCATAATTATAAAATCATTATGCAGAGAATCTCCATGTTTGTTGAGAGAATATAATTGTGTTACGTACAATCTCAACTCTTATTAAATTCAAGTATACTGGTGTCAAAAGGTTACTAGTTTAGAATAATAAAATTAGTCAGCGTAGGAAAAAAATTAAAAATAAACTTAAATGGGCTTATGATTTATAAAACACCTCAAATTTTTATTATTATTATTATTTTTATTTTTAAAAAACCCATACAAAATTGTAAGATTTACAAATGAGAGTCATATCAAATTAGAGATATCTTTTTTGCTAGTAGAAAATAAATTTTTTAACAAATTTTGATTTGTCTTTTCCTCCCTTATGTCATGTTCAAGGGTGAGTTACAGTTGAAGAGATGAAATTGCTAACTTAGTCTCGTTTTCTTACAATAGTGAGTTGAAATTATAGAGATGATGTTGAAATATGAAATTTTATTTCGTCAAATAACTTTGTATTTTTAAAAAAATAATAACTACAAAAAAATATAAAAATACACATAATTAAAAAAATACAATTACACACAATTAATTTAATATAATTTTAAAAACAAAAATACACATAATTAAAAATAGACGAATTCCACTATGAATCCCCATTAAACTCCAAAATATCTTCGATAAAATCCTTTTGAAGCATGTGGTAATTTAAAAAAAAACACTTAATTAAAAACCAAAATATGCATAATTATAATTATGATTTTTTATTATAATTTTTCTATATTTTTATGATTTATCATTAATTTTCTGGATTTTTTACAATTTTTAAATATGTTTTTAAAATTTAAATAGCTTTTAAAAAATTTATTAAAAAATAAAAACGATCATATTTTTCTGGTTGTTGATCTTCAAATTCTGTAAAAAAAAAATTGAGAATCACTTCACCACACTGAAGGTTTCCATGCGGTTCTTGGAGGCCAAAGATTTTCAAGCGCTTCATCGGCGCTGCTTTATCGGACCTTGTACGTACTCTTGGAGAGCCTATATATATATATATATATATATATATATGTTAGGACCAATGGAATCCGGATATCTCCACGCTGGTATGATATTGTCCACTTTGGGTTTTAACCCTCATGGTTTTGCTTTTGGAACCACCCAAAAGGCCTCATACCAATGGAGATATCATTCCATCTTTATTAACCCATGATCTTTCTCTAGATCTTCCAATATAGGACTTTAGTTGCATCCCAACAATCCTCCCCTCAAACGAAGTTCCACTTTTAATTTTCATGGTCCAAGCCTCCCCTCAAGCCTTATTCGTCCTCCAATCGAGGTTACTCCACTTCACTGCGTTGGAGCGGACGCCTTACTCCACAAGAAAACCTATTCAACAAGGAAAGTAAGAATTTAATTAGAAATAAACTCTTTTAAATATTGATACCAAATCACAATAATATCTTATTATCAAGAATAAAATCCTAGCATATTTATCTCTTTAATTAGAAAGACAAGATCTCATTAAATATCATATTATCTAGAAAGTCAAAACATATTTAATTATTCAAAATCATATCATCTAATTATCTAGAAAGGCAAAATATTATATACAATCAAATCAACAAGGAAAGACAATTAGGGAAATAAATTAAATTAAGAAATTATTAGGAAAATATATTTCCCTTCAGTTAATATATCTGTTAAGATCTGGCATAACTCTTTTATAATTCACCTAACCAACCAGATCAAGCAGCTCAACATCAGCAGCTTGACGTACAAAAGCTTCTTAGGAAGTCATTTATTCCAGTACTACTCTCACTCATGCATGCTTAACACAATAAAACGACGTGACTTATAATGAAATTAATAAAATGTTACAAAAAGTTGCCATAATTTTCCACTAAATTATGCTTATGCCTAAAAAATTATCCAAATAAAAAAATGCCAATAAAATGTGTTGGGTTGAGAAACACAAGTAATCTTGATTTTGATGATAAAATTTTTTTTTACTATGTTTCCAATATATTTACTCAAGCGTGAATTTATTATCTCAAATTGGAAATTGAAACTCGAAATCAACAAAGTTGAAAATCTGACGAGCTGCAATGTTTTGATTATATTTCATAGCTCGGTGATGCAAATGACAAGCCTCCAAAACTAGTGAATACAAAACTCAATTTTACACAAGTTATATTTCACAATAGTTCAGTTGTTTATAGCGTTATCTAAGTGAAATATTAGTCGAAAAATTGAGCTGATAGAAACGGACACAACAATCAGTTTGAATTGAGTAGTTCAAATATTTTGACCATATATCTCATCTCCATTATTAAAATGGAACGATTCAATATGCATTACAGAACTAAGAAAATGATCTACAAACTATCTTCATAAGTCAAAGTATGAATCAGATCCGAAGAAGCTGATAAACCACAATGAAGTTAGTTCTCCACATAATGAAAAACTAGTTCAAGATTGCTAACAACTTGATATGTCAGGCATATCTTTCTCATACGAACTTGGAATTGAGTGATTCTTGATCCCGTGGTAAGTTAAAAGAAAGGGTTACAATTTCATGCTTACCACTTTTCCCAAATCGACGAACTAAGAGCTATAACAAAGCAAAGCCAACAACTCAATCTGTAATCGCCTGACAACAGTTCACTTGGAACATCTTTGATTAAGCCAATGACTCAAGCTCATAACAGACTAGATCGGACCGTCGGATCAACGTAATTTAATCAGCTCGATCTGATAACAGCTCGGTTTCAGAAAATGGACAGAAATATGAATTTGACTGTTGCAATGTCAGAATCCATACATAAATTTTCCAAAAATTGATATTCTTGTGTCTAATAGCTATATCATTCTTGGAGATCATAAATACAACGTATCGAAGATTAAATACAAGCTTTGGAATGTGATTCAAAACATGAACAACTTACATGAAGAGATTAGATAGAATAGGAGCAAACCCAAATGTGATGATACGTTTGATATANCTTTAAAGTTTAGATGAGTGAATATTCACAAAAAACATTAAAGATTGTGTTTGTTATCTTGGTATAAGAGATGTTAAACATTATGTGAATTGTGATGTTGGAGCCTATAATCGAGTGTGTTAGGAGTTTCAATTAAGTAATAGATAAGTCTTAAGTTGAAATGAGTTTGCACAATGAGTTATATAAATCGAAATCTTATAGAGAATCCTTCCTAGATGGAAGAAGAAACGACGTAGGAGTTTTTTTTATCTCCGAACATCTATAAACAAATTAAGAACCAAGCTTCAACAAATAAGAAGATAGGGTGTTAAATTCAATTTTAGTTAAAATATGTTTTTGATTAATTATTTAATTTCATTTGTTATGGATGTTGCTACTCTTGCATTTTGATATGATCGATTAAGGGATAATCGTTGAGCTACAATAGCTCGATTCTTGAAATATTGAACGTCGAAAAATTAAATTGAGTTTAATTTTAAAACCAATTGAAAGATAGCCAAAAAAATGATTAGTATGTAAATTGATACAGATTAATGGCTGATGTGGGAAAACTTATAAGCTTGCAGAAATATAAAGACAATGCTATTGGTGGTAATTTTTTTTCACAAAGTAGTAAAATAAAAGAAAATAATATACAGTAACCAATCAACTAAGTCACACAATATCAGTAAAATGAGAATTCAACCAAAAATGAATTAAGATAACATTGCAGGTACAATTACTGGCAATTTGTATGGCAAATCCACATCTCAAGCAATTTGTTTAATATACTTGTTGCTTCAGTGGATGTCGGAAACCATATACTCTAAAAAGGTTTCTAGTCGAATCATTTTTTTTTCCACGCTTTTTTCGCACTTAAAATATTTGATTGGAAAAGCCAACAGACTAAAAACAATCCAGACAAGATGAACTTCGCAAATTGTGAGGAAATCTATCTTTGAGTTGAGTTAACAAACTAACTCAGATTTTCTCGGATATGTTCATCGTTGAAACAATTTTGTGGGCTAACATATTTAATTAAATTACATGGACTCGCTATCTAATAAAAGACTCAATATGTTGATCTAATTAATTGCGAATTTACAAAATATTAAAATAATTGATATGATAAACTTTATGTGTAGAAAGTCAGTCCAATTTTAATAGCTAGACTTATTTAAATATTTTTTATACACTTTTATCGGAATCCAAATCATGTTTGATGCTTAATCATACTCAACGGATACTATTTTTTCCTTTTTTTAAAGTTTTTATGCAATGTATTATAACAACTATTTAATTATGTTTTATTTTGGCTGAGTGGTCAAAAGCGACATACTATATATATACCGAAGTTTTCTTCTTAGATTTGAACCTCATCTCTCTCACTTTTTTGTTGTAGACTTCAGATAAAAGACATTCGTCGGGATAAGAAGGCCAATCGAGTGAAACTCTTTCGTTTTATTTTATGATATCATTATAGAGTTGGTCTCTTGTGAGACGGTCTAACAAATCTTTATCTGTGAGACTGGTCAACCCTACCGATATTCACAATAAAAAGTAATACTCTTAACATAAAAAGTAATATTTTTTCATGAATGACCCAAATAAGAGATCCGTCTCACAAAATACAACACGTGAGACCGTCTCACACAAGTTTTTGCCATAATTATAATGTTTTGTTGCTTAGCATTGTACTCATTTTTCCAATAACATTTTCACAAAAAAAAAACTACATATCAAGTGAAACTTATAATTAGAGATAATAATAAAATTGAAAAATATTATTAGTTTATTAAATAAAATTAATATATAATGTTAATAAATTAATATTTATGATAGTATATAAATGAAAATTATAAATAAAAGATAGTAATAAAATAAAAAATATATGATGAATGTTTGTGGGTCATGACTACGTCACACCAAAGACGGGATGATTCATGCACATCAGCAATCGAAATGTAACCCTCTCTCACGCGCGGTGGGTAACGTCCAGCACACCGAATCCTGAAACGTCACCATTCAAGTGGGTCCCACCTGTCATTATCTCTCATGCCCGGACTGCCCTTGTCTTCCACTCCATGGAAACTGACCGCTCCATCCAACCCACTTTCAATTTTACCCTAATTTCATTTTTCTTACGTTTTTTTTTTATAAAAAAAATTAAATTATTAATTGTTTTTGCTAATTTAATTTATTTTTAATTAATTATATTTAATAATTTACTTTTTTTTAGGAGCATTACAAACTTTCTCCTCTAATTGACCCAAACATCAACATAATTCACATTTTCAATTAAATGAGATAAGAATAAATTAAATATGAAAAATATTAATTAAGACGCATGGGCCCGGCCGCTATGAATTAAAGTTGGTTCAACTATTTTTTTCAATATGAAATTATCGGACAATTTTACGTTTGTTTAATTGGTAGGTTATCAAGCTTCTTATAATCTTTTTTTAATCAATGAACAACGGTTTATGATGAATGTTTAATTATAGTTTAAGATTGTATACTACGACTAGGGGTGTTCAAACTTCAGATAAACTCGAAAAAACTGAAAATCTAAACTGAAAAAACCGAACACTGAATCGAACAGAAAACCGAATTTTATAAATCAGATATAAATGTTAAACCGAAATTTATTTGGTTCGATTTCGGATTATATATATCAAAACCGAACCGACCGAAAAAATCAAAATTTTATTAAATTAATAATTTTATTTTTATTATATATTTTTTGAGATGATATCAGTGAATGATGAATTAGTTTGAATAATATTCAGTGGATCGTTGCTTATGTAATTCGTTTAGATTTTATATTTAAATGTTTTACTAAGAAATCATGTAAAAAGATAACATATTATATTTTACAATATATTTATCTTATTAATTTAAATAATTGTATCAAAACCGAAATAACCGAACCATTTCGGTAGAAAACCGAACCGAAAAAAATAGTTCGGATATCAGATTATATATAAAACCGAAAACCGAACCGATCAATGAACACTCATAACTACGACGGAGAAAAACACAATCAGTATACGTTTTACTATCTACCTTTAAAAAGATTGTAACATCGACTTGTTATTGAAAACTCACTAAAATCCGTCAGTTGAATCTCGAACATCAAAACAAACACTCATCAAATTCAATGGCCCATTTTCTTGTCTGATATGTCGTTGATCACAATGTTTTTTTTTTTTTTTTTTTTTTTTTTTAACAATATGATGATTGAATTCATTAAATGAAGATTAAATTATCAGCAGTACTTCATTTTGTTATATAATAATAATAATAATAAAATATATTATTTTATTAAGATTGAAACACTTCTATTAACTAACTTTGATGTCATGGTCTGTTTTAATAATTATATATATTAATAAAATGATAAAATTTCAATACAAGTTATACGTAGTTTAGCGGATAGAGTCATTATTTTTTTTGAGTTTAGATAATAAGTTCAATTCTTACTGAGATCAATTTTTTATTCTTTTATTTTTCAATTTAAGTTTTAATTTATATATCAAAATTACAGTGTAGTCTCTCACTATTTCTTATAATTATATTTTGATCCTCATTTAAATATAAATCAAATGAATTATAAAAAATATTATACAAGCACACAACGCGTGCGTCAGTGCACTAGTAACAATAATGCATGAGTTGCTAGGAGCCAGAGCCCAAAACTCTAACTTCTTTTAGTAATTTGATAATCATGTATCTTAATTCCATTAGCTCAAATTTGTTATTCTTATTCTTTTTATTATTTTATATTTATATTGAAAGCATGTTAATCTAAATACAAAATCAGAAGGTTATTCTTGATATTTAACTCCATGCCTGTATTCTCCGGGCAGCTCACCTTTGCTTTATTTAGTCGTAGATTCTTCATAAAGAAAAAGGCTACAACTGATTACTATTCTTTAAATACTTTTAATTTTTTTTTCCTTCATATGTAACAAATGATACAATTATAGACCTAAAAATAATATTGGGTAATAATAATAATTATATATATATTTCTTAAGCATTGAAATGGTCAGTATATTTGGTCTGTGTTGGGGTTTCGGTCTCTTTTTGAGGAGGAAGTGATATTGGCAATAGCAATAGTTTTACTTTTTGAACCGATAGTGTTATTATCTGATTCCAGCTTTGCTTGTGGTACAGTGCGGAGGGCCAAAGTTCTCCGCTTTGAAGGTCAAGAATGTGATCTGCAGTGTTCGAGTTCATTTGGATCTTTTTTCGTGTAATTTTCACTCGTTTTTTTCCCAACTGGATCTGAACAGTTTCAGCGATTTGGTTTTGTTTTCTTCTTCTTTATTTTTTTGTGGGTTTTAACTAATCTTTCATGTTTCTAGAAAAAAAATGTTTGAGATTTGATTAAAAGTCGGTTCTTGAAGGCAAAGAAAGGGTGGCTTTTTTTTTATTATTATTTTTTTTTTGTGATTTGGGGTTTCTTGAAAGTGGAAGAGAGGTTCTTGATTGTTATGTCTAATTGATTTTCTGATATGGGTACGAGTTGTTTTAGGTGATTTTGTGGGGGGATTTGTTGGATGAAATTGAATTGGGATTGAGGGTCTGTTTTCAAAATATAGGGAGGAGGAGGGTGGGATTTCTTGAGTTTTTTGTTGGAAGATGGGACTTAGTGGCGATGGTTTAAAGGGGGATTCTTGGAATGCGAAGAAAGCAAAAAGGGCTGAGGAAAAAGATGATTCTGTGGAGACAGGTTGCTGTATTAGGTTAAGGTTTTTCGGCAGCTGTATTTCTTCAAGATCTAAAGTGGATAACTCTATTAGTGGCATCAGCACACATGGTAATCCATCTCTATTCATTGTGCTATTTGTTTGTTTGATTTTTTTTTTTTTGGCATGAACTTCAAGATTCTTTCTTTAGGTTATGTGGATTACTTTTTATGTGATTTATTTGTTGCAACTTGTGTTGATTGACATTATAGTATGGTATTGTGAGCTAAATTACTCATGAAAGTTGGAGACATAGAAGAGGCATATGATACAAACAATACATGGGCCTTTTCTTTACTTGTTATGTTATTCTTTCTGAAATGTTACAAAATACACTGAAAAAGACAACCGAACACTTATAATGTATTTTTGGTTATGATAGATGCTACATAGTTGTTCGGCCGAAAATGTCTAATTGTATAATCATGCTTCAAATCTATTCTGTCTATAAAATGTGCATTGTCTTTGTTCTTATCTTTTATTTTGCACGTGAACAGAAAGTAAATCTCCAAATGGTATGAGCATAGACCGACCAGCTGCCACGGAGATCCCATCCACCACTACGAGCAATGCTGAAAGCAATTCATCAAGCTTCAAACTGGAAGATGAACTTAAAGTTTCTTCGCGGCTGAGAAAATTTACATTTAATGACCTTAAGTTGGCAACAAGAAATTTTCGACCAGAATCACTTCTTGGAGAAGGAGGTTTTGGCTGTGTGTTTAAAGGGTGGATTGAAGAGAATGGCACGGCACCGGTTAAGCCTGGGACAGGGCTTACTGTTGCTGTCAAAACCCTGAATCATGATGGGCTTCAGGGTCACAAAGAATGGATGGTTTGATACATTTGCAATTGATTTTCCTGAATTAGCTTTCTTTCCTGTTTTAATCTTTTTACCTTGTGTGGATCGACAATTCTGAAGTGCTATTTCACATGGCAGGCTGAAGTAAATTATCTTGGGGACCTTGTTCATCCTAATTTAGTTAAATTGATCGGCTACTGTATTGAAGATGATCAGAGGCTTTTAGTTTACGAGTTTATGCCTAGAGGAAGCTTGGAGAACCACCTCTTCAGAAGTATGCATCTACCTTTATCCCAGTTCGTTTTGCGTTGAAATTTCCTGGTGTCAAAAAGTTTTGTTCTTTACATGGATGATATTTTGAATGAAATCCTCAAGATCTCTGATCAAAGTATGATTTGTGATATAGTGCACTGTTGAGATATTCTAATCACTGTAGTTTGTAGGGTCTCTCCCTCTTCCGTGGTCTATCAGGATGAAAATTGCTCTAGGTGCTGCAAAGGGTCTTGCATTTCTTCACGAAGAAGCAGAAAAACCGGTTATATACCGTGATTTTAAGACATCGAACATCCTGTTAGATGCTGTGAGTATCGAATGCTGAATAAACTTAGTTCTTCTAAAATGTACTGTGTTGCGATGTATCCTATTTCTTCTAAAATGTACTGTGGTGCGATATTTGTTCTAAACTACTGAACATAAGCGTTTTTATTTTATTATCTTAAACCTTCTGCAGGAGTATAATGCCAAACTTTCTGATTTTGGACTTGCTAAAGATGCTCCTGATGAAGGAAAAACTCATGTTTCTACGCGTGTGATGGGTACATACGGTTACGCGGCCCCAGAATATGTCATGACAGGTATCATGTTGTGTCTTTGATTTCAATTTTAGACCCATGCTCTAGAGTCTTCCAAAAACCAACTTACGGTGTGTGAGTACTGTCGACATGCATTTATATTTTCAATAACGATGATGGAAGAAAGTCTCATTAAAGCAATAAAGGCATAAACATATATGATGACTTTTTATTGAGGATTTCTTGGACTTCTCACTTATTTCCGGATGTTCTCTCTCTTTTTCAGGACATCTTACATCAAAAAGTGATGTGTATAGTTTTGGAGTAGTCCTCCTTGAAATGCTGACAGGCAGAAGATCGATGGACAAGAACCGGCCTAATGGGGAGCATAACCTTGTAGAATGGGCTAGGCCTCATCTTGGTGAAAGGAGACGTTTTTACCGTTTGATAGATCCACGACTTGAAGGTCATTTCTCAATTAAAGGTGCCCAAAAAGCTGCACACTTGGCTGCGCGTTGCCTTAGCCGAGATTCCAAAGTTAGGCCTCTAATGAGTGAAGTTGTTGAAGCTTTGAAGCCTTTGCCAAACCTCAAAGACATGGCTAGCTCGTCTTACTACTTCCAAACGATGCAAGCGGATCGAGTAGGGTGTAGCCCAAATGGTAAAAATGGTCTCAAAACCCAAGGTTCGGTTTCAAGAAACGGTCAGCATCATCCAAGAAGCCTTTCGATTACAAATGGTTCTCTTGCTTCACCATATCATCAGTTTCCCCATAATTCACCAAAACCGAATAGTAAGCCATAAGGTCAGATTGGCTGGTTAGCTTTGTGTTTTCTTCGCGCATTCTTGTTTCCGTGAGCATCCAATTTGAAAGGAATGTTAGCATTTAACTGACGTGTCGTGTTGGAGGGGAAGAAAGACTTCAACTTGGGAAGAACGATTGTGAATGATGCCGAGTAAAGGTTTGCATCCATCCCCGTCTCTCTCTCCCGGTCTTGGTAGATTTCCCCCCTTTTCTTGTATGATACATCACACAGTTTGACAGCTCAGATGTGCCTTTCGATGTCAATGCAATCTTCATGATAGCATAGGCGTGTATCCATTATTTGAAGTGAATTTTTTTATATATTCTCGCTCCATTTTGTGTATATTTTGTCGGTCTCATTGATTGAGAAGCAGTCTCAACTCTACTCCCATGGCTGTATTAATGATTTGGTATCTTGGTCTATGTTATTATCAAGAAAATTCTCATCATATAACACATGTTGTTGGATTTATGTATTCCACGTGTAATTTATTCAAGATTTGCGTAGTTTTTTATGCCTACAAAGATGTGAACATGATTCTTGAAAAGAAACAAGTCTGACTTGCTGAACACGGGCACACACTATTTTCCATATACTCGTGAATGTTACGTCTATGCAACAAATAGCGTCGGACCACTCATCGTTCACCAAGCGCGTCCGAGCTGTGTGGCTACCTTGCTGTGCACAGCCACATGAAGCCCACTTGAGTCATGTCTGCTGCACTAGCCCAGCTGAGCACCACATCGCCGACGGACTCGTTCCCATAGATAATTGAGAGGGTATTCAGGATAGGACATCGTTAAGCTGAGATTACATCAATGAACTTCAGTTAATTTCTTTGGTAAAAATTCGATCAATGAGAAAAATTACTCAAATATTATCGATCATATCCTGTGCTATAAAAATTTGATCGATTAAGGAATCGATGATAAATATAATCATTATGCAATGCCATATCCTAATTTTTTTATTTATTTATATATATTATGGTATTCTATATTTGAATTGTGACGTTTTTCCGTATTCCGGACATAATCCACGCTTTAGGCTTACTTTTCAAGTATTTTTATTTGGGAAAATTATAATTTTCTTACTCTATGTTTGCCGTTTGTAATTTAAATAATCCATGTTATCGAAATTGAATTTTTGTTCAGTATCTTTCAATTTTTAACAATTTTAATTCTTTTTCAACAAATATGTCAATATAAAGTTGGAGTTAAATCATTATCATATAGCATAAAATAACAAAATAGAATATAAATTACCAAAATCGTAAATAACAAATATATAAGATTAAAATTACAATTTTCCACTCGTATTTTGTCATAAAACCAACAAATATATTGAGAAGTTAGTTCCACAAAACTTTTGACCTCTACTTAACAACTGATTTCCCAGTGTTTCTCGCCTTGTGTTGTTCATCACCACCTTTATGGCATATAACCTCGCATCATCCTTGTCTTTCCTAGTTTTTGCATAATCCCACGTTTCCCATTTTTTTTTAAAATAAAAACCAACTGTCTCAATAAAAATTGCTCCTTTCAATTCCTCCAAAAAAGCGAATCACTGGTACAAAATTTCCAGTGATTCGACGTGAAAATTTAACGAAAGAAAAATTAATCTAATATCTTGATAGAACGAGCTTACATACATATGATAATTGATGGCTATTAGTAATAGTAAAATATTGTTAGCTGTTGTTTGCATCGTCTCCGTCGCGGCTACGCTGCCACGGTCGACGGGTAAAATCGCAAATTTTGATGAGTATTTGCAGAAAAGGTCTGAGGAATCTCTTGAGGATTCTTTGAAGGCGTTTTATCCTAAGCCGGAGGAAGTCACCGAGGAATTTAACGAACTAGTGGGCAGGTACAAGTCCATTTGTTTCCCTCCATGATGTTTAATTTCCTGTTTTCCTTCCATTTATCTCTCGGAAAAACTTTACATTTTGCACGATAAGTTATGAAAATACCCTTGAATCAGGATGTAGCGAGAAATATTTTCTCGAGTAGGCAGATTGTTTTTAAATATCAATATCAATTTCACATTATAAAAATAAAAGAAACACATGGATTCTTATAAATAATAATTTGAACTTCACATAATATAAATAATAAAAGAAACTAAAGAAACAAACCGAATTCTTACTTAAGCCGTGTTTTGCGATTTTTCTATACATCAAACTTATTTATGATAAAATTTTGTATTAATACCCATATCAATATCCTTCTCTATATAAACAACCAAGATATTGCTAAAAGACCATTTTCTATTTTATTACGATGTGATGTCTTAAAAGAGTCATATTTGAAAATGTTCAGTTCTATAGTTGCGACCAACCATATCAACCTATCAATCAAAAGATAGATAACTGACTTCGTCGTTCTGGCCAATGTTTGGCACAAATGATGCAAATACTAAAGATTCTGAAACTGCGCATGACGCGGTACATCAAACTCATAATGATCCCACTATCTCTCCAAATCTTCTCTTTTTTCTTGACCGAAATCATGGTAGTAAAACTTATCAACAAGAGAACAAATGTCAGACAATGAAAATGATCTAAATACATCAACGAGAATCAAAAAATTACCGAGAGTAAGAAGTTTCATTGTGCTATTTGGAAATCTCTCATTGAATTCCATCAACTAAAAATATGTTACTGTGTTGAATATTTCAAAATGATAATGATCATAGACGATTATATTATTTTTCGGATGACAATAACGTTTTGTACCTCGCGTGTAGCAATCATCAAAGTCTGACACCTCAATATCATTGCTTTCACAAAACTTCAACACACTCCAAATAAATCCTTCTCATCTATCATATCGAATATGCTGAAGATTTAATCTAGTAGTAGAAATTAAATTCATGGCATTGCATTCAGAATATCTATTTCATTCTTCTTTAATGTCTTACACAACTTATACGATATTCCCAAAATTTCATGCATAAAAAACGATACAAATATAAAGTCAAATGATTTTACATCTAAGTACAAATCTTTAGCATCTCCTCGAATGTTACTATTGAGACATTTGTCAACAAGGTCTTGAAGAAGTATACTCACTGAACCAAACAAACCAATGGATCTCCTCATAGAGTTGAAATGTGAACTCCAACGAGTAGCTCCAGCTCGTATCAAAGAACAATTTGGATTAGCTCTATTACTAATGTCAATTTCTCCTGATTTATCAAATCATTAATTTCAGCATTTTAGATAGATTTCAATTGAAAATGATGCTTAGCATATGATTCAACAAAATTAATAGCTGAAGTTAATGTTGAAAAGAAACACCATACATCATGCACCTCTTTAGAAATTGCAACTAAAACAAGTTGTAGTCTGTGAGCAAAACAATTAATATAATAAGTATGTGGAGAATATTTAAGAAATAACAACTAGAGTTCATTCTATTCCTCACACATGTTACTTGCGGCACCATATCATTGCCCCCTTCGATTTTCAGTCAAAATATTGTATTGGTTGAAAACATTGCATGTATCGTTTTTCAAAGTTCATGCACTTGATCTTTCGGAATGAACAAATTCAAAAATCGTTCTATAATGAATCCATCAGTATCAACATATCTTAAAATGATAGCCATTTGTTCTTTATTTGACTCATCAATTACTTCATCAACAGGGATACAAAACTTGGTTTCTCAAAAATTTCACGAATTTTATTTCTCACAATATAAACAATAATTTTCAAAATCTCTCTTTGAATTTTTGTTGATGTAGTGCTTTGTATTTTTAGTTGCTTTTTCTATAATACTACTAATTTCTGGATTCATTTTTCACAACGAAGTGATCAACATGGTTTTTAAAATCAACAGATTAATCATGGCACCTAAAAGCACAACCTTGCATTGCAAGAAACTTCACAATTTCTATAGGCACCTTTAAGAGCAACATAGTTCTCTCAATGTGTTCATAAGATTGTTTTCCTAATGTTCTATCAATATGTTAATCAAGATTTTTCAAGTCGCCCCAATTTCTCATAGCAAAGCTATGCCTTGAATTCCTTCCTCGTTCATATCTCTTAAATGAAATTTTTTATAATCAACTCTTTTCCAATTTTAAATCCCTTGACAGTGAATTTGTCAAATTATGATGAATTAATTTCAAAGGAAACAAAATGTACTTTGCTTCTCAATAGAAAATTCAAGCAATTGATATTTCTGAAACCAAGAAGATTGAAATCTCTACGCTTTTTACCTTCACATTCAATATAATCATATATAGGCTCGATCGTTTTTTTTTTTATTGTCAATATATGCTCTTTTTGCCTCATCTTGTAGTTCAATGGGATATTGCAATATTGGAATGCGAATTTCAGGATCAGAAACATAAAGAAAATTGTTACATGGAAGCAGTTAAAAATCTCATTTTCAAGTCTTGGTCTTTTAGTTAAGTCTTGTTCTGAAATACAAGGAGTTGCGTTATTTGGCCAATTTAATTTACTCGTTGATGCTCATTCATCATTAATCTTCTTTTTGAATAAATCACATATTTTTTAATTCTTCATTGTAATATTTCATTTGTAATCAAAATCAATTTTATAAGTTATAATTCAATTCACATCGCAAATTCTTTACTTTTTTAACCATGAAAGTTCAATCTTAAAAATTTAAGCACAATTCAATATATATAAAAGAACAAGTTAAATCATATAGATCTTAAATAGGAAGATGATTATGTCTCTTGTGAGACGGTCTCACGAATCTTTATCTGTGAGACGGGTCAATCCTACCGATATTCACAATAAAAAGTAATACTCTTAGCATAAAAAATAATAATTTTTCATTGATGACCCAAATAAGAGATCCGTCTCACAAAATACGACCCGTGAGACCGTCTCACACAAGTTTTTGACTATGAAGATAAAAAAAAACTTCACAAATTTGTCTGTTTGAACAAATATAAACTAGATACTAATTTAAATGTTTACATTTTCAATCCTCAATATTAGAAATTTTAAAATCTTCAATGTTCACTTTTAACCCTAGAAAGTAAAAATATCAATACACTCACATAATATTTAAAAATCATAATCTATATCATTGATTATACGCTTATATATAAATAAATTTTAAATACAAATCTAGAAGAATTTTGTTTCTTCAATTTTCCGAAGTTGTTCTTTTGTGATCTCGTGCGCTACTTCTTCTTTGTCTGAAAATTTAGTCGGATTCTTTATTTTTTGTCACATAATGGTTCGACAATCTACACATGTAATAACCCTTTTGTAATTTATCATGCAAAATGTAAGGCTAGCATTATAATTATCTACGGGCCGAAGATCCGTACTATGAAATTGAGTAATCCAAGTTGCTATAACATTCCGCTTAACCCTTAATAACTAATAAAACACTATTTAGGAATGAGATATTACAATATCCATAATTCGACTTGATAGACGACTTGTCAAGAAATATAAAATTTTTAATTTCTAAATATAAAATAGAAAAATATAAATTTTTGTTCTTCCGGTCTTTCTCTCTCGATATGTGCCATGCATGGATAATAAATTTTAAAATTTTAAAAATATTTTCATTTCTAAAATATCCTAAATAAAATATCATATTTGATGTTTCTTTGCGCTAATCAAATTTCTACTGTATCATGCATGCCATGATACATGAAGGGAGCTGGTAAGTGAGAATGTCACAAGGAGACACCTTCTACAAAATGGTTGCAAGTCCACGAACCCCATCGACAACTGCTGGCGCTGCGACCGTAACTGGGCCAAGAATCGAAAGCGGCTAGCAAGGTGTGCACTCGGCTTCGGTGGCCGTGCCACCGGCGGGGAAATGGGGAAGATCTACATCGTCACCGACCCTTCCGATGATGACATGGACCACCCGAAACCCGGCACCCTCCGCCACGCCATCATCCAACCTCGGCCACTATGGATCACATTCTCCCACCACATGATCATTAAGCTTAGGCAAGAGCTCATTTTCACCAGCCACAAGACCATCGATGGCCGGGGTGCTGAAGTTCACATTGCCTACGGCGCAGGATTCACCCTCCAATTTGTGAAAAATGTTATTATACACAATATTTGGATGCACAACATTGTTCCGGCCTCCGGTGGGATGATCAGGGACGCAGTCGACCACATCGGCCTACGTACGAGGAGCGATGGGGATGCGATCTCGATCTTTAGTTCGAGCAATATATGGATCGACCACGTGTCCTTGGCTAAAGGCACAGATGGTCTCATTGATGTGATTGAGGGATCCACGGCTGTTACAATATCTAACTGCAAATTCAACCATCACAATGATGTAAGCTGAGCCTTTCATATATTTCTTCATTCAAATTAACTACATGCTAACATAGTAGTAAATTGATTTTGTTTTTGCACATTTACTTCGACTTTTTTCCGAGTGCTGAGAGCAAAGATATATAGCATATGAGCTTTTTTGGGGGAAATATTTTTTTTTTTTAAAGTTACAATTAAAATTTTAAATTTTTGGATCGAGGGAACGATGTCCTCTCGTCGCTTCCTCAGTGAGGTGGTCCTTGATAACTATAAACACCATGCATGCAGGTGATACTGTTGGGTGCACATGACAGCGACTCTAAAGATGCAATAATGCAAGTGACTGTTGCATTCAACAAATTCGGAATTGGTTGCATACAGAGAATGCCAAGGTGCCGATGGGGCTTCTTCCATGTCGTCAACAACGATTATGCCCAATGGGAGCTCTACGCAATTGGCGGCAGCGCCCATCCCACCATTATCAGCCAAGGCAACCGATTCAAGGCATCTAAAAACCTTTACACCAAAGAGGTACACTCATTTTCATTGAAGAACTCAAATCCGGTTTGTGTCAACTAAATGAATCTGTTCTGAGCAGGTGACGAAGAGGGACTACGCCACGAAGGGCGAGTGGATGAAATGGCAATGGAGATCAGAAGGTGACAAGTTCTTGAATGGAGCATTCTTTACCGAATCAGGTCCACCAATCAAACAAATAAAAAGGTCACGGAAGAGTAACTTGATCAATTTCAAGCCTGGTTCATACGCTGGCAGGCTCACGCGGTTCTCCGGCGCGCTCAAGTGCCGTGTAGGAAAACCATGCTAGTTTGACTTATTTCTTATTTTTATTTGATTTCTTATTAATTCAGTGGAGAATTCATGACAGTAGCCTCTTTTGCTCGAGTGGTGGTGTTATTGTTATGTGGTAATTTAGCCCTTTTAACAATTTTATTTGAAATAAATTTGTTTTGTTTTTGATCAAATGTCATCGGCCCTTATCTTCTGAATGCATTAGCAGTCTTGGTAAGAGATTTTGAATGTAAAACTCATATATTCCAACCTAGTAGTCACAATGATAAGCCCAAAAACCATTAATAGAATTCAAAATTCAGAAATGGATCTTATCTTTCAGCCAGATGTTGCAAATATAAATAGGAATTTGATTTTAGTGATGTCGAAATGTAAAAGATGCATCGCGTGCAAGTGATAGTACTTAAATTCGGCTCACACCAATCTCCAATAAAAGCCTTATGAATCTGTATCTGATATACTACAATGTTGTAGGATTAGTACCATTTTTACTAGGCAACTACCTTGTAATCACAATAAAAAAGAGAACTTTTCTGAATAGATACATTGAAAGCGTTTCCATCAAGTTTTCATGGAATAAGCATTCTGATTTCAGGACGTTCTGCATGTGATCCTTAATAGATAGTTTTCGACAGTCCCTTGACCACGATATCCGCAACTTCTGTTTCCTTCCGTCGAAATGACTTATCATGCCTCTATTGAGCAAGATCAAGTTATGTGTTTCTATTTTTAGTGGCTTCTTTTAAGTCCCCAGCTTGTTCAATCTTTTAAATTAGAGTGTGCATTTCTACCTTCTGAATGTCAATCTGCCCCATTGCCTCCATAAGGTGAATCTTCACTTCACTCAGTTGCTAGCACTTACCAATGCTTGTTGCTGATCTACATGTTCTTTTAGCCTTCTCGCCTCTTGCGAGGCTAGCTCAAAAATATTATACAAAATAATGGGCAGAAAAATTTGGGTTGAAATAATAAAGAAAACATGATGCTTTTCCCTGTTATGCAGAGCTCTCTTCCACCAGGTGAAGTTCAAAGATTTAATATCATAAGATGAAGGTTAAAATATGCAATGATCATGTTACTTTCCACAATATCGGAGAACATCTGATTTCATTCTACCACAAAAGCCTGTATGTAGGAAAAAACACACATGTTGTCGATTACGTGATAACTACAAGATATTTGGTTTGCGAAACCTAATAGACATATAATTACATGATAAGAATTAAGCCCTTTAGATTAAATAATAAAAGACTAATCATAAAGGAAAATGTACTTATTTTCCATTGATTCACAGGTATGCACAGAAAAAGATGAAGTAATATTACACTTATCCACTCCCTTGAGTTACGATCAATTCACTGAACTCCTCGTCAGTAGCCTTCAACATAGATGGCAATGGAACCTCCAATCCTCTCTGTACAATCTCCGCGTGCCGAGGCTTTATCCTATTCTCCAAACTAAACCCAAAATATTGTGGAAATCTCCTCAGTTCCTCCAGACTCCCCTTCATTTCCTTTGCAAAGTAAATCGAATTTCAGCTTGAAGTTGCCCTCCATGCTAACGTGAATAGGCTCGGACATCTCAAGACCATGTCTACCGCATCGGATTTAGAAAACCCCAATCCAGCTTCGGAATCAGAGTTCTTTTGACACAGGAGACCAGCAAAACGGGGTCCTAATATGCCATCGCATGTAAATCCTTGAATCCAAGCCTGTGAAGGTAGAACAGAGCTGGCTTCAGCTGATCCTTGACGCTGGAAATCAAGAGTCGTGGGAATTTGTTGATCACTTTTCGAGTATTCTGATAAGGGACTTTTAGATCAACAGATAAGAAGTTAAACACTGGGTTGAGTGCAGATTTTATGTCTGAAGTCAGAATCTTGGGGCACATGCCGAAGATTCTACCAAGATCTTTGAGATGGATGCCTTTGGATTGGAAGAATGTGACTATGTCGTGGATTGAATGTAGTGAAGCTGAGTAGAGAGACGGGTTCCGGGCCAGGGCACGCCCCGAGTCGACTCCCAAGATTTCCAGGCAGAGGATGTTTTCTTTGAATTGGAGGGAATGTTTGCATGTGTTGGATGGTAGAGTGGGTGGTCATGCAGGAGTGTTTTGGGTTTGACAGTCAAAAGGTTGCTCTGTTGGTCTGAACACGATGCCGGTTTGGGGGAAGAGAAGCACAGAGACGAGCTCAATGCCGCGGCCGCCGGCATCTTCAAACAAAACTGTAACTAAGTGACCAATCAAGCTGATCAACGGCTACGACAATAACTTCAAGAAAACAATGAAAACTATTGAAATACAAACACAATATAATACTGGTATTACAACAAAAACAACCACCAGAGCGAAAATGCTTCAATACCACGCTGCACAAAGCAAAATGAAGCTGTAAACAAGCTGATTCTATTGTCTAGCTGGTGAAGATAGTTGAGAGTACAATAAACCAAAATCAGCTAAATTAGGATAACTGAACGAAAAAGGGACTTGTTAGCCAGCACAAAGCACCGATCTCTAGATACTTGGGAAATCAAGCTAAGCCCGAATCGCCCACTACCATTTGTCTCAAGAAAATACGAGTATACAAAGACACAAAATCAACATTCCAAGATTTTAACTTCGACCTTCGTTAATTATCCACAACAAGATCGCAACATTCTGCGATATCAAGCTGCTACACTTAGCATTTGCGACTGTATTTACCTGTTGAGAATGGAGAGAAAATGGGTGCGCACCAGATGCTATTGACGCTCACCATTATTGAGCAACGAAGAGTTTACCCCTCGATGCATGTCGGGTCAGCCCCCAACTCACAAAAAACACAACTGATTTGTTCCTTGGATTGAAGGCCTGCGAAGAATTATTAGTTAACGGTAGTGTCGATGAAGTACATATCAACATACTCTATTGCTTCGTTATCCTCGTGCAATTCTCTTATTGGTCACCACTCGATTTCAGACAAGATAATGTGTATATTTCTATTACGGAGTTGCCCCTACTGTTATAGCATTAGCTTTAATAAATATTTGTTCACGTCTCTTGTTATTGCTGGAACATAGTTTTCTCACATTACATGTGCAGTTTAAATTTTTTTTGTTTTTCGTTCAAAACATTATTTGAGCGTTATATGATTTAAAACATTCATAATGTATATAAATCTTTTATCTTTACGTATTTAACGCTGAAGAACAAACCAGTACGAGATTAATGGAGTTGGCCTTTTTTTTGTAAATCATTACGGATGGATCTTCTTCTTTTTTCGATCGTCAAATAAGGTTTATGATCAGAAACTGCATTCTTGGTATAGACCGCATTAGAGATCTAAACAAAATTTGCGTCGAGATTGGATCGCCGAAATTTCAAAAATTCGGTGGTGATGCAATGGCGTAAGTGGCCGAAATTTTTCTCTAAAATTTTGTGAGGTGACCGAAAACAAAACTTTTGTGCAAAAATTATCTTGTTTCATATAACCTTTAATGAAATATTATAAGTTTCAAATCACAAATCCTACTTGGATCAAAACATGATTATTTCATTATTTAAAATCTCTAATGTATGCATTTTCTATTTTGAAAATATATCATAATTAAATCATTATATATTTTTCATTGTAGTCCCCCCTTAAATGATTTTGGATGGAGAAAGTTTTCTTTCTTTGACAAATTAGTTTTGAGTAGGTTTCTTATGATAAAGGATATATTATGTTCATACTTATTTAACAAATAAAAAGAAAGTAAGCATGGTGAACACGAGGAATTCGGCTTCCATTTTTTTGGGTTATACTCTGTAAAAAAGAACTATGAGCGACAACGTTTCTTAATAGGGATATTGGATCCCATCCCACTCGATTTCAAATTATCTTGGGCCCAATTCGATTTTGGGATTTGGGGGTTAATTAAGAAAGAATCTTTTTAAAAGTTAATGTCTCTTTTAAAAATTGTGTTTTAAAAAAACGAATATCCAAGACACAATTTTGTGAACTCGACCTAAATCGTAAATCTGCTCAACAAAAGAAAGGGGGGATGGTTTTCCCAATTTCAACTACTGCACATTTCAAGTTCAACTATCTAAAATTCACGAAGTTTTTCACCGCATAATCAAGCAATCTTGGCACATGCTGTTGAATCAATTTCATCAAGAAGTCACTTTCACGGAAATAGGCCAAATCTGTTTAGATTTTTTTTAAAAAAAAGGAACATTAATTACCTTGCAAACGGACATGAAATCATGATCAGATTCCCGATCTCCGATCCCAACATCTGGTGTCTCCTCCCCGAACTCTTTCAGTACCCCCAATTTCTTCCATTTGCCCACCAGTACGCCCGGCTTCTTCACGAACCCCGTGGCCCTCCTCGTTTTCGGATCCACCTCAATTCCCGTCCCGATCACCTTATCTCCCCCCAAGAAATCCTTCACGAACGGCTCCACCATTATCGTCGGATTCGCCGTTATAATCACCTTCCTCTTACACTTGTCAAAGACCTCGTAACTCTCAGCTCTCACGTCAGCGGCATAAAACTTGGGCAGCACCGCGCGCGACACTAGCTCAATGTCACGCACTTTGAGTCCTGAGAAGGAAATATAGATCATCATTTTTATAGCCAGGGCTTCGGAGATGAAGAGGTAGGGTTATTATTTCATTAGTAAACATTAAATTTGTTACATAAATAATTGTGAACTCATTATAACTCTGATCGACAATCAGACAACACCGATGTGCCGAATGTACAAATCTCGTTCATATGATAAAAAAAAAATAAAATTTTTGAAGAATAAAAGTTTTCACTGCCTCATTTTTTGCAGCTGCCAATTCTATGAACTCCTTAGGTAAAATGAGCAATTCCACTTTCTTAACTTAATTAGTTGTTAAGCTTACTTCCACATCTTATATTATATTGAATGAACTTATAAACTCTTTTATAAGTAATTGTATGAACTCCTTCGGTAAAATGAGCAATTCCACTTTCTTAATTTAATTAGCTGTTAAGCTTACTTCCACATCTTACATTATATTGAATGAACTTATAAACTCTTTTATAAGTAACTGTTTGATTTCCATCAAACTACATTAAACAAATTCAATTCTTTGAGCTTTGACTATCTCAACAGGAACATAAAATCCAATACTTGTGTGCCCCTCAATTTTTTAGGGATACAGCTAGCCGTAGGGGTGTTCAAACTTTGGATAAAACCGAAAAAATCAAAAATCAAAACCGAAAAAATCGAACACTAAATCGAACCAAAAACCGAATTTCATAATTCGGATATAAATGTTATATGTCAAAATCGAACCGACTGAAAAAATCGAAATTTCATTAAATTAATAATTTTATTTTTATTATATATTTTTTGAGATGATATTAGTTAATGATGAATTATTTTGAAAAATACTTAATTGATTGTTATTTATGTAATTCATTTAGACTTTATAGTTAAATATTTTACTAAGAAATCATATAAAAAGATAATATATTATATTTTACAATATATTTATCTCATTAATTTAAATAATTGTATCAAAAATCGAAATAACCGACCAAAATAACTGAACCATTTCGAAAACTGAACCGAACCGGTGAAAATGGTTCGGATATCGGATTATGTATTTGTAAAACCGAAAACCGAAATTAAAACCGAACCCCGAACTGAACCGACCGATGAACACCCCTAGCTAGCCGTGAGATCAACACTTCATGTGATTCATAATAACATTTATTCTCATTCGATCTTACCCTGATTAGTCTCATTCTTTTTATCAACCTCTTGATCAAGAATGTCAGAACTCAAGGCTGACTGCATCCATCGAATCATGGTAAGAGCGCCTAGTAACACCTCTCCATGATCCTCTAGGTATCACTAATAGTACCTACAAAAATCTTAAGTTATGGTTAGGGTATAGTCCCTTCAACTCATATACCTAGATCAAATTTGCAATCATTGATATATCGAGAGTTTTAATGAATTCAATGACGATGTGATATATCTTTGAGTAATAACAGTGACATGACATGTGCAACTGAGGAAACACGTTTTCAAAATGCACATATCTTACTCTGACAAGATATTCTTCTTACCATTAACTTATCAAATCACATAAGATATCTTATCCATATGCAAATAATGAATCTACGACTACAATAAATAAATGAAAGGTATTTTAGAATTTTTAAAATACCAAAGGCTACATTATATAATATTATTTTTAAAATATATATTTAAGATGAGCTAGAATAAGAATTTTTTTTTATTTATTGGAATGAATTAATTAACAATTTAATTTTAACCATAAAAATATCATATATGGGCTAGCCCCTTTAAAAAGATTGGCTAATTTGTGTACGGGCAATAAAATATTAAATTATCAATAATATTATTTCGTATCGTGATGGGAATTCCATCGAGTTAAGGTTATTTGTCAAATCTTTTTCCTGACATTGATCGGGATCGGAAAAATCCCCGAAACTAAGGTCGGAAAAATGCAGGTCATGATATTTTCTGGGCAAAATTGAGACGAGATCCAGGATGAGTTGAGATTTTAGAAGATTTTGCCTGCCCTAATCCTTACGAGTCTACGTGAAGCTCTCATGGATATGTGGATTGCAACTTAGCATGGTAGATTTTGAGATGGATGCTAGCACATATTGGTTATCTTGTAGCTCGTGATTAACTGATGAAAAAAAGTTTCCTGATGTAGTAATTAAAAAAAAAAATCAAATAGATATTGAATGAAAATTCGAAAGTTATTATTTTTTTTTTTGCTTTTGATTTGTTAGTTATGCCGGCTGACAAGGAAAATGAGTTGTATGTGTAACGTAATCAATGAATTTTGTATATTACATATTTATAATATAATTTTATTTTAATTTTTTTGCATGATATTCTTTTCATTGAAATATTGTTTGTAGATTCTACAAGATCAAAACGACTTTTTATTAATGAAATTCCTTGTCGACTATCATTTCTTGGGTTAGTGTTTGGCTTTTGAAATAGTGAAAATGACTGATCAATGACCTACAGTTCGTTTCGGTTCCTAAAATTTTCTAACCTTAGATTAAATTTAAAATTTAAGGGATTCTAATATACATAGCTAACTTTATTTTATACCATTAAACCTATTAATTTATTCATATATATTAAATTAANTAAATCACACATATCCATTAATTCATCTCCAAAGTGTCAGTCAATACAATATTCATAAAGGTTGATGAAAACATACAATTAAATCATTCCCCAATAGCATCATTCTTAATAGCTTCCGTTGCTAGATGATGAGCTGCTTTGTTCGACGCTCTTTTTGCATGTCGAAGTGATATAAAATCCGAAGATTCCAAGCAAGATCTGATTTTCATAATGATCCACCCATCTGGGCCACGATCTTCGCCAGGTTTGGTTACTGTCTGAACCGCCTGGATTGAATTTGAAAAAATGCAAACATTCCTGAAACTGTAACGTGGACAAAAGTCAATTCCTTCTCGAATAGACATAAATTCCGCCCCCTTCACTGAACTCGAAAGTCTAACAAGGCAAGCCTTTGCTCCCACTACTCCCCCAACCGAATTCCGTAAAACCACCCCAACACTGAATTTATTCATGATTTCACAACAACCAGCATCAACATCCAATCGCAACTGATTTGGTAACGGTGGATGCCACACATGGTCTTGAGCCAAAGATCCATCTAACTGTGAATACCTCATGTGTATAGAAAGTTAATCAATCATTCTAAAGAAATAAACAAATAACAAATATATTATAAGAGAATAAAAAGAAATAAATATATAAAACATACACCTAGGAAATTATCTATTTGTGGCAGATAACCCATGAAAAAATAGCAATTGGATGATCAAATCAAATTAACATTAACCAGGTGTCAAAAATTATAACATCACTTGTCAACATTTTGTAAATTTTTTCCACACAAATATGCATACTTGAACACTTCAAACCACGAGAAACAATGATAGTTTCGTGCATTTAGTACTAGAAAAGTAATGATGGTGGAGTGAATATTGAGTGATTGAGAATGAGTTAGGAAATAAATTCACCTAAAAATCCAAATTTCTCTAAAAATTCTGAAAAAAATACATACCACTCCTCTCCTACCCAGAAGTCCATATGTACTGGAGGTGTATCAATATCATCAACAAAAATCAAAAAGAAAAACTATCATCTACAAGTTGAATGTTCATGATTTTTTATTTTACTGTTTTACATATTGTTTTTGATCTTCCAAATATAATAAAAGTTGTTCAATATGTTACCTAGTTTATAAATATCACTCAAAAAGTCGCGGGAAGTCGTAATTTCTGACAACTTAATACTGTTGAAAACCATGTCGGAAAAATACAATATAGGCAAGATCAGCTAGAAATTTTGAAAAAAGTTCAACACAAAAGTTGTAGAATGCAACAAGAGTAATCTGTCGGAAAATTTTCGGCCTCGCATGGTAGCTGGAGCACGGCGACAATCCGGCAAGGTGGCGCATGTACATTACGTGCTGTGTCATTTTTAAAATCTATGGCCGAAGGTTTCTGTACTGATTTTGGGCTTTGAATCCAAATTTCAGAGTTTTTCAGTTAGTATACAATTTATTATGAATTATTTTTGAAAACCAAAGTTCTATCACTTGTTTTTTTGGATAGGTTTAGGAAATATTTTGATGCTTACATTGTACTATAATGCACCTTGTTTTTGGACATAAATATAAAATAAAAGTTGTTCACCATGATATCTAGTACACCAAAGTTCCAAAACAGAAACATTCAAGAAAACCACATTTTTCCGGCCACCAAAACCTTTTGATGGCTTCAAATTATTATGTTTTTCCTTGTAACTAAGTAAGATACACTTATTGTAAACTTTTCAAATTTTTTGGAGATGATTTCAAATTATTATGATTTTTCTTGAAAAATATTATATAATATCAAACTCAATTTTGACTAAAAGTTTGAACATTAAGGTACTCGAATATCTAATAGCCTTATAATACTCATAATATCACAAAAATTATCATTCTAAGGATTATTGAAGCAATCGAAATAAAAAAGCAAGCTATTAAGTAAGTCGTTGATGTGATATTTTATTTCCGAATTTATTTCTATATAACTTTTGGCATTTGGCCTGACATTTATGATAAAATATTCTTTCTCTTTATTAGATATTGTATTTTATTGAACTTCACACTTGTCATATTGTAATACATGTTTGATACTGTAAGGATACTATTAAAATTCTAAACATTAATGAATTACCGTAAATAAATAGATGAATGACTGTTTATTGAAGCCCATCTATGAAGACCCAAAGAATTAACACACAAAATCATGAATTAAAAACACATTCAAGCCATGAATTCAAAGAGGAGTTCGAAGAGTTCAAGCCATGAATTCAAAGAGAAATTTGAAGAGCCATAACAACATGTTAATAGTGTTTAAGGCCATTAAAAAGGCCATAAACATGGTTGTAATGGTAGCCTTTTCACCTCCCTTCCATGAGCCTATAAATAGTGGCCAAAGGGTAGGAGAAATCACACTTTCCAGCAGCATTTCAGCAACTCATTCTTGTCCAGTTTCGAAGCACCGCAGCAGCCGAATTCTTGTCCGGTTCGACGCAATCCAGCAGCTTTCGTGTCCGAATTTTAATTGTCTTTCCCTCAAATCTTTGAAGATTATCATCAAGTAAGTAGGCTGTTGCAATACTATTATGTACACTTGTTTTTCATAAGTGTACTACTCGATAAATATATCAACATATTCGTTCTTCGTAAGTATGTCCACATTTGCTTAAAAATACATTATGTATGTTTCTTGAAATTCAATCGGCATGATATATTCGTTCCTATTTGTTATGAAAATTTTTGAACAATTTTTTGTTTGATATTAGTTATAATATTTGAAAGTATGTTTGAAATATTTGAAATACACTGTAATGATTCGAATTAGAAATGGCAAGGAAATTCCGATATTTGATATGTTTTGTTTAAGGCCCTAATGCGGTGGGTTATAATAACCGTTCTTTTGGCCTCGTCCCTTAGAGGAGTAACATATAGGGGACTGATCAGTAAACTATGCAAAAGAGATGATTTTCAGTGCTATGTTTGTATTTTGTTCGTATTCGCTTCAACATGCTTATGATTGAAATTATGATAACGTATTCGTATAATTATAACTTTGATATTCGTTATGCCCGATCGACCACCATTTACTGAGTATTTCCCAAATACTCACCCCTTACATTCCCAACCCAGATAAGAACGAAGAACAAATCGAAGATAAAGAACAATAATATTTTTTAGGATGGTGATAAAGCCAATTCAATTCAAGACCAGTCTTATTATTCCGTCTTTAGTTATATTATAATGTTTTACGCTTCCGCATTTCGTTTTAATCGCATTGTAAAGACGATTATTGATTTATGTAATATACTGACTTTTGACTATTTGATGTACTACGTGGCTTGTTGTTATACGATTTTAAATTGTTAAACGACGCCGATGGCACGTCTCGGTTTCGGGGCGTGACACCATCGTACTGGAAATTGAGTTCACTGGACAACGCAGCTTTGGCCCGGTTAGTAAGTCAATGAATAATGAGTTGTTAACTCGGGTATATGGTTCATCTGAACAATGTGACTTCGGTCCAGACATGCGAATTCACTTTGCTCGAAAATGATAAATTATAATATAATTATGAAATAAAATTATTAATTAATTTTATCATCACACGAACCATACTTAATTTCAAACTAAAAGAAATAAAATTTAGTTCAAATCTTAACTAAATTAAAACGAACCATAACCGAAATCATATTTATCGATTCGGTTAAACTCTGGTTTCACTTTTGATTCGAATAGTTTATTTTCAAATAAATAAGTAAAAGTTGACACGTGCATGTATTCTGTTGCAGGTGGCAGATACACCTGAGTTCCATATAACAAATTAAGCTGCAGCTCGATCTTCTTCTTTTCCTGAACAAGAAAATTACAGACAGGTAGCAGATTCAGGGTTTGAATTGAGATTTCATCATACAAAGGTCCTTAATTTGTTGGTTTTTTGTTTTTTTAATGTTGTTATCATGAAATTAGAATATTTATTTATTCAACATTGTTAATCTGACGCGATTCGATTGGATTAGAAGCTAATTGTCTTTCATCTGTGAATATGGATTTTTATGAAAGAATCCCAGATTTCATTTGGTGGGGTATGTCATATTATCCGAATGATTATATATATAGCTTTAGTGAAAATTGTAACCTCATGTAATGACGTAAATGTAATAATCCAGGCACCGTTTCTTCTATATTCAGATTAGAGAGAAAGAACAACCGAGTTTAAATTGTCGGAAGCCACGAATAGATTGATGTCTTTAGATAATTGCTCCAATCTATGTCACGTAATGACGTAAATATCCCATTTTTGTTGCCTTGTAGTGGTAGAAATGGCGCAAGGGCAAGAATCTAGGAGTGAGGATAATGTTCAGAGCTGCGATGAGTACTTTGAGACGATACAGAGCAGGAAGAAATTGTCTCCCTCATTGCAGGAATCTCTAACATCTGCGTTTGCACATATTCGGGTTTCGTCATTTCCCCAAGTTCCCGGAGGCAAAGGTAATCAAGGCCCTTAAGGCGTCAGAAAGTTTCGCGACCGATCCATTTTGGATACTAGTTAATTCATGTACAAGTGCCGGATATCGGATTTTGTAGTCTGATTTTATCTTCCCTGAAACATTTTTGCCAGTTATAGAGATTGTAGCAGACACTACGGTTCTTGATGCTGTCAAGATATTGTCGGAATCCAACATTTTATCGGCTCCCGTGGTAAATCCCGATGCCACAAACAGCAAGGATTGGAGAGAAAGGTATCTGGGAATCGTGGATTACTCGGCCATCGTTCTTTGGGTGCTACAGAATGCAGAACTTGCTGCAGCTGCCCTAGCTGCTAGCTCGGCGGCTGCTGCAGGGATTGGTACTGGTGCTGCTGGTGCTCTTGGAGCACTGGCATTTGGGGCAACGGGTCCTCTTGCCGTTGCTGGATTGACCGCAGCTGCCGTTGGGGCGGCCGTGGTGGGAGGCATGGCTGCAGATAAAGGAATGGGAAAAGACGCCCCCACCGCAGCGGATAAGCTAGGAGAAGATTTTTACAAGGTTCTACTAAACGAAGAGCCTTTTAAGTCGACCATGGTAAATTAATGGTTTTAATACGAACCAACAAAATAATTTTGTTAGAATTCACTTTTCATAGAAGGTTGAATTATGCGTACCTTAAAGAGCCTCTTTATGCATGAGCCACCTTTGTCGAAACCAATGTGTAGCTAGAAAAAAAAAAAAATCTATGCTTAACTTCACAAATTATATAAATCTTGTGCGTACTGGTATCATTTTAGGGACTACTTTTCGGAGTTCGAGCTTGAAGGAGGTAACTGAGCTCGATAGTAATTTTGTATTTTAAAAAGTTGGGGAGGCTATTTAATGTAGGGTTATAATCTTATAGGTGAGGTCGATCTTGAAATCCTATAGATGGGCGCCTTTTGTTCCTGTGGCAACAGACAGTTCAATGTTGAGTGTCTTGCTGTTGCTTTCAAAATATAGGCTTCGGAACGTACCTGTTATTGAAATGGGCAGCCCGACTGTCAAGAACTTCATAACTCAATCGGCTGTTATACATGGTCTCCAAGAATGCAAAGGCAGGGACTGGTTCGACGGCATCACTTGTCATCCTATATCCGCTTTGGGACTTCCTTTCATGTCTTCAGATCAGGTAACTGCTTATATTAAACTGATTTTCAGTCGGCTTACATTGCGCTCGAGCTGACCTTTTTCCTAAAATGCATCGATGAGGTTGTAAGTGTGCAAAGCGAGGACTTAATCCTAGAAGCATTCAAGAAAATGAAAGATAAACAGATTGGAGGTCTTCCGGTCGTTGAGGGACCGAACATGAAAATCATTGGCAACATTAGCATTAGAGATATTCGCTTCTTGTTACTCAAACCTGAGCTGTTTGCAAGTTTCCGGTAAAAATTATAGAAACATTTGACCTGAATTATGTGGGTCTGGTCTTTCATTGTAAAACAACTCCGTGTGGATTGCAGGGAGCTCACTGCCAAGGACTTCATCACTACTATTGCGTCCGCAACCAACAATGTTGGGAAGACTGCAACACCGATAACGTGCAAGCACGACTCAACACTTGGTTCTGTAATAGACACACTTGCTTACATGGCAGTTTATAGAGTCTACGTCGTCTCAGGCCAGGGCAATGAAGTTATCGGAGTAATCACGCTGAGAGATGTTATTTCGTGTTTTATCACAGAACCTCCAAACTTCTTCGATGACTACTTTGGATTTGCTGCTAAAGAAATATTGAATAAGTAAGACGTCTGAGTGCAGTCAATCTATACATTGTCTATACATTGTTGTTCCAGTCTGTAATCTTCAGGCATCAGTCTATCAACACCAATGTTTTTCTTTTCAAGTGCATTTTTGGTTAGCCATTGAATAATTTGATTTATAAGACATTAATTTTATGATGTAAGGAACAGATAAAAGCTAATTACAAACACTGCAGCATTAGTTTACAGCTTTGTGCTAAGATTTCCACTAAGGTTTCCGCTGAGATTTCCACTATTTGTCCACCCTTCTTGAACTTGAACTGAGTACTGCATGTGCCAAAGCACATCCTCTATGGTTGGGCGCCCGCTCGGATCTTTACACAGGCAGTTTAAGGTGATCTGCACCATTGTCTTCAGCGACTCGTACGCAAACGTCCCACGTATGGACGGGTCTATCATATCACGTAGTTTAGATGGTGAATCGGCAAAGCTCCTTTCGAGCTGTAACACAAAAAATGAAGATAAGTTGAATGAAGTACGAGGGAAATGGAACAAAAAATTGAGTAATGGTTGCATTACCTGAAATTTCAGGTCATCTATTTCACTTTGAGAATCTATAGGTCTGCCAACGATAACTTGAAGTAGGATAACCCCTAGCTGATAAATGTCTTCTTTTTCTGGATTTTGACTGCAGATAAATGCAATTATTGTGAGTAAATAAGGGCCACAGTTTCTTTTTGGGAAGGGCAACAAAAATTATACATGAAATTTGGAAAAAGTTGCCTGTTCAATTGATTTGAGTTAACTTGTCCGTTTAGAGGGCTTTCTGCACCAACCTGTTCCAAGAATAGAACAGATTACAGAAAGAAAACATGCCATTTCTTTCAATGTTGTCACGATCAATTAAATACGGCGATAGTTTTGGGTGACTTGTGGAATGCAAATGAACGCACCTTAGAAGGTAAGTTTATGTTATAGCTGCTTATTTTCGCGGTTAAGGTCTCATCCAACAAGATATTGTCGATTTTCAGGTCGTTTCCATGGATATCTCCGGTATGCAAGTACTGTATCCCTCTTGCAATCCCCAGTGTGAGAGCCATTCTCTGTGGCCATTTCATGACATCTCTTTTCCTCCAATCTGCCAGTAGTGAATTCATCAAGTGCTTAATCTATTCAAGATTCAGACATGAGTAAATGAAGTTCCTTAAAAAGGCAAAGTCCTATACCTGAAATGTGATCCTTTAATGAGCCACATGCAATATTCTCAAGCACAATAAACACTGTGCTAGCTGTGTTGGGATGGTCCTGGTACGTGACGATACAGTGCCCCAAGACGCTCACCAGATGACGATGCCTTAGCTTCGACACGACTGTCTCCATGTGCTGCTGCAGAGCTTGTGATGAATGCTTCTGTTTCAGTTTTAGGCACTTCACTAGGACCACTGTTCCATCCCTAAGCCACCCTTTGTAGAGCTGTGAAAATGATTGCCCAATCACATATACAGTGTAAAAGTATATTGAATAAGCAAAGTGATTTCTAACATGAGTCGAGATGTACATTTCCCACTTTATTAAAATATAAAAAACCATACTTGGACCACTTTGCTTGTGAAGCTAAAATGAGACATGTAACTCATTCTAGACTGTTTCCGCTCACCATAATCGTTCGACTCTTCCGAGAATTCGATGGGGGCGAAAAGGGATATTTCGGTTAGTCTCTAGATTGATTTTTGAGTAGATGAATATATCTTACCTGGCCTTGTGATCCTTCTACTACTAAACTAGATGGATCAAAGTTGCTTGTTGCCTCTTCCATTTCCTCGAGTGTGAAGATGTGATAAGGTGGAAGTCCTAGTGATGTCATCCTCATTGGTTGTGGCACATGCCCTGAATAAATGCTCTCACATTCTCATATCACAATATTAACTGTAATCTTTTATTCAATACAAAAATTTATTTTTTTTTTCATATAATTTTGAATATTGTATGATTTTGAATTTGGAGAATAATACAAACATAAATGATCTAAATTCAATTAAATATCGAATAATAAAAGCACAAACTAATTAATAAGGAATTGAGAAATAAAATTAGTTCGATGGAAATTATTCAGATTATCACCTTGTATATCTTTTGAATAATTTAATGCCAAAATCTAATTAATTAGATCATGTCCCACATTTTTCTCAGGGATTATAATATTTTTTTAATACAAATTTGATTTGGGATTTGCTAATTGGATGGAGAAACATTAAAAAATTATTCGGAATTATTAAAATAAAAATAAATTTAAATCCATTTTTTCGTATAATAATGTTCCAACCTACTTTTCCAAAAAAGATTTAAAAAATCTTTAATAAACCTTTTTAGGCAAATTGACTACTCATGCAAATTGAATATGTCTCAACATGCATATGCATAAGAATAAAAATACGACTGCTGAGAGATTATGAACCACTCAAAATATAAAAATCTAATAGTCACAATATATAAACCTATAAGGGCATACAAAAATAAATTATTATAATTAAAAATAAGAGTTGATTTATTTGTGAGACGAATATAATATTTTTAATATAAAAAATAATTTTTTTCATGATTTAGATTGAGTTGTTATCCGTCACACAAAATTGACTTGTGAGACAGTCTGATAAGAATTTTTTTCGTACAGATAAATAAAAAGATGAATATCATATATTAGATATGTTTAAAAGATTAATACCATTTAAAAAACGAATGCATTAATAATAACTTATATCAAGATCTTAAATTTGAAACTCGAAATCTAATTATAACAAATTTCTTTCCGGAAAAATATATATATATATAATTTGACAAAACAATATTATTAAAGACTCTCGTGAAATAGATGTAGATAATTAAAAAAAACGTACAATGATCATATGACAAAAATGAATATACATCATTACATATGACAAATATAAAATAAAGTAAATATAGGAAAAATTTAAATGACAATAACATGTATGAATATGTTTCAAGAAATTGAAGAAAAACGAGATAGTAATTAGAAAACTTACTTCCGATGGGAGAACCGCGAACTGAAGTTTTCTCGATCACGAAGCTGTCGCATCTGTTCTTGCCACCCGAACTTCTTCTCTGTGTTCTCTTCAAGATCACAAGAATCAAGAACCCTAATGCCACCAAGATCCCCACAATTCCCCCGATGATCCCAAGCACAATCCCCAGTTTCAGCGTCGATTCCTTCCTCCCGCTTCTCGCCGGCGGCTGAACCGCCAATGCATCTTTTCGGCAGAAAGAAGAAGGCCGTTGGTACTTCGATGTTGTATTCGACAGGCAATTGAACATGATGATCACCGTCTTGTTTCCAGCATTTGGCGCGAGGCAAGAGGGAAGTTTCCCGACCAAAAGGTTATTCGAGATGTCCACGAAAGTGAGATTCGTACCGCAGGAAGTGTCCGCTTTGAGTGCTCCGGTGAACTGGTTTTTTGCGAGTTCGATGTGTTGGATGGATGGCATGGAGAACAGGAAAGAAGGGATTGACCCGATGAGTGTGTTCGATGAAGCGTCGAGGAGTTGGAGTCTGCTCATTTTGTTCAAATCTCGAGGGATTTCAGATCTGAAGGAGTTATTTGCTATTGAAATGAGTACAAGATTGAGGCCTAGAGATGGGAATTCGGGGCCGAGAAAATTGTTGCTCAAATCCAGGTTTTCAAGAACCGACAAGCTACTTAGATCTGGAACGCTCCCATTGAGCAGATTTTTGCTCAGAACAAGGCTTTTCAATCCTTGGAAAGTGGAGACTGATCCCGGGATGCTTCCGTTTATGAAATTCGAGCTGATATTCAGCACCACAAGGGATCGAAACCGGTTGATTTTCGGAGGCAATGGTCCCCATAATCCTAAAGAAACCAGTGAAAGTCTCTGTAAACCAGAGAGTTTAGTCAAAACAGTGAAGAACGAATCCAGTGAGAACTTTGCAGAAAGAGTCTGATCAGAAACCGCAAAGTTCGAAGGAGAGAGCCGGGGAATTTGAGAAGGAGAGCTTCTGTTTCCGACTACCGTTAATTCAGTCACATGATTGTCTGAACAGGTGATTGTAAGAGAAGGGCTTGGGGGAAGAACGCAGAAGTTGGTCCAGTTATTCCACTGTTGAAGAACTGGTGGGTACTCAAGAAGCAGCTGGATTTGTAACAGGATTCTGGTTTCTGTCGGAGCAAGCTGGGAATTCGAAACTGGGAATGAAAGTAAGAAAATCAATGAAGAAACCAAGAATCTGAAGTGGATCCATGAATTCTCCATTGTCGTGGAGTATCAAGCTCGGTGCCCGTGACGAAATTCAGAGTTTCAGTGAAAGAGGTTTTGACCAGAAGGTTGGAAGAGGGGATTGATTTCAAGAAAATGTGCTGAAAACTCTTGAAAATCATGAGAAAAAGAAAGCTTTCAAGTTTCAAATGAATGTGTGTGCGTGTGTGTGTGTGTGTGTGTAATAAGGTGAAAGTAATGAGAAGAATTGGTTCTTGATTTTGTGTGAAAAGTTCCGAGGAACCGAGTGAAATTAATGATTTTATATAGAGTAGCTCTCTTGTGAGACGGTCTCACGAATCTTTATCTGTGAGACGAGTCAACCCTAACGATATTCACAATAAAAAGTAATAGTCTTAGCATAAAAAGTAATACTTTTTAATGGATGATACAAATAAGAGATCTGTCTCACAAAATACGATTCGTGAGATCGTCTCACACAAATTTTTGCATTTCACCTAATGTTCAAGTGCAACTTCTAAGTTGTAGATGAAGATTTAAGATTCATGATATGCAATCTTATGTTTTATGTCGGTTTCATTAGTTAAGTAATTTTTCTTGGACTTTTATGATAATCAAATCCATGCGTAAAACGAGAACAAATAAATAATTAATAGTTGTTGCTGGAGCCAATCACACAACCCCATTTGCACGGGCCTTGGACCTGATGATTTAGTTACCCTTTCTTTTAGTTTTGATAATATATCGCTTAAGAACAGAGCTAGAAAATAAAAATTAATAGATAAGAACAAATATTAAAGAAGATGTGAAAAAAAATATATAATTATTTTTAAATAAAATTTAAAATTTGATGGAGGACAGTCTCACTCACTCGTCTTCATTGGCTCTGTCCCAGTATGTGCGATGCACGAGATATTAATAAAATTAGTAAGTACAAATATTCAAATAATTACTTAAAATTATTGATATAATAAATATATTTAATTATTTTATATATTTTTTATATCATTTGAGATCATATTTGAATAAAGATAATAATCATGTCGTCAAATTGAATTATTTATCATTGCATTCGATGTATTGATTGATTTTAAATATTAATGATAAAAATTTAAAAGAATAAATAAATATTGTTCAAAAAAAATCATTTATTAGATGAAAATTTTGATTAAATTTTTATTATTATTTTGAATAATTTAAAAATATTTATACTAAAATTCTGATTAAATAATAATAATAATGATTTCGATATATGGACAATTGATATATCAAAAATTCCCGATGATATTTTTTACTAAAAAGTTGAAAAACATAATATTATGTAATTTTTTTTATAATTTATTTAATATTTTAGAGAACATGAAAAACTAATATATAATGATAACACAAAATCCAAAAACAGTAACCAATATTAAATAAAATGATATTATCAATGCAAACACTTAAAAGTAAACTCCATTTAAAAAAAAATACATTTCATTTTTATTTATTTACTCTAAAATACCTAATATATCATCAATAATTTTTTAAAATATTGATATAAATATACAATATTTTTTATTCATTTTTTTATTAAATATAAGAAATATTAAAGCTAATTTACAAAAACTTTATGAGATCGTCTCATGAGTCAATTCATGAGACAAATCTTCTACCCCATCTGACTGGTGAAAAAATATTGTTTTATATCAAAATTATTAATTTGCACTCAAAATATAGATCGAGTCGACTCGTCTCATAAATATAAATCTGTGATACCGTCTCACAGATACTAAGTCAAACTAATTTAGGTAAAAAAATTATACATTGAGTAATTTTTTGTAAATACGTCGACAAACAATTTAATTAGACTATTGATTTCTAACATTTTAAGTATTGTTAGTATTTTTTAAAAATATATATATATATTGTAGCGAATTTAAGATATTTCCTTTCTCTTTAAATAATTATTTTTATTTTTATTCATAATATTTACTTATTTAATTTAATGAATTACAAAAAAAATTGTAAATACTTGTATAGTTCATAATTATTGTGTATGTCATTGTAGATTTAAATTTCTCAAAATAAATTTTTCTTTAATGAAATAATAAATATTTGTATTCTTATCTTTTTATGCAAATTATTACTTTAATTACATATATAAATATATTAATATTTTTTTAAATATTATTTCAAAATTAATACATTTAAATAAATATATGAGATATAACTCTAGATATATCCGCATCCAATCCGTGTAGGCAAGTGATTAACAAAGACTGCCTCCACCTCCAACCCAATTGTTTAATTGAAATATGTTTTTTCTTTTTGCCTTTGAACGCCATTAATAGGTCGACTAATATAATTAGGCTCCGTTTGGTACGTGTGATGGGATAAGTAAATTATTAGTAATTAGAGTGATTAAAAAATGAGAGATATGGATTAATAGTATGGTGGGATAAATAACATGGTGTTTGGTATGATTTTAAAATGATTGATTAATTTTGTAAAATTTATTGCAATGACCAAAATGCCCTAAGTGTTAGTTAAATATATATTCTTAAAATAATTGGATAGATAATTAAATATTTATAATTATAATTTATATTTATTAAAATTAATTTAAATATATTTATTAAAAATAAATTTATAAATATGCATTTACTTTAATAATTAAAATAGCAATAATATTTTGAATGTTAATGTTAAATAAAGTTTAGAAATAATTACAATATTATTGTTTTTTTAAAATAATTATAAATATTTTTAAAATAATTTGATAGATAATTAAATATTTATAATTATAATTTATATTTATTAAAACTAATTTA
This sequence comes from Primulina huaijiensis, assembly GCF_012295235.1. Lineage (NCBI taxonomy): Eukaryota > Viridiplantae > Streptophyta > Magnoliopsida > Lamiales > Gesneriaceae > Primulina > Primulina huaijiensis. The sequence goes on along the minus strand of NC_133323.1, from coordinate 7,909,137 downwards.
AATATATTTATTAGAAATATATTTGAAAATATTACGGTAATCATTAAACAAAATAAATTAGAATTTAATAAATATTTATTTTCATAAAAAAAATTAATTAACAAGATTAAAAATTTATAAAAATTTAATTTAAGATAGATTTGCATTACAATTTATTTTCTTTAAAATGATTGAAAATAATAAAAATATATGAAATTAATTTATAAAAAAATATAATAAAAATTTAAATATTATATTAATTATTAAATTTTCACTAATTTTAATTTTCATATTATATTGAAGAAAACAATTCAAGGGTATTATTGTCAATGTACAATCTTATCATTATCACTATTCAAAAATTATACATTATCACACCTTTGAGAAAGAATATTTAATCACACAAATAACATAAATAATTAGGGCTTTCAATCATAATCAAGGGCATCCATGTTAAATTAAAAATGAACCAAAGATGAGATAAGGGATGATTATTTAATAATCATTCTCTTATCGTGGCTACCAAAGAGATCCTTAGTGTATTCTTCATACCAAATATATAGTTTTTGTTTGCTTTTTTACATTTAATATTAATTTATTCAAAAAATAGTTTTGCATTTTTTAAAATTTTTAATAGAGGTAAACTAATGAAAAAAACAAAAACTCCTGTGAAACGGTCTCATGGGTCAATTTTGTGAAACAGATATTCTATATGAGTCATTCACGAAAAAGTATTATTTTTTATGTCAAATATATTATTTGTTATTGTAAATATGAACATGATTGATCCGTCTCACGAATAAAGATCCGTGAGACAGTCTTATGAAAGACCTATTCAATGAAAAATAAATAAATATAGAAATTTTATTATATATTTGAAATAACCGAAAAAATAATTAAAAAATCTTTTATATATATGCCAAAAGCCAGCTAAAGTTGACAGAGAATTAAATAGAATTAGGAAGTGTGAGCTTCCGGGTATTGTGATGAGACCATGTTTTCTTGGTGTTCATACTCAAACAGAAGATGGGGATAATTTGAAATTTGAATTTGGTCAAATATTTTTAAAAAAATTGCAAAATAATCTTCAAATATTCAGGAATACAAATACTAAAAGAAAAATAAAAAAAATTAAAAAGTTAAATTTCAAATTCATAGTTAAATAAATGTCATTTAGTTAAATAATCCCACCAAAAACAACGCACATCGAGACCGTCCATTGTCGGTAAAATCAACGGTTCAAACAACGTCAACGCAACCCTGAATTCAAATTTGACCCGTTATGCATGGCATAAATATTGGCCAAACATATTTTATATTTCATAATTAGAAAATATTATTTCTTTACTTGGTAATTAAATTATCAAACAAGATAAATTCAGTATCGCATTTTTGAATTTTTATATCCTACGGCTATAGCTGGAGTGTTATCTTTCCTCTGAAATTTTAGCTCTTAGAACATTCACAAAAACCCATGTGAGACGGTCTCACGGATCAATTTTGTGAAACAGATATTCTATATGAGTCATTTACGAAAAATATTATTTTTTATGTCAAATATATTAATTTTTATTGTAAATATGGACACGAGTGATCTGTTTCACGAATAGAGATATGTGAGACCGTCTTATGAAAAATATACTCTATAACATTAACACATGATAATATGTGAGAAACTCATGTGATCTAATATTAAAATATAACGAGGATTACTCCAATGAACATAGACTAACTTGCAGATTTTAAGTTAATGTCAGGAGGATGCCAAGTATTATCCAATCTCATTATTAAAATTTGTTAAAGAACACAAATTAACCTTGTATATCTGGTATTATGGTTACACTTTAATAAGTTTGTGTCCACTAATTTGATTTTTTTTTTCAATAGTAGTCATTTTTTTTAATAGAAATGCTGACATTGCTAATATGATATGGGACATTCATATTTTTGCGTCGGATCAATACTCTTACGAAAAGTGGAAAAGTGCAAAATAAGCTAAGTTTTTTTTAGTTAGTTTACGTATATTAGACTCATTAGCTTAAAATTTTGTTGTTAAATGGTGTTTTTCATATGCGTTTAAGCTATGGATGTGATGTGCATTTTTTCACTTAATCTAATTCATGTTATTATCATGTATACAAGTGTCATTTTCTTTGGTTCATTGTCACAATTAATTGAAATTAATGTATTGTGAACATCAAAAGTATCTTAAAGCCTGATTGTCACGTACAGTTAATTGAAATTAAATAATTGATCGAATTACTATCATCCAATAATTCTACTATGTTTGTAGTTTTTAAATTCAAAATATCACCCACGTATAATGTATTTGTATAACACAAAAACTCACATAAGACATTCTTACATGTCAATTTTGTCAGACCAATATTTTATGTAGGTCACCTATGAAAAATATTACTTTTTATTGTAAATATGAGTAGAGTTTACGTGTCTCATGAATAAAGATATGCGAGACTGTCTCAAATAAAAACTATTTTTGATATAAATATTGCGAGTAAGAGAGAGAAATGAGTTCGATATCAACTCATAGTGAAAAAAATACTACCCCTATCAGTTTTATTAAAATATTTTTTCCTCCTCATGATTAAATTATAATTACGTGCGACGATCACTAATATATATTGAAAGGACCTTGTTGATCATAAAAGTAAAGGAAATTAATATATTGTGTGCATAAGAAGTTAGTTTTGTGCTATGGTGTTGTCAACACGAGCACACAACATGCAGCATAAATTAATTATTTAACACACAAGTATAACTTGAATAAATAGGGACCATATTTAAATTATGCACAAGTCTAAAAACTTGTGCAATGCCTCATGACAAAAATTCACTAGAAAAATATATAAATCGTTTATACAAAACAATACGAGTGAAAATAACAAAACCAAATTCCTTCAACCTCCAAGGAATTAAAATGCATCAAAAACTCAAAGTAAATACTAGATGCATGAAACAAAAAATCGTATTGATTAAAACCAAAAGAAACCAGTTTTCACCAAACACTTCACGCAGTATTGTTCTTGAGTGTCGTCAACATTAATCAGTAACATGGTGATTATGTGAATCAATCACACAAACTCTTCACACAAAAATCTTCAATACTGAACTTGTGTATGTTAAAACAAAACTCCACCAGCTGTGTAAAGTGATCAACAGATCACATGAAAAACTTCAGCAGCTGCACAAAGTTATCACTCGATCACACAAAAACTTATCATCAAAATAAGCTCGGCTCTCATATTTTTCTTCTATGAAAGAACTCCTCCTACTGACCTTCCTGAAGCCTCTCACGAAAAGACTCACACCGAAAAGGCCTTCCACGGGTATAAGGGACTCCATATTTATACTTAATGATTGGCCTAAAATCAATTTCATAAGAGAGTACTAGAAAATATGGAAACAGATTTTCATTAAATTTAAAACTCTTTTAAATAAGAATAAAATATTTTAAAAATAAAAAATTATATTTTAAAACAAATCATATAATATCTAGAGATAAATCAAGTAAGATCTTATCATTTAGAAATAAATCAAACAAAATTTTATAATCTAGTAAGACAAAATTTTAAATTGATAATATCAATTTGACAAAATAAAAAAAATATTCCTTTCATATATTATACGAGTGATTAAACCAACATGCTTATATATATATGTTTAGATCTGGAAAAGTTTGTGATTAATTTGTGTCGTGAATAATAGTGAATCTCGAGACAGCCAAATAATTAAATTCAAGAAACTTGTCCTGAATATGCAGACAAAATTCATTTGTTTTTTGAAATAAAATACAGGCATTAAATACAAACTCGTCAGTTTTACTCTTTTAGAATCTTGATCTATTGCATACTTACATCTACATATACATATAATATTTGGGCTAATATGAAAAATTCACATGTGTCATTTATTTTAATTTTATTATGATTTTTTACTCTTGGTGAACGGAATTCTATCCTCAATTTTTTTCTTTATTATAATAATAATAAAAACAATAATAATTATAATAATATAATCTAACGATTTACAAAAGAAATGTATGTGTAGAAACATTTTAGTTTTTTTTTAGTGTTAAAATCAAATATTTTAAAACTCAATATTTTACAATTAAAATTATATAAAATTTGCATTCTACAGGAAAACGTTTACACTTATATTTATCATTTCTATTTTTCTAATTTTTGCGGTAAAATATACACTTTAAAATAATATATTTGTAAGTTTAAATGCTATAACAAATTTATATTTAAAAAATTATATTATGTCAATTTATAAATGTTAATGAACTTATTCAAACCATTTGTAAATTCGATTCTTGTTGATATATTTATTCTATTTTCATTTTGAACACTAAATCTTATATTTAAATAAAAACTGGATCTCTTCCTCTTTTCATTTTTAACACTATAACATTTAAGCTCGATGAGTTCAAAAATATATCTAGACCGAGTGGCATAATCATGCTTGAGGTTGGGAGAAATTTTAAAATCGTTCTGTAAGTTGACTTACAAAGATTTTAGTAGGGTAATTATTTAAAATTTGACTTTGTAGGAATATCCAATATATTTAACGTTTTTGCATTTACAATTTTTTTTTTGTCGGAATACTTGAATAATTCTGGTAATATCAGAGGATCAATGAAATTTCCCACAAAAGTTTTTAAAAATGCAAAGTTAAATTTATTGCACTTCCATTCAATTTTGATTAATTAAAGAACCAAAATCTCATTTATGCCAACTTACGTAAGAGAGCTAGCCGACACATGAATGATATAAATATTACTATTGTTTTGGCTTTATTTGAAATATTTACGCCCGGTTTGGTTAGCGGTATTAAGGTTGAATAGATTATTAATATTTTGTTTGCTTTGATTTTTAAACTTGAGATTGACTATTTCTGAGACAGCTTTCACTGTTTGTGTTGGAGAAGAGATCCAGTCATAAAAGAAAGATAAAAACTATCCGACAACACCACAAAAGAGTAATGACCTAAATACCCCTGATTTTAAAAATCAAATTTGCAATTGTGTCTTTTTTACGCCATTCTCAATTTCTTCATCAGTACACTCTTGCCATTGACCAGTGCTGAAGAAATTCGAAATCGACAGGAGAGTACGAAATCCTCATTTCTATTATAGATCTGAAGATTTTGTTGCTTATTCGAAGGTAAAACTCGATTAATTACATCTTTTAAGCTACGTGTGATTACTGATGTTGGATCTGTTACATTGGGCCTTTGATAGTAGATTTGTGAGCGATTTATGTTTTTGTGTTTTCAATTTCTGGTAAGAATGTATTGTAGAAAAGAATAATGTTATGTTGTAGTTTTTTTGGTGTGTTCTTCTACTGTAGTGAGAATTTATATAGTTTAAAAAATCCTAAAAAATCTTTCACGGATCTCGCTTCAGCTTTCAATCTTCAGGGACGAAGAAAAGTGAGAGGGTTTTCAATTGGTCTGTGATTTATCGGAAGACATCCTGTAGGTTTGGGGAGGAAAAAACTTTAATGGTTATTAAATTAAATATTAAGATGAAGGGTATTTTGGTCATTAATATATTTATCATGATTTTATCCATCTCACTAATTTGACACCACACATGATATTATATATCCCTCTAATTATATATCTTATCATATCAACCATTTATCAATCAAATTATTAATAATTCAATTATCACATCCTACAAACCAAGCGAACCCTTACTAGATTAGATATTTTTTTAGAAATATAAGTATAATATTGTTCCGGACAATAAAAATATAATGTAACTGCTCGCATTATTAACAAGATTTGAGCATGAACCCAAAGACTTGCTTATCTCGAGCAAAAAAGTACAAATAAACAACTAAATTTATCTAAATAAATTAAAAAATCTACCCGCAATCAACATGACTCGAACTTGAGACCAACCAGTCTCAGAGCTTCAACTTTAGCTTGTAGGATTGGGTGAAGTGTTTAGAAGAGGAGTTGAATAAACGCTTAACAATTTTGGTTAATTTAGCTGGGTTGGCAACTAACTTTTATATATTCTCGAGTGTCGATATCAGTTGATTAACAAATAAGTGCGTAAAAAAGTCAAACTGATATATTAAAACAAATCACAAACAAGGTTGTCTAAATCAGTTGAAAGGTAAACTGACAGTGAAAGTAGACATATATGTTTCTGGATATTCAGAGACTCAATTTCCTACATCACCACTTCTTCCTTTTGGAAAACTCACACTAGAAGACTTTGGATTATATAAATGATTTACAAGATCCCAGTTTAGTTTAGACTTAAAAATTGCCAAACTGAAACTCCAAGCAAATCTCTACTCTAATAAACAGTATCCAAACTGCTATTCGAAAGTAATAAATTACAATATTATCTTAGCATTTGATGATCCTTAAATGATCAGATACAATACTTTTTGAAAGTGTACCAATCTTATTGAGTTTTGTTAAGATGAAAGCTTGAACATTTGATTTTTCTCAATAGTTGGAATCACCTTTGTTCAGCTGAATTTTTTCTCTATATATAGTTTCTGTACCAAAAAAATTTGTCAATTGGTTTGTGTCCGTTGACTTTTTTTTTACTCAATGTCAACAAATTTCTGACAAACTTACGGTTAGCTTTATATTGTACAATATTGCGATCAGTTTTGTCAGCTTGTGTAAATTGATTCTAGTAAACTGAAATCTTTGAAACTCAGTGAGTAAACTGATAATATGATATGAACTATTTCAGTTTATGACCATATCAGTTTTTTTCGACTAGATCAGTTTCGTTTAGGTCAGTTTTGTCGTCTTAATTATTTGTTGACAACAAAACATAAAATTTCTTGATCCAACATTAACAATTATACCAAAGCCTCATCCGTCATAGACTAGATATATTAAGTAGCATGCAGTATGGTAAAAATTCTCATATGCATTAAATTTCTTATCTTATTATAAAATTTACCAGTACAGAATGAGAGATTCTATTCAGACACAGCAAAACGAAGTTTGTCGGAAGAGGTAGACAACTTTAGCGATGAATGGATTGGTATTTGGTACTACCCAATCCTTTTACTTTTCAATTTTTTCTTTTTGGTCTCTACCGAATTGTCTCTTTCTTTTTGTTCCTAAATTATTAATAAAATAAGATATATTCTAAGTTAAAGGACATCGAAACAATTTACAGACAAGATGATGTGTTTACTGTTTAATCGATAAAATTCTAAAATAGTGCAGTACTCTACCTTTCTCAAAATTTTATCTTAGTGTAATCGTTCTTTTCTTCTGTATATTTAGCGCGATTTTCGCTAGAATGTTGACATGATAATTATATCGTGCCATTTATATATATTGCATTAGAATCGGATTTTTACAAGTTAGAGAACCGAAACCCTGTGTAGCTCGGTCAACGTCTCGTAGAATGATTTTTGGAATTTTTTACATTTACTTTGTCTATTATATCACAATTAAATTTATGAATATGATTCACCTTCCATCTGGATTTTCGAACAACAAATTCGTAGTTCTATGAGTTGTTTCAAAGATTATTCATTTAATCATGATTTAAATGATAATTATTCATTTAATTATTTTAAAGATTATTATTCATTTAATTATCAGAGAAAAGTAGATTACAAATGATACATATTGATTTCTAAGAAAAATTTTCGAAGTATCAAAACTATTATTTTATAAAAAAAAATTCGTATGTAATAAAATAATTTTTTTCTCTCTTTTAATTGGTTTTTTGGTGTTCTGATTTTTTTTTAATAAAAAATTTGGCTTTGTGGTTTTATTTTAATTTTATTTTTGTAGGGTCCATGTAATTTTCGTGATCTGTTATTCTTATAAATAACTTAGATATATGCATTAATTATTAGGATTTGATTATATTAAAAAAAAGGTCAAAATGTCGAATGTCTAATTATGAGCAATATCAAGTAGTTGGGAAACAATCAAAATTATAATTTTTTGACTTTGAAGCGACTAATATTGACAATGGATTATATTAAATGGAACAAGAACCGAATTGGGTGGATTGGTATTTGGTAACCGTATAATACATATATAAATTTTATCCAATTTTTTTTTAAAATGACGTGAGAACACGTGAACTTTACCATTCTATGCATGCTTGGTAAAAACTCGAACTAACGTAATAATATGCAAATCAAGTTTGTTAAATAAATCACACTGGACAGGGTCTTATATCCATTCTTCTTGATTTTATGGATAGAGGAATTTTAGAAGAAGGGTTGATAGAAAGCTCCAAATATATATAAATTGTGACCGTATTCGAATCATGGGAAAATGACATATAGCACCAAGAAAGATTAGTCGGATGAAACTCGAATAACCCAAGATTAAAATTAAAATTAAAATTAAAATTAATTCAAAGATGAATGAAATAAGAATTATAGGGGTGCAATGAAAAAGTAATGGTAAATTTGTACTATATTAATTAATTTGAGAAATACCTCATTTACAAAATAAATTAAGAGAAAATCTTCATGTGAATTATTGAGTCTGTCACCTTCTACTAATCTTGTACCAAATAGGAAAATTAGTGAAGAATGGGCTTCGACATGGGGTGGCATGGAGGCCCATTTATAATGATGAGAATGCCCAATTAAAATGGGCCTCCAAATATGACCCATACAAATAAGCCAACTTATGGGCCAAGCGATTTGGTGGCAAATGGGGAGGGGTATGTTTGGTAATTCAAAAAACATTTAGTAACAATAATATAATTTATCTCACATAATTCAAAAATACTATCCAATTGTTGAAAATTAATATTTTAATATTGAATATTTGAATATTGAATGTTGAATATTTGAATGTTGAAAATTAGGTGTTGAATATTGAAATTTGTGTGTGATGATGAAGGTAATGATGTAATTATTTTTGGATTATTTGTAAAAATTTTCTATAAATAGATCTCTCATTTGTGAAGAAAATCACCATTGAGTTGAGAGAAAAATATTATAAAGTGTGTAGTGTGATAATTTTGAAAGTTTGAGATTTTTACTTTTTACCGTAAATTTTCACTTTTTCACAACACCAATAACCAATTACAAATACCGATAGTAATAGCCACCGGAAACAACAAAGAGCTAGGATTTCTGTCGTTGATCTTAAACAACAAAGAATTCTTTGCAAACACTAATCCCCTTTCAAATTGCCACGGCCTTGAACTCTTTTCAAGATGACATATCTTATGTGTTACTGGTTATAAATTACTATATTAGTATTCCCGACAAAAATTGCTAAAAATTGAAAGATATAAGGGTAATAATCTGATACTAGTCCAGACGCATGTTTCGAAATTACCCTGAGCCTGATATCATGAATAAGACCGTTAGAAAGGGGCTGGGAGGGTGTCCCGGCGTAGCCCTCCGACGCTCAAGTCAGAGACTGTGGATATAAGTGGAGAACAGCTAAAGGTGCTGCTGAAAAATAATATATTGAATGAACTGAACACTCAAACCTGATATTTATAGGAGAGTATTTGGACCCGTGATGGGCCTTCCATAAATCTGGTATGGGCCTAACCCTGATGGACCTATGGGGTATCATAATTAATTTTGACGATGAAAATTACAAAGAGACAAATACACTCGAGTCAATATGACCAAATCCTGATCACACCTCCCTTAGTTTACTCCTTCGCATTAAGTCAACCTTGTTAAAATTTTCACTTATCGAGAACTTACACAAATAATTATTATATGACATTCCAAATAATCAAGTGGTCCAAAACCATATATCTATTGAGTAATTCATGTCTTTCTTCATTCTTTTACATGTACATTCAGAAATCTAACCAGGATGATCGATCCACTGCAAATTTCTTCAACAAATTCTACCAAAAAAAAAAAGAGAAAAAAACTACTACATGGTATTTCATTCGCTTGTCAGCAACTCAAAACGACAAAGAGGACAACACCGGCTAGTCCTGAACCATGTTTTGATGCAATCTCCATGAAATACATGAGAGCACGACATGCATAGTCCTTCGCAACCCATGTAGAAATCTTCGAGACAAATCGCGCAACTCCCGTAAACGTCACATGAACTAATACCGTCGTCCGTGGCATTGTTCTCCTCGAAAATATGCTCGTGAATGATTTCAAAAGGGATATGGAGATCAAGAACATGGTGGCCGGAGGAGGCAAGAATACTCTTTGCGGTATCGACCGCGAAGTTCATCAGTTCTTCACGCATTTGATAGGTCATGGGATAATCCGTCAGCAGTCCATCCAGTTTTTCACACGCTTCTTTCCAGTTATCGAAATCTTGCATGTCCACACGGATCGATTTCGTGATGGTGGGCAACTCTTCGAAGCTCATGAAATCAACATGCCTATTATCATGTGATCTCATCATATAGATGTACACGGGATTGCAAGAAAAACAAAAATTAATGGTATGGTATTTTTTATCATCGACTGCTTCCGTTCTCGAGACCGGAGTTTCGTACTCTAATCCTTGGTGACATTCATCCACGTTTTCTTCCATCCTCATCATGGTTTCGAGACTCGCCGACTAAAGAAAATGATGTTCTTCACGGAATTTGTATGGTTCGATTTAATGGCCGCTTTGTCGGGGTTCCTTTGATATATGTAGAAATATGTATACAAGAATGTAGTGTGTGTTGTTCATTAGACTCGCTGCTTATGCTAGGAAATTTCAGGTCTTTAGGGATTTTGTATAAATCTTTTAAGATTTTCTTGAAGTGATTTAGTAATTTCTTGATTTTGTTTCATATTTTATCTAATAAAAATTTTAAAAATTGATTCAATATGGAAATTAAAGAGAGAGAAAAAAAATTATCAACATGGTAATTAATTTCCTTATATTTTATCTTAGCTTATCTTGAAACTTGGCATTGTAAATATTTAAATTTGAAAGACTAAGTTATTTCAATAGGATACGATATATATCTTTGGATATATAATCGTACGTAGATAATGATTCATTGATTTTACGGAGGCATTATCAATATATTTATTAATAAAAGAAAACAAGCATAATAAATAGATACACCTAGTGATTATGAGCTTGCAGAAAAAGGAAAAAAATTGCTGATATAAAATTAAATATGTGTTGGGGAATTACACCTCCGAAGCGATGCCAATCACGATGATAATAGTACTCAAAAATGCGGAATAAAATAACCAACAAGAACACAAAGATTTACGTGGTTCACCCAATATAGGCTACGTCCACGGAGCACTGCAACTTTTATAACCGGAAGAAATATTACAACAAGTGTATACACCAATACACTCAATATTTCTCACACTCCCAACCCGAGTATACCGAGAAAATAATTTCTCTAACTCACACAAGAGAATTCCCGCACTCAAGAAAAAAATACACTCTTTTTTTCTATGCACTCTCTTTTTATCAAAGCTAAAAAGCTTTTGATTTTGGGATACAATAACTGAAGGAATTGAGCTTTATTTATAACTAATTCTTTCTTTCAGTTTTTAAAACAATCCGATGTGGGATACGTTATTATTATTATTTAATTTAATGTGGGTCCCACCCCATTAAATAATAACTCACCTAACAATTCTCCCACTTGAAGACTTGATTTCAATCATGTCTTCACACCATCAGTGCAGCAGCTCATATCTCCTTTGTTAGTCTAGGAGACCAACTGAAGTCAAACACAACTTCAGTTTTTCAATGATAACAGCCTTTGTGAGCATATCAGCTGGATTCTTGCTTTCAGGAATCTTCTCAAACTTCAAGACTCCATTCACCCGATCTCTAAGGATCCACATTCCAAGGATTTGTTTTGCAGCACCCAAATCCTTCAAAGCAAATTCCTTTGATAACT